>NC_041393.1:18382191-18393622 GCF_002162155.2 Triticum dicoccoides | reverse complement strand
CAAAGGCCTCTTTTCTGCAGCCCAAAGGGCGGGAAGCGGCGGCCTTTGGTCCTGGTTGGTGGCACCAACCGGGACTAAAGGGGGGGCATTGGTCCCGGTTGGTGCCATGAACCGGGACCAAAGGGTTGCATTGGTCCCGGTTCGTGGCACCAATCAGGACCAATGGCCTTGCACAGCGGCGTGGTGGTGGGAGTTTAGTCCCACCTCGCTAGTTGAGAGCGCCCCGCACCTGTTTATAAGCACCGCTGCCTCTTCCCACTCGAACTCCTCTGAACTGCAGGCCAATGGGCCTAATCTGATACTGCTTTGCCTGTGGGCCTGCTGGGCCTTCTACGGGCCTGAATCCTGGCCCATGATAGGGTTTCTAGTCGTATTCAGGCCGTGGGGCCCAGTAGGAGGCATTATTTTTGTTTTTTTGTTTTCTTTACTTATTGTTGCTATTTTTTATTTTTTTCCAGTTTTTTGTATTGTTTTCTGCATTATTTATTTTCTTTTGTTTTTTGCTTTATTTTTTAATTCTTTTTTGCTTTTAGTTTTAGGAAAATTATAAACTTTCTGTTAGTGCCATTAGTTTTCAAATTTGAAAACACTTTTTTTGTTTTTTTGTTTTCTTTATTGCTTTATTTATTTTATTTTGTTTCTATTTACAACAAAATACTTATTGTTGCTATTTTTAATTATTTTCCAGTTTTTTGTTTTGTTTTCTGCATTATTTATTTTCTTTTTTTTGCTTTATTTTTAATTCTTTTTTCTTTTAGGTCAGCAAAATTATAAACTTTCTGTTAGTGCCATTAGTTTTCAAATTTGAATAGTTAAAATTTGAATTCTTTAAAATTTGTGTGAATCACAAGTTTGTGATTAACTTTACTAAAAAAATTAACATAGATGCGCCTATAAAGTGTTCTTGGTGAGAACATAGTTGACAAGGAGCGAAACGGGATTAATGGTATTACGAGGGCCGAACCATAAGACATTAAAGCATTTCAAATGAACTCTGAAAAAGTTGAAAGCTGGCATTGTACCATAAATTCACCCACATAGCATGTGCATGTACAAAACGGACAATGTGCCGTTACGAAGTTGGCATGGTATCATCATAATAGTTAAGGGAGAAAGTCTTCACTTTTTCTTCGCTTGTGTCATTTTCTTATTGCGTCGTAACCATGGATAATCTTCATCGTTTATCAGGATGCTGGGTCAGCCTTGACTTTGAAGGGAGGAATTTCATGAAACTTTTCATAATCTTCAGACAAGTCTGTCTTGCCCTCCACTCCCACGATGTCCCTTTTTCCTGAAAGAACTATGTGGCGCTTTGGCTCATCATATGATGTATTCGCTTCCTTATCTTTTTTTTTCTCGGTCTGGTAGACATGTCCTTCACATAGATAACCTGTGCCACATCATTGGCTAGGACGAATGGTTCGTCAGTGTACCCAAGATTTTTCAGATCCACTGTTGTCATTCTGTACTGTGGGTCTACCTGTACCCCGCCTCCTGACAGATTGACCCATTTGCACTTAAACAAAGGGACCTTAAAATCATGTCTGTAGTCAAGTTCCCATATGTCCACTATGTAACCATAATATGTGTCCTTTCCCCTCTTGGTTGTTGCATCAAATCGGACACCGCTGTTTTGGTTGGTGCTCTTTTGATCTTGGTCAATCGTGTAAAATGTATTCCCATTTATCTCATATCCTTTCCAAATCAATACAGTCAAAGATGGTCCCCTGGACAACAAGTACAGCTCATCACAAACATTGTTGTCACCTCTAAGACATGTTTCCAACCAACTGCTGAAAGTCCTGATGTGTTCACATGTAATCCAGTCGTCGCACTGCTCCGGGTGTTTGGAGCGCAAACTGTTCTTGTGTTCATCGACATACGGGGTCACCAAGGTAGAGTTCTGTAGAACTGTGTAGTGTGCTTGAGACCAAGAATATCCGTCCCTGCATATTATTGAGTCCCTTCCAAGCGTGCCTTTTCCAGTCAGTCTCCCCTCATACCACGATTTAGGGAGACCTATCTTCTTAAGGCCAGGAATGAAGTCAACACAAAACCCGATGACATCCTCTGTTTGATGGCCCATGGAGATGCTTCCTTTTGGCCTAGCGCGGTTATGGACATATTTCTTTAGGACTCCCATGAACCTCTCAAAGGGGTACATATTGTGTAGAAATACGGGGACCAGAATGACAATCTCGTCAACTAAATGAACTAGGACGTCCGTCATGATATTGAAGAAGGATGGTGGGAACACCAGCTCGAAACCGGAAGCAGTTGAAGACATTGCACCACATCACTCCTTAGCCTTGATATGATTTCTGGATCGATCACCTTCTGAGAGATTGCATTGAGGAATGCACATAGCTTCACAATGGTTAATCGGACGTTTTCCGGTAGAAGCCCCCTCAATGCAACCGGAAGCAGTTGCGTCATAATCACGTGGCAGTCATGAGACTTTAGGTTCTGAAACCTTTTCTCTGCCATATTTATTATTCCTTTTATATTCGACGAGAAGCCAGTCGGGACCTTCATACTAAGCAGGCATTCAAAGAAGATTTCCTTCTCTTCTTTGGTAAGAGCATAGCTGGCAGGACCTCATACTTCTTTGGAGGCATGCCGTCTTTTTCGTGCAAACATTGCAGGTCCTCCCATGCCTCAGTTGTATCTTTTGTCTTCTCATACATGCCCAAGAAGCCTAGCAGGGTCACGCAAAGGTTCTTCGTCACGTGCATCACGTCGATCGCAAAGCGGACCTCTAGGTCTTTTCAGTAGGGTAGGTCCCAAAATATAGATTTCTTCTTCCACATGGGTGCGTGTCCCCCAGCGTCACTCGGAACAACTAGTCCGCCGGGACCCTTTCCAAAGATTACGTGTAAATCATTGACCATAGCAAGTACGTGATCACCGGTACGCATGGCGGGCTTCTTCTAGTGATCTGCCTCACCTTTAAAATGCTTGCCTTTCTTTCGACATTGATGGTTGGTCGGAAGAAATTGATGATGGCCCAGGTACACATTCTTCCTGCAGCTTCCCAGGTATATACTATCGGTGTCAAGTAAACAGTGCGTGCATGCGTGGTATCCCTTGTTTGTCTGTCCTGAAAGGTTACTGAGAGCGGGCCAATCGTTGATGGTCACGAACATCAACGCCTTTAGGTCAAATTCCTCCTGTTTGTGCTTATTCCACGTACATATACAGTTTCCATTCCACAGCTGTAAAAGTTCTTCAACTAATGGCCTTAGGTACACATCAATGTCATTGCCGGGTTGCTGAGGGCCTTGGATGAGAACTAGCATCATAATGAACTTCCGCTTCATGCACATCCAAGGAGGAAGGTTATACATACATAGAGTCACGAGCCAGGTGCTATGATTGCTTCTCTGCTCCCCGAAAGGATTAATGCCATCCGCGCTTAAAGCAAACCATACGTTCCTTGGGTCACTTGCAAAATCATCCCAGTACTTTCTCTCGATTTTTCTCCACTGCGACCCGTCAGCGGGTGCTCTCAACTTCCCGTCTTTCTTACGGTCCTCACTGTGCCATCGCATCAGCTTGACATGCTCTCTGTTTTTGAACAGAAGTTTCAACCGTGGTATTATAGGAGCATACCACATCACCTTCGCAGGAACCCTCTTCCTGGGGGGCTCGCCGTCAACATCACCAGGGTCATCTCGTCTGATCTTATACCGTAATGCACCGCATACCGGGCATGCGTTCAGATCCTTGTACACACCGCGGTAGAGGATGCAGTCATTAGGGCATGCATGTACCTCCAATCCTAGAGGGCATACGACCTTCTTTGCTGCGTATGTACTGTCGGGCAATTCGTTATCCTTTGGAAGCTTCTTCTTCAATATTTTCAGTAGCTTCTCAAATCCTTTGTCAGGCACAACATTCTCTGCCTTCCACTGCAGCAATTCCAGTACGGTACCGAGCTTTGTGTTGCCATCTTCGCAATTGGGGTACAACCCTTTTTTGTGGTCCTCTAACATGTGGTCGAACTTCAGCTTCTCCTTTTGGCTTTTGCATTGCGTCCTTGCATCGACAATGACTTGGCGGAGATCATCATCATCGGGCACATCGTCTGGTTCCTCTTGATCTTCAGCAGCTTCGCCCGTTGCAACATCATCATGCACATCGTCTGGTTCCTCTTGATGTTCAGTAGCATCACCGTATTCAGGGGGCACATAGTTGTCATCGTACTCTTCTTCTTCGTCGTCTTCCATCATAACCCCTATTTCTCCGTGCCTCGTCCAAACATTATAGTGTGGCATGAAACCCTTGTAAAGCAGGTGGGTGTGAAGGATTTTCCGGTCAGAGTAAGACTTCGTATTCCCACATATAGGGCATGGACAACACATAAAATCATTCTGCTTGTTTGCCTCAGCCACTTCGAGAAAATCATGCACGCCCTTAATGTACTCGGAGGTGTGTCTTGAACCGTACATCCATTGCCGGTTCATCTGCGTGCATTATATATAATTAAGTGTGTCAAAAATCATTACAAAACATCATGAATAGATAATTAAGTGACCAAATTAATAGAAGTTCATCATCACATTAAAACCAAAGTACATACATAGTTCTCATCTAACAACATAAAGCTCTGCAGAGCATCTAAATTAATTAAACCATACATTGAAACTATGTAAAACATTTCAATGCGAAAACAAATGTGATCATAATCGCAACCAATGTAATAACTAATCCAACGCCATAATGATACCAAGCCTCGGTATGAATGGCATATTTTCTAATCTTTCTAATCTTCAAGCGCATTACATCCATCTTGATCTTGTGACCATCGACGACATCCGCAACATGCAACTCCAATATCATCTTCTCCTCCTCACTTTTTCTAATTTTTTCCTTCAAGAAATTATTTTCTTCTTCAACTAAATTTAACCTCTCGACAATAGGGTCGGTTGGAATTTTTGGTTTAACAACCTCCTAGATAAATAAAATCTATGTCACATTGGTCGGCATAATTGTCATAAACAATAAATGAACCAATAGTTATGGAAAGATAATATATACCACATCCGAATCATAGACAGGACAAGGGCCGACGAGGACACTATATAAGATGCAATAATAAAAGTAAGAAAATTATACAAGTATCTATATAAACATACAAGTAAGAATTTTTTTCCTTTCAGAAAGAGGATAAGAACAAGAGGCTCAACACGGTGGTGCCGGCGACGAGATCGGCGCAGGCGATCGACGGTAGTGAAGACGGGGACGGGACGTGACGGACCGCTAAACCTAGACAAATATTGAGCAAAATGGAGCTTGGAGGTCGAGCTTGGAGAGGAGAAAGCTTAAGTAGTGTGGCTCGGGCATTCCATCGAACACCTCGTGTGCATAGGAAGTGAGCTAGAGCACCACAAAGCTCTCCCCTCGCCGGCCACGAAAAACAGAGCAGTGGGAGTGCTCTGCTCGCGGGCGAGGGGTATATATAGGCAATTAATTGGTCCCGGTTCGTGGCAAGAACCGGGACTAAAGGGCAGCCTTTGGTTCCGGTTCAGGCCACGAACCGGGACCAATGGTGGTGGGCCAGGAGCGAGGCACATTGGTCCCGGTTCGTCCCACCAACCGGGACCAAAAGGTCCAGACGAACCGGGACAATGGCCCACGTGGCCCGGCCGGCCCCCGGGGCTCACGAACCGGGTCAAATGCTCCCATTGGACCCGGTTCTGGATTGAACCGGGACTAATGGGCTGACCTGGCCTGGACCATTGCCCCCTTTTCTACTAGTGAAAGGTGATGGCTAGATCATAAAATTGGTGGATTTGCATGCCTGATTCGAAAGTACAATTCGTACTCATAGTGAGATTTTTTATCGCTCAATATATCATATGCTTACATTCTTGGGTGTTCATTGTATATCTTATTACGATGAAGACATACTTCCCATTGTGTTATCCTGCTAATGAATGTATTCAATTTATAGTGTAGTGGCTAATTTCATGAACTAAATAGGTGTTATAGATTTTTTTTCTTTTCATTTTAATTGTGTATATGTAGTTCTGCACAACACGCCTTCTTGCTGAATTATATCAGCAGAAGCAAGTATGCTAAAAGTAACAAAGCTCTTATGCGACATTTACTTATGTGATGTGGATCAATCTAAACAAGGTTTTTTGGTTAGTTTGTCTATTTTTTCAGGGATAAACTGCCTTAACCGAAGCAGCATATGTTGGAGAATGTAGATTCAGCTTTCGTTTCAGTAGCTTTGGAGGTATCCTATACGACTATGAGTGATATACTCTCCTGTCTCCTCCCTCCATTTTACTCGAGTTAACCCCTGTACGCACATGTCTACGTCTGCCTTCACGTGCTTCTATTCCTACATATAATGTAGTTTTATGTATTTTCAAGCTCTTACTGTACCAGACTAAGTGTGGTTATATTATACGTATATCTCTTTGGTTAGGACAATCGCAGCAAGGAAGTAAGCCAAAGAGAAAATGTCGGTGGCTTCAAAGGCCTTACCAGGACCACCCATGAGGTCTCCGCAAAACTTCACAAGTCATCTAAATTGGTTGATTCCTCTGGTTCTGCACTACACATATTTTTCTAGATTCTACACATCAGAAAATTCTCGTGTACTCGACTCCATATTTTCTATAGTTTCTTTCTCTAGCTTATTTCAAGTAACATGGAGATGTCTTTTGATTTTGTTTTGTTCATGAAGATGCAGAATCAAGAGGAGACCTAGAAAAACTTCTTCTCAATTGAGAAAACACTCATTTCTGGCATAATCCGGTAATCCCACTCAAGGAGAAGCATCATCACTTAACCTATTCATATTACCCCCAAAAGAATTATCATACTTGCTGGCTCCTCCTGGCCAGGAAGGATTCTGATCAAAGCTTTGTTGGAGGTTCCCCAGAATGCACATCATTGAGAGGCAGAACTTCTTTGTTGCCCCCACCATCTCTGATCAAGACTTGTTACTACCATTTATTTGTGCAATACCTACAGTTGGGCAGGTTTCTGTGCGTGATAAGGTCAATGAGATTCTCTTCCAAATAGAGCTTCATAGCTTGCTCAAACGTTTGGAGAGGGTTAGCCCGGGATCTGGCAAGGCAATTGTGGAGGAGGCTCTTAGGAGCAAAGGAAAGAAGAGTGATGTCACAGGAAAGGCGTCTGCAGCTGCTTGATGGATGGTCATCGATATCTTGGGTTGTCCTTAATTGACTTGTCTTCGTGGCTTTGGTGGTGCGCGTGGTCTTCGGCCAAATTACTCTCGTTGGGGCTATCTTTGTGATGTTGCGGTGTGAAGGTTGGTTGTCGGATTACGTGCTTATAGGGTTGCATGCTCCGTGCGTATGGTTGGTTTGTATCGGTTTCCGCCCGGTTTTCCGTTTAATTAACTGGGCAATTCTCTTCTGCTTAATTAATCGATGAGGCAAATCTTTTGCCTCCGTTTCGAAAAAAAATACCTACAGTTAATAACACAATGAAATAAGCTTTTTTTTGCGGGAACACAATGAAATAAGTTAGCTTTACATTATATCCTCAATTTCCAATCAAAATTCCTATTTGGCCTCAATCATTTGCATGCATCACATGGTATATACTTGTACGCGTGTCACCCCATCTCAATGTATATAATACACCATAGCAATTTATTTATCAGGATTATGTTGGCTTCGGCAACCTCTACCTAATTTACTGTCCCATGAACAAAATATTATTAGACGTGTGTTGACGACAAATTCAGTACATATATGAAGTGTAACTAGAAGTTAAAACAAGAGAAGATGGAAACATCAATGTCATATTGTTTGCCGAGAATCAGTTGAGAATGAGAATTTCTGAATGAGATGGTTATGTTTTGACAGTGCTGATGCAGTTTCCACTTCCATAAGATGATTCATCATAAGAAACTTAAAATATTCAACTACTTCAAATGTTTGACACTTCCAAGTTATTATCTTGATTATTTTGCAAGAATATAATTAGCAATTATTAGTTCATCAGTAGGGTTTGTTATGTTGCTAACTTTACTCGTTTATGTTCCTCTTCTGCATTATGTGAAACCAAATAGCCTACTTGGAGGGTATATATATCTTAAATACGTTTATATTATCACATGTTTTTGCCGACATCTCCATGAATAACACACTGTTCTTCTCTGCATACTCCTGTGCCTCCTTGAGAAAAAGTACAATATCATCAAAACTATTTTACAACACCTTAACTATTTATCCCAACTTCATGGTGAAGTGTAAAAGAGTACAACATGAGGAGGTACACTTTGACTTTCGCCTATGCTTGGTACGACTGGAGCGAGCGGGGGCGTCGTGCTTGCGTGGGGCCGGCCGCTTTGGTCGGCGGCATTGGCTTGCTTTGATGGTGCGACGATGACCTGGGGTGTCTATTGGCCTCGTGTGCGGGCGGCCGTCTGGTGAGAAGGCTGGCTCGAGGGATGGGAGGGGACCAGCGGCCATGTTTTGTAAGTCCCTGCAGGATTTGAAATAGAGAAAGAAATCTGAATTCAAATCATTCAGTCCCAAACAAAAAAAAATAACAGTGGGAAGCACAACTCAGTTAACAACTCTATCATACATTATAATCAGAAAATTAAGTTGACAATAACATTTGTAAGGTGTGCGCAGATGTAAATCGCAAGCATTTCAATTACACTCACTTCCAATGTAGTTAAGCTGAAATTCTTGCAAAGAAAATGATGATCTCCAGTAGAAGTAAATCGCTTTTGCTCTCTCTTCGGTCTTTCTATTCCGATGTCTCAAAGGAATGGGGTGATACGTGATATACGCATACGGGTAAGGAATGCTGGTTGTCTGTGATTTTCCTGGTGGTGGAAAGGAATGTGGGGAGAGACAAGCTGTAGGGACCATATGATGCAGAAGGAACGGAGACGGGCCATGTAAGGTATGTCCTCATTTAACGACCCCCTCATGCAGTGACTGCTCCCGAAACTATCCCAGCCTCGCAGTGTCATCTCCAACACGCATCTCCCTGTTAGGCCACGGGAATCAATATCCACTTAATTTTCCTTCTTAATATTATAAAAAATATTAGAAAATAAAAGTTCATGTAAAATACAAAACACACACACAAAATTTATTAGCGAAAACCAAGCTGCCGCTTAACCCTCCCTTCGCCCTCCACCCATCCCACCCACCGACATCGGCAGGCATCACCAAGCAAAGCCCGACTGGCGGTTCTTCTAAGACTGGCGCAGGATGACTGGTGCGAGTGGTAGCGTTGTGCTTGTGTGGGAGCGGGCATTCAGTTGGCGGTGTTGGCTTGCTTTCACAGCATGGAGACGACATGGGGCATCTATTGGTGGCGCATCTTTGGGAATCGAGATCTGGTGAGGCATGTCGTCTGGAGTGCGGGCGGCCCCTTCCGACTTCGGCGACTGGACGACAGCAAGCGGCACGGGATGGAGCCTACGCTTTGCGGTGAGATTTCTTGGTTGCGGGTTGTGGTCATCTTGGTTCCCTCGTTGGTGTGCGGGCGGCCGCTGGTGGCCTCATATGGATTTGAGCCGGCTGGTGCAGCGGGCCAACACATCAGTGTCTGGTGGGGAGGTCGGTTGGAGGGATGGGAGGCTTCGATGATGGTCGAACCACGTGTTGATGTCATGGGGTCGCCGATCGTGGGTGCAGATCACACCTTCTCCTCACCTTTTCGTCGGTCGAGTGCTTGGTGGCTCATATGTGACGATGTCCGGGGCAGCGTTGTCGTTGGCGGATCCGTCAGTTGGGCCTGCCGATTGGACAAAGCTGGGGACTTTGGATGATATCGGGGTTGTCTGGAGGCAGGGTGGCGGCCTTGGCGGTGAGGGACGCGGTGTTCGTGAGTAGAGCGCGCGTCTCGGGTACGGGCTGGCTGCCATGGCCACGCGAGTGGCATGGTCGTTCGTGTATGTCGTAGCATGGCCTTGGTGCTGCTGGTGCTTTGGCGTCTGGCAGTACTTGCTTCGACAGAGGTGTGTGAGTGTTGATGTGCATAAGTTGCCTGATTTTTGCCTGGCCGGCTCGTTGCGTCCGCGGGTGTCGTTACCTCCTTGAAAGTTCCTTCGTGGTCGCTCCATGTTCTTCGTGTTGCTCCTTGTGAAAACAAGATCCTCGGGATCGAGCGGTGGCGACACTCCAGTGGCATATCCTTCTTCTAGGCACCAGTTTGAAGTACATGCTTCGTCGGTGTGCGGTTTCACCTCTTCGCGGTTCCTAGCTCATGGTGGAGGTCTCGATGCAGTCGAAACGATTGGTCCATCTGTAGTGTGCTTGGTGGTCGATTGATGGGTGTTGTTGTTCCTAGCCACCCTTGTTTTCTGCCTTGTGTTTGTGTTGTGTATGTGGTGGTGACGTGTTGTATGTGGTTGCGTGTATATTAGTCGTTGTGGCAGGATAAATGTCTTTTTCAGTAAAATCTTTTGTTGGCCCGTAGCAACGCACGGGCACTCTACTAGTATAACCTAAGATGCTAGACTATCTACCCGAGGGTTCGTTCTGTTGACCAAGGCTACAAACTGTCTTTGTGGACAGGACCGGACCGAAGCCCACACCTAGCATCCCCTTGAGCATGAAGAAAAAGACGAGGGACATGGCCGCACTTCGCTCGCTGCGAGTTGGATGCTACCCTCGCCTGAGGGAGCGACATACTACCCGGCCCAGCTCGTGGGGCCCCAACCTTGTTTTTTCTTTTTCTCATGTTTTTTGATTATTTTTCTTTATTTTTGTTTATACTTTCAAATATTTTATGTAAATATATTAGAAAAAACTTTACATAAACATTTGGAAAAAAATGTCATTTGAGAAATGGAAAAAATGTTTCTCATATATACAGAAAATGTCTACAAAAAATACAATATGTATGACAACCATTGATCATATGTTTCAAAAATGTTAATTAAGCATTTGAAAGAAAAGGTGAACGAGTATTTAAAATCTTTAATCAAGCATTTGGAAACGTTAAATGTGTACGATTTTTTTGACCATGTATTCAGAAAATGCTAATCTTATTTTTGAAATGTTAATCAAGCATTTGAAAATGTCCAAGATGTATAGAAAGAATGTTGACGATGTATTAAAAAAATGTTAATCTTGTATTTGAAACATGTTTAAAATGTGTATAAAAAATGAATAGCATCATAGTGTTTTGCAAATTTAAAGACTTGGCATAAGATTGTATAGCATCATAATGTTTTCTGTCTAAGAAAACGTCCAGTATAGATCCAGGAAAAAACATGTACGCGACATGTCTGATTGGAAGACGTGGCATTTTTCTTGCACGGAATGATTGAAAGAAGTTATCTGACTTGGACTATCTCTGGGAGACCCTTATATCATGCCGAATTACAAAATAACCGCCACTTTACAGTTTTGCGCGAAAAAAGCGGCCTGAACAGACAACTTAAACACCCCCAACCCTTAAACAAATTTGA
>NC_041393.1:18366700-18381674 GCF_002162155.2 Triticum dicoccoides | reverse complement strand
TGTATAGTGGAAAGTGTTGGTAGGAGGGTCATTTCAGCCCGCACGCATTACTCCCCCCATTCCACAGCCACCCCTCGCCGTCGTTGCCCGCACGCGCCTTCGATTCCAGCGTGCCGCTTCGCCGTTGCCCCGGATCCACTTTACCCAGCCTCCCCCGGGTCGCCGCTGCCGTGGATCCGCAGCGCCTAGCCGCCCTGGATCCGCATCGCCCCGGATCGACCGCCGTCGAGTCACCACCCACCTCGAATCTGCCGATGAGTACTTTTCTACCCCTTCTACTTTCACTTAGCGAACGATTTTCGTTCACTCGAGCTCCGTTGCGATTTGTAGATGGATTTGAGCCCTTGCGATTGCTCGAGGATTCGTCCTCGTCCGACGACTCGGACATAGAGACACTGCTCGAGAACAATCGTCTGTAGATGGTGGTGGTGGTCCTTGTCGTGAATGACCTCGGCGATAGGCACAGAAGGAGATGGCGAGGATCAATCGTTAGCCGTCTTTACATCCCTTGCAACCGCCGGCTCGGGAACATGATGCTCATGCAAGACTACTTCGCGGTGTCACCTACATATCTACCACACCTCTTCCGGAGAAGGTATGGAATGCGTAGATCCCTCTTCGTAAAAATAGTACAAGCTTGCGAGGCCAATTCTCGATTTTTAACCCCAAGAAGAAAAGCCGTAGGCTTAAAGGGTTTTAGCGCATACCAAAAAATCTTGGCAACTATGCGGGTAATTGCATATGGCTTTCCGGGTGACTATGCCGACAAGTATTTTCGCATTGGTGAAGATACTACAATTGAGTCAGTGCGTAGGTTCGCCAAAGTGATCTTCCGTGTCTTTGGTCCTGTCTATCTTCGGGCACCCAACGAGGAAGACATGCAAACGTTGATGGCAACAAATGAGAAACGAGGTTGGTCGGGCTTGCTAGGAAGCATAGATTGCATGCATGGGACATGGAAAAACTGCTCAAAGGCATGACACAGGAAGTATTGTGGTAAGTCTCGTGATGCGACAATTGTGCTAGAGGCCGTTGCATAGATCCGAGGATTTATGAATTTGGTTTTTCTTCTTTGGTTTTTTGGGTACTCTCAGTGACATCAATGTGTTGCATCGATCTCATTTGTTTGCCAGATTGGCTAGTTGCGATGCTCCTGCTTGCAACTACATACTACTAGGGAAAAACCTAGCAGCAGCGCGGGTTTTGGGCCTATCAGTAGCGCGGGCAGGAGCGCTACTGATAAGGCGCTACAGCTAATGCTTAGCAATAGCGCGTCTTGACCCACGCTACTGCTAAATTGACTTAGTAGCAGCGCTTCTTCAGAACATCGCTACTAGTAATTAGTAGTAGCGCTTCTCCTCACCCGCGCTACTACTATTATTTAGTATTTTATTTATTTTCTTTTTCATGTTGTATTCATACAACTTTACACAAGTTTTCATACAGCAGGAATTTAGAGATTGTTTTTACATCATAATGAGTTATTACATCATGGGGTGAAAGAACCGTGGACTAGTTTCAAGTGGATGTCCATCCACTTGAAACTAATCCGCGGTTCTTTCACCCAATGATATAATAATATCATCATCATCATATCATTAACAACTTAGCATCATAATACATCAGTGTCATATAACACCTCCTCAAGATCATCGTTTTCATCATTGACATCACATAACACCTCCTCAAGATCATCATTATCAACTCTAACACATTACCACATAATAAACATATTGTACCTCATAGGACCTATTACATTCGATTAAGACCTACTACATTTTCTAAGGTAAAATAGCAAAAAACAAGATAGCCCCTGACTCTCCATTATGGAGAATGGAGATTAGTCTGTCTCCAATTCTTGCCTTTCGATGAATGTTACTTCCAAGAACCTCCTTGCGAATGTTCATACATTTCTTCCATTCTTTGATGATCATGTGTTCACGGGTTTTAGAAATCCGATATGCACAGGTGAGCTCCGTAGATTTACCTAGCAGTATGTTCAGAACTGAGAGGCGACCATGCAGCGACATCAGATGAGGCACACAATCCATCAGGAGTTTCTGTTGAAAAACATAATAATAACTTCGTAGTTAGCAATGATGTACTAGTTTTAGAAGTATGCAAAAGATGCACGGATGTCGTAATAGTAAAAATCTTATCAGGGTATCTCCAAAGAAGTTATCGTGGTTCAACACATGCACTAGTGGCACGTATTCACCATAATTTGGAGGAGTTCGATAATAGTCATTGTAATTCTCAATAAGAGTACAAAATGCGATCAGATGATTTTTCTTCTTATACGTTAATTTGGTGCCATCAGTGTAGTGGGTTTTATCTACCATCTTCCGCACAGTCTTTGAAGAATCAAAATAAGCTGTCAATGGAAATAAGCTATCAACTATTTTGAAATAAACAATATAAATTAGTTAATAACTATGTTTGAGAAACTCACATAGCGGTACAATCGGAAGCGTATCAACAAGGACCCAAATGTCCATATTTTCTTCCTCGCTATCAGGATCACCAAGATCCATGGTGACAATCATACCCTCATAAAAACCATACATTTTCCAAAGTGCTTCCCAATTTTGGCAACCAAAATGGGTAACGCTCTGAGCATTGCACAGATTTACTTCAAAATTCATATCATGATGGGTCCTTAGGTGTATTTTCTTTGTTTCGAAATTTTCATGGTCTTCAAAACCCATCCTCTCCAAGACATAGCGTCTTGCATTGCATGGGATAAGCTAGTCGAGTTGTAAAATATGAAAATTAGACGTTGAAATAGTTGAAGTCATCCTTAATTACGAAAAAAAACACTTGTGGTTGTTGCGTACCGTTTCACAATCGAAGGTCTCCTCGAGTTTATGCTGAAGCGCCGATCTTCGTCCAGCCGAACGAACCTGTCGCATATACCTCGATCATCATGGCACCAGCTACACTCCCCCGGGAGACCGTCGTCGTCCGAGTACAACATTTCCTACAATCATAATTCAAAGATTAAACTTGTACATATTCAAGCACAAGTCATGCCAGAATTCACGACAAAATCCGGCATGACCTTTGCTAAAAAAGGACATATCGAGCGCCTGAAATTTACCGGAACGGAAATTAATCAACACTCCGGCAAAACATAGGCCACTCGGAGATGTAAACTGAACATGAACGGACACTTGGGCAACCACATATCCTATTTGAGCAACAACACAAGATATACAAGGATATTTGACTGGTCTCACCTCGATGTCGGAGGGGGTCGATGACTGGGATGACGGCGGGGATGTCGGAGGGGGTCGGTGACGGGGACGACGGAGGTCACCTGAAACCATACAAGTTATCACTAATACATCCCGAATAATTGCTTAAACTAAAAAATAACAACAATTATGACATGTTCAACTAGTTTTATTAATTCAACTAGTTCTTACTAAATATAAACTTACTATAAATAGAAAAAAAACTAGTTCTTTCTAAAAATAAAGTAGTTCAACTAGTTATATTAATTATCTTACTAAAAATAGATTAGTTCTGTTAATTCAACTAGTTCAACTAGTTTATTAATTTACTTACTAAACTAGTTCAACTACAACTAAAGTAGTTCAACTACCACTACTACTACTAAAAATCTAGTACTAACTAAGCAACATCTAGTACTAGCTAACCCTAAATTAACATCTACTACTACTAAATCTAGTACTAACTAGTGGCAGGGGGTGGGGGCGACGGAGAGGTAGCTAGGGGCGGCGAGATCGAGGGCAGTTGGAGGAGGGCTGTCGGCGGAGGGAGGAGGGTGGCGGCGGAGGAGGGAGGAGGGCTGCCGGCGGAGGAGGGAGGAGGGGCGGCCACAGGCGGAGGGAGGAGGGCGGCGGCGGAGGAGGGACGGGCGGCCGCAGGCAGAGGGAGGATGTGCAAGGAGGATGGAGGAGGGACGGAAGGAGGGGAGTACCTCGGCGGCGGATGGACGAAGGCGGCGGCGGCGGCGACGCACGACGACGGTTACGCGGCCGAGAGTGAGAGTGTGAGTGAGAGGGCCGGTCGTGCGCGTGGGGATAAGGTAGGGATAGTTGTAGCGCGTTTGCCAAAACGCGCTACAGCTAACCTGAATAGCAGTAGCGCTGTTCAGTAAAGTGCGCTACTGCTATAACTAGCGGGGGGCGAGGTCATGGCAACTATAGCAGTAGCGCTGTATGCGGTGGACACGCTACTGCTATTTTCCTGTCAGCAGCGCGTTTTGGCCACACACGCTGCTGCTAAATAGCAGTAGCATGGTATTTTGAAGAGCGCTGCTGGTAAGATTCTGTGTATAGGCTTTTCCCTAGTAGTGACACGGTGAATGGGCATCGGTACACAAAGGGCTACTATCTTGCTAATGATAGTTGCCCTTTTTGGTCTACATTTGTCAAGACCATCAGAAAACCCGAAACTAGGAAGAAAGCGGAATTTGCAAAGGTCCAAGAGGCTGTCCGAAAAGATATTGAAAGAGCCATTGGGGTTTTGCAAGCGAGGTTTGCCATTGTTCGTGGTCCTACTCATTTTTTTGAGAAGCAAACCCTGAGCAACATCATGACATGATGTGTGATTCTTCATAACATGATCGTCGAAGATGAGAGGGACATGAACTTGGAGTTCTTCTACGACAATGTCGATAGCCATCTGAAGACATCTAGAGACCCTGACCGCATACAAGCATTCCTTCAGACATACCAGGAAATTCAAGACTCAAACACCCACCACCAGCTTCAGCACGATCTCATTGAGCACCATTGGCAAAGTCACGGCGGTAATAAAACCTGCCATTTTACATTCATTTAATTTAATTCATGTTTCATTTATATCATTATTGTATTTAGAACAATTCTTGTATTGAATTATAAGTTTAATTCTTAGATTTGAATAATAATTGTAATTTGGATGGTTGTCGTATTGTAATATTCAGATTTTAGTTTATATTTATTTGTATAATTATTGTAATTTGGATGATTTTTTTTCCGTCAGAATATTCTGTTTTACCGTGCGGCCTTGCGGTATCTGTTCCGCCGCAGCTCGCGCCAGCCTTGAAAACACGTTTTCTGCGGCCCCTATACTCACTCTAAAGGTCCACATGATAAGGGGCCTGCTAGAGATGCTCTTAGTTGCATTGCACCAAAAGTGCAGGAGATTGTCGAAAGCATTTTCTTGTGGTCGTCGAAACTGTCAACGTGGAGGTTGCGTGTCACAACCTAGCTAGTCATGCATTAGAGTGTTGCATCATGTTTACTCTTTCATCAGAAACTTGAAATGGGGATGACAGAACCCCCAGTCCCCTCTGAAACCAACTAGGGTTACTAAAATAATTTTTCAATGAACCTGAAATGCCCTTCTAAAATGCCCATCATTTTTGTCTTGGTTCAGAACCTCTGCCAAAAATGGTGCACATTTTCCTAGGCCATCCTAGGGTTTTTGAATTAAATCATAAATATTTAAATTTGGGCATTTAAAATAATATAAAATATTTAAATGCTCAAATATCTCCAAACTAAAATGTTTCATGTTGGAAATAATCCAACTATGGGCCAGGAATAGTTTGGTGATTTTTGAACTTGCCTAGGTATTTTATTTAATTCAACAAAGTTGCAGATATATTAAATAAAATAGAAACAGAAATAAAAAGGGGGAAAACTTACCTGGGCTCCTCCACTGTGCGGCCCAGCCAGCTGGCCGGCCCAGCCAGCAGCGGCCCAGCCCACCACTGCAGCTCTCCGTCGTCTTCCTCCCCTCGCCCCGAAGCTGCTGCGTGCTCGCGCGCGCACGGCCGCGCGGCCACCTCCTGCTTGCCGACGCGCTCCTGGCCGCGTGGACGACTCCCGCAGGCCGTCCCGATCCCCCCTGCTCTCTCTCACTCTCCCCCGGCTCTCCCCTCCTCTCCCTCGCTCTCTCTCTCACTCGGCCGAACACCACCGTCGCCGCCGTTCGCCATAGCAGCCATCTCCGGCCACCCCTCGCTCCCCCGACTAGCTCAGGAGCTCCGCCTCGACTCCCTCTTCCTCCCCACCGCTCCACAGCTCCCCGGAAGCCCTGCATCGCCGCCACGTCGCCGTTCCCCTCTTCGGGCTCCGACCACCGTCGCCGTCGAATTCGCCGTCTCCAGCGCGTCCCCGAGCCCGCTTCGACGCCCACTGCAACCGCGGTGAGCTACGCCACCGTTTCCCCCTCTCCTTCCCCTCGTTCCCTCACCGTAGCCACTTCCCCACCACGGCCGAACCTCCGCCGTCGCCGAGCTCGCCGTCGACGCAGCTCCGGTGACCATTTGGTCACCCCGGCGAGTCCAACGAGTTCGCAAGACCCCGTAGAGCATCCCTAGCGCCTCGCTTTGCTCGACTTCGAGCTCCAGCACCGTTCCCGTGCACGACCGAACCCCGGCGGCCGCAGCCGAGCTCGCCGCCGTCGACTCCGGCCACCCCGACCCCAACGGGCTCCGCCAAGAGCTGCGGGTTGGCCTCAGCTCCACTCCGGTGGTCTCCGCGGTCCGTTTGGTGGCCGAAATGACCAAAACCACTTCCGCCGCCGCGTCGGGCTCGCCGGCGACTAAACGCCGACAGCCGACATTAACTTTGACCACGGGTGGGCCCTGGTTGACTCCCCTGAGTCAATGACAGGTGGGGCCCAGCCCTGTTAATTAAACAGGATTAGTTTTAATTAAGTTTTAATTAAAATAATCACCCTGACATGCGGGACCCACTGTCAGGTTTGACCTGGACCAGTTCCGTTGACCTGCTGACGTCACACTGACGTCAGGCTGACGCAGTAATTGATTTTCTGGATTTAAATTAAATCAGGAAATTCCAGAATATTATTTAAACTTCAAAAATTCATAACTTTTATTCTGTAACTCCAAATTGGACAAATTATATATGAAAAATGATCAGAAAAATCCAATCTATCCATCTGTACTATTTTCATGCATGATCAAACAAGTTAAATTGATGTTTTAAGCAGAACAAGGAAAAGCACTTTAAAAGGGCCATATTTGAATTTGAAATTTGAATCCTTGATTCAAATTTGTTCAAACCCTTCTGGTTTTAGTTGCATTAGCCCAATACACTCATATTGTCATGTTTCATGCATGCATCATATTGTTGCACATTGTTTGGTGATGTTTGTGTATCGGTGCTCTCTGCGGCAGGTTCTGTCCCCGAGGAGTACCGTGATTACCCTAACGAAGAACCGTATCAGTGCATCGAACCATCAGGCAAGCAACCAACCATTTGATCATATCGATACAATCCCATGTTCTCGCTCCTGCTCTCTTTTACTGCATTAAGACAACGCGATTCAAACTGCTGTGTGCTACGGTAGTTGAACCCATTTCCTCTGCATGACCTGTCATTGCCACAGTAACTAGATGAAACCCACTAGCATGTGTAGGAGTTGCTTGAGCCATATGTATGTGTTGTTCCTACCTTGCTATGCCTGCTATGCTTAGAGTCGTGTCAGGTCTGGTTCATCTGGGTGATGGGCTGGAGTGAAATGATTATGTCGGTAATGGAAGTGGTGTGGTGAACACGATTTGGTAAAGGTATCGATGAAAGGCCATGTAGGAGTACATGGTGGGTTGTTTCATTGAAGCCGACCTTAAGCACTGAGATCTGTATGTGTGATTTAAGAATCAGCTACTACCATGCATTGGGCCCGAAACCAATGGACCCTCTCGGCTTCTTATTCACCCTAGTTCTCCGTCCAGGAGTTGCAAGTAGTTTCTGGTGTTTGTAGCCTACTGGAGGCCGTGGACAGCGCTGACCGTAGGGGTGGGCTATGATGCGGTAGGTACGTGGCCGGGTGTACCGAATACCCGTTAGGTATCTCGGGAACCCTGTTCACATCGTTCGGGGCCGTATGGGAAACCTCGGCCGGACTCCCTGCGGATGGAACCTGGATAGGCGATAAACCTGGACTGGAGGCTTAGGTGATTAGGTAGGTCGTGGCCGACACCCACGTTGGGCTTCCGCTTGAAGGTTGCCGAGTACATGTCGTGTAAACGACGGTAAGTGGTGAGAGCGTGTATGAAGGAGTACACCCCTGCAGGGTTAACATGATCTATTCGAATAGCCGCGTCCGCGGTAAAGGACTACTTGGTTGCCTATACAGTTCATAGACAAGTAAATGGAAACCGTTAAAAGCCTCAAGATAAGTGTGAGTGCCGAGGATGGCTCTTCCGTAGGAAGACGGAGATGGATCCTCGGTAGTGTATTGAAGTGGTGAGTAGTGGACTCGTGTGCGCAAAACCATTTCAAGTTGGAGTATCGTAGGATAGCCTAGCCAAGAGTCAAAGCTGGCTTGCTGCAATAACTCCACCAACCCTTCTTGATACTATGCATGTATGTAGGATCTGATGTAAGTCTTGCTGAGTACCTTTGTACTCATGTTGCTATAATCTACATTTTTACAGAAGACGCTGCAACCCCTTCTGATGGGTTCTATGTAGACGTTGACATCAACGAATAGGCTAAAGACCCAGGTGGTGACCCTGAGCTTGTGAAGGACCACGTAGTATAGCTAGGCTTTCCAAGCCTCTTTTATTTTTACTAGTTGTCTGTACTCAGACAAGTTACTTCCGCTGCTGGTTTGTATGACTGTATGACTTGTATGTGGGGTCGTGAGACCCGTACCTTTGTGTATGTTATGTATGGCTCACTGAGCCTTAAATAAAGTACTTGTGTCATAGAGTCATGTTGTGATGCTTCGTTGTATTTGCACATATCGAGCATATTGTGTGTATGATTGAAATGCTTGGTATGTGTGGGATCTGACTATCTAGTTGTTAATCTTTAGTAGCCTCTCTTACCGGGAAATGTCTCCTAGTGTTACCGCTGAGCCATGGTAGCTTGCTACTGCTCTGGAACACTTAGGCTGGCCGGCATGTGTCCTTCTTCGTTCCTGTGTCTGTCCCTTCGGGGAAATGTCACGCTTTGAGTACCGGAGTCCTGTTAGCCCGCTACAGCCCGGTTTACCGGAGTCCTGTTAGCCCAGTGCTACAGCCCGGACCCACTTGCTGATGACCGACACGTTCGAAGCTGGGTCATGGATGCCTGTCCCTGTAAGTCTGTGCCACTTTGGGTTTACGACTAGTCATGTCAGCCCGGGCTCTTTATCATATGGATGCTAGCAACACTATCATATACGTGAGCCAAAAGGCGCAAACGGTCCCGGGAAAAGGTAAGACGACACCCGTGGGGATACCGTGCGTGAGGCCGCAAAGTGATATGAGGTGTTACCAGCTAGATCGATGTGACATCGAGTCGGGGTCCTGACAGCGTTGGCATCAGAGCCGGACTGCCTGTAGGTTCTCCAAGCCAAACTGGTCGATGTTGAGTCTAGAAATTCTTTAGTTATATGTAGGGGAATTGTTTGTGGGATGGAACGTAAGGCTCTTTTTACTCCTTTATCTTATGACATTCTGATCTGAGTCAGTCCATTCTTCTACCGGGGGTTAAGGAATTAGGATCTGTTCTCTCTATCAGGATCACGAGTTACTAATCAGTAGCACCTTATAAGTTTGATGGTTACTAGCCTAGTTCAGTTCTACTACCACATTATGTTGCCAGAATGGTTTCAGAACTTTGATATGATGATGATGAGTGTGTACGAAATCCTTTGTCAAATGTCTCAAATCCTTTTTGAGCATTTACAGCTGTTATGCTGCCGAAATTTTGCTAGAAATTCTAATGCCTCTGCATTATGACTGTGCTTTCAGATGGCCACTCGCGACCTCAATCAAGTGGTTCGCCTGACTCGATGCCTAGATGTACCCGGCCATACTGCTAAGTTGGTCAGGGTAATGACTGAGGCTGGATACCGCTGGTATCCCGAGTACACGGTCGAAGAGCAATTCCGAGATTTTAATCAAAGCCAGTATCTCTGCACTGTCAGGATATTTCCATCTTATCCTGGATCCACCGAGCCTCTTCACTGCTCTTATGGACTCGGGGTTACTATTGAGATGGCTGTGCAGGACGCCGCCTACTCTATGATGACCATTATGCGAGTCAGATCTGGGTTATTTCGGGACTCTGATTTCCGGTATATGCCAGGATCACTTCCGGGAGCACAAGGGTATCTCCAGGCTATCTATGCTGACCCCACTCAGGAGGATTCACGGACTCGCACCACTGCTGAGATGCTCGAGGATAAGGACCGTGAAAATCGGGCCTTAAGGCTAGAGCTCTTCAACACCCGTGCTGACCACTGGGCCACTTTGACTCGGTTCGCACCGACGGTGCAAGCTGGATATTCAGATATGCGCGATCTCTATCCTGTGAGATCTGCTCTGCCAGACGTGATGGTTTGGCGTGATGTAGGAGGCATCACCCCACCTCGCGGTCCCCGCAGGCCACCGTTTGTTGGTCCAAGGCCTCATCCTAGCCCCTATGGTACACAAGCTCCGCGAGACCGTCTGTTTCCAGATGATCATGTTGAGCTTCCAGGCTATGGAGGTGACTTCTACGAGGACTACTACGGATCGGTCTGAGTTAGTGGTAGTATCACTAGTTTGCACTAGCTGTGTCGTCTATCGTCCCGCGTGACTCGTGGGATATGACCTAGTTTGTACTCCTTCCGGAGGTGTAGAAAAATAATGTATAGGAGCTGGGAATGCCTCCGATGAGATGTAATCCTCTTTTCACCGTAATAGTACTTTGTTTGGTCTTGTACTAAACCCTGTATGGTGTGTATGACGATGGAATAAAAGAAGCAGTTTCTGTATCTACCATGTCATACGGATGATCATCTTGCATTCCGAGTTATTTCTTACATTATGAATCCTATGTCGGAATTTTACCATCCTGACTAAATCATTGTCTTGTTTACCTAGGATGGTCAACACGCGTGCTAACCCTGCTTCTCAAGAGCAGGCCGAAGGCAGTGAAGCCAGGGATGTAAATCTGCCTCATCCTCCTTCACTAGCCGAGGTGATGATGGAAGCTGAGAGAAACAAGCGGGAGACAAACCGTTTGTTGGAGCGTATTGAACAGAATACAGCACACCATCAGAGGGCTAACGTGGTGTCACTCAGTGATTTTATCAAATTGCATCCACCCACGTTCCACCACTCCGTCGAGCCCCTCGACGCTGATGACTGGCTTCGCAGTATCTCTCACAAACTGCGTTCCGCGCTGGTAGCGGAGGCTGACAAGGTCACCTTTGCTGCATATCATCTTGAAGGCCCCGCCAGCCTATGGTGGGAGAATTATGGAGCTATGCGCCCAGCGGGCCATGTCACAACTTGGGCTGAGTTCAGCGAGGCTTTCCGTGAACATCACATTCCGGAGGGTCTCATGGACCGTAAACGTGAAGAATTTTGCAGTTTCACCCAAGGCCGACTTTCTGTGGATGCCTATAGCAGGGAGTTTGGTAATCTCGCCCGATATGCAACTGAGGAAGTGTCTACTGACGCCAAGAAGCAAGCAAGGTTCCGTAAGGGCCTTAGTCCTGAGCTTCGCCGCGACCTCCGTCTGCATGAGTGCACATCTTTTTCGAAACTTGTCAACAAAGCCATCAGTGCTGAAACTGGTCAGACTGACTATGACGCAACACGCAAGCATGGACGTGACATGGGTTCTTCATCCGGTGCTGGTCCTCAGAAGCGCCGCGTGTGGGTACCCAACACCGCCTTGCCACCCAGGTTTACACCGAGGCCATCCTTCCAGGCGCCTCGCCCCGTTCAACAGTCTGCTCCAGCCAAGCCCTATGGGGGTCCAACTAACAATGCTCCTCCACGTACCAGTTCCGTGACTTGTTTCAAGTGTGGGGAATCTGGTCACTATATGCGTGAGTGTCCCCAGACCAACCCCAATCAATCTGCTAAAGCTGTTGGCCGTGGCAAGCCGACAGGAAAAATATTCCACGCCAAGCCGGTCACCGCTTCACGTGGCCATGTAAACTGTGTCTCTGCCGAAGAAGCTCAAGAGGATCCCAACGTCGTTCTCGGTACGCTTCTTGTTAATTGCCACCCGGCATCTGTTCTTTTCGATACAGGAGCCTCTCATTCTTTTATATCCGAAAGTTATGCTCGTCTGCATAACGTTGCATTCTGTGACATGCCATCCACTATGGAAATCTCTACCCCTGGGTCTAGATGGCAGACCTCTAGGGTAAGCTATGGAAATGAAATCCAAGTCGACAGACTTGTTTTCCTCGCGTCTTTGATAGCCCTTAAATCTTCAGATATTAATATCATTCTGGGTATGGACTGGATGTCGGCTCATCATGCCCAAATCGATTGCTTCTCTAGGACTGTTCAACTCACCCATCCTTCGGGAAAGATAGTTAATGTCTTGACCCGAATAGCCAAGCGACAATTATATTCTCTTAACGCCAGCCCTTTGCCAGACCTTGAGGACGTTCCGGTAGTCCGTGACTTCCCGGATGTCTTTCCAGAGGAATTACCAGGTGTTCCACCTGACAGAGATGTTGAGTTTGTAATAGACCTCATTCCAGGAACCGTTCCGATTGCTAGAAGACCTTATAAGATGGCACCCCTAGAACTAGCCGAGCTTAAGAAACAACTCGATGAGTCCTTAAAAAAGGGTTTCATCCGACCTAGCTCATCTCCGTGGGCTTGCCCCGTCCTATTCGTCAAGAAGAAGGATGGTACGGACCGGATGGTTGTAGATTACCGACCTGTCAACTTGGTCACAATCAAGAACAAATATCCGCTTCCCAGGATCAACGACCTGTACGATCAGCTCGCTGGATCCTCAGTCTTCTCCAAGATGGATTTGAGGTTGGGCTACCATCAAATCAAAATCAGAAACGGGGACATTCCTAAAACGGCCTTTGTTACTCGTTACGGCCAATACGAGTACACCGTCATGTCCTTCGGATTAACCAACGCTCCAGCCACCTTTTCTCGGTTAATGAACTCAATCTTCATGGAGTATTTGGATAAATTCGTCGTGGTTTACCTCGATGATATACTCATCTACTCCAAGAACGAGGAAGAACATGCCGAACATCTAAGGCTAGTGTTGCAGAAACTTCGAGAGCATCGCCTTTATGCCAAATTTTCTAAATGTGAATTCTGGTTGTCAGAAGTGACCTATCTGGGTCATGTAATATCTGGTAAAGGTATTGCTGTTAACCCCGAGCGAGTTCAAGCCGTCCTTAACTGGACTCCACCTGAATCAGTCAAGCAAGTTCGGAGTTTTCTGGGCTTAGCGAGCTATTGTCGTCGCTTTGTCGAGAACTTCTCCAAGGTTGCCAAACCTCTAACCGAACTCCTCAAGAAAGATAAGAAGTTCGAATGGACTCCACAATGTGAGCACAACTTTCAGGAACTGAAAAGACGCCTGACTTCTGCTCCCGTACTGGTACCGCCAGACTTCTCCAAGGACTTTGTTATCTACTGCGACGCTTCGCGGCAAGGATTAGGTTGCATTCTCATGCAAGATCGACACGTAATTGCCTACGCTTCACGGCAATTGCACCCACATGAGGAGAATTATCCTACTCATTATCTAGAGCTTGCAGCCGTAGTCTATGCACTTAAGACCTGGCGACATTACCTCCTCGGTAATCGTTGCGAAATATTCACTGATCACCAAAGTCTGAAGTATATTTTCACCCAACCGGATTTGAATCTCAGGCAGAGACGTTGGGTTGAATTGATCACCGACTTCGACTTAGGAATAACCTACACCCCAGGGAAAGCCAACGTCATGGCTGATGCGCTAAGTCGTAAATCTTATTGTAACAACCTGATGTTACAACAAAGCCAACCGCTTCTCCATGAGGAATTTCGGAAGCTTAACCTTCATATTGTTCCTCAAGGTTTTCTCTCCACCATGGTGGCGAAACCTACCCTTACGGATCAAATTATCAAAGCACAGAAGGTAGATCCGGGAATCTCCCGCATCAAGAGGAACATTCAGAAAGGAATTGTGAATTGTTTCTCCATTAATGATCAAGGAGTCGTATACTTCGGGAATCGATTAGTAGTTCCCAAAGTGCGCAACCTAAGGCGATTAATCCTTAAGGAAGCTCATGAATCTCCTCTCACTATTCATCCCGGTAGTACTAAGATGTATCAGGACCTACGCCAGAGGTTCTGGTGGACTAGGATGAAGAGAGAAATTGCTCAGTATATTGCTAACTGCGACGTTTGTCGTCGTGTAAAAGCAGAGCACCAACGGCCTGCTGGCACCCTTCAACCCTTAGCTATTCCTGAATGGAAATGGGATAAAATTGGTATGGATTTCATTACCGGGTTTCCCAGGACCAAGAGAGGGAATAATGCTATTTTCGTCGTGGTCGATCGTCTTTCCAAAGTAGCTCATTTCTTACCTGTTCGTGAGAGTATAACCGCCAGTCAATTGGCAGACTTATACATCTCCCGAATAGTGTCCCTCCATGGTGTTCCTTTGGAAATTAACTTGGATCGAGGAAGTCTTTTCACCTCTCGATTTTGGGAAAGTTTCCAAAATGCTATGGGAACCCGTCTTTCCTTTAGCACCGCTTTCCACCCCCAGTCGAGTGGTCAAGTGGAACGCGTCAACCAAATTCTAGAAGACATGCTTCGAGCCTCTGTTATCTCATTCGGAATGGACTGGGAGAAGTGCCTTCCGTTTGCCGAATTCGCTTACAACAACAGCTATCAATCTAGCTTGGGTAAAGCCCCTTTTGAAGTTCTCTATGGACGACGATGTCGAACACCCCTTAACTGGTCAGAGACCGGGGAAAGACAATTCTTTGGCCCGGATATGATTCAGGAAGCAGAAGAACAAGTTCGTATCGTTCGTGAAAAGTTGAAAACAGCCCAATCCCGTCAAAAGAGTCAATATGACCGAAAACATAAGGCTATGACTTTCGAGGTTGACGAGAAGGCTTATCTTCGGGTCACCCCTCTGAAGGGAACCCATCGTTTCGGTATCAAAGGCAAATTGGCTCCTCGTTACATTGGACCTTTTCGCATTCTTGCCAAACGAGGAGAAGTTGCCTACCA
>NC_041393.1:18364275-18364904 GCF_002162155.2 Triticum dicoccoides | reverse complement strand
CTCTCACACGGCCGAACACCACCGTCGCCGCCGTTCGCCATCGCAGCCATCTCCGGCCACCCCTCGCTCCCCCGACTAGCTCAGGAGCTCCGCCTCGACTCCCTCTTCCTCCCCACCGCTCCACAGCTCCCCGGAAGCCCTGCATCACCGCCACGTCGCCGTTCCCCTCTTCGGGCTCCGATCATCGTCGCCGTCGAATTCGTCGTCTCCAGCGCGTCCCCGAGCCCGCTAACCACCTCTGCAGCCCCGCGGTGAGCCCCCGGATCGTTTCCCCCTTCTCCCCTGGCCTCTTTCGACCTCTAGGCCCTAGCCCCACCTTGGCCGAGCTCCACGCCGCCGGCGATGTCGCCGTCGTGGCCACGGTCACCGTAGCACCCAACCGAGCCCACCATCGTGCTCCACACCTCACTAGGAGCACGTAGCGCGCACTAACGCCTCCCCAAGCCCCCTGCAACGTCGATTCCGACCGCACCCGAACTCCGGCAGCCGCAGCCGAGCTCGCCGCCGTCAACTCCGGCCACCCCGAGCCCAACCACCACCACCAATAGTCGCGGCTCACCCTCAGCAACACGTAGATGCCTTCCGCCGTCCATTTGGTTGCCGGAACGGCAAAAAGCACTTTCGCCGCC
>NC_041393.1:18357193-18362013 GCF_002162155.2 Triticum dicoccoides | reverse complement strand
GGGGGGGGGGGAATTGGCCAATCCGATGGTGCAAGTAGGGCTTTTGACAGCCGAAGACCATGGTGGCGGCAACAAAGATGAACTTGTCGGCGGCTTGGCTCTCACGGAGAAATCTCAAGGAAGAACGACAGAACATACTAGACGAATGATATTTTTTTCTAAGAATGCATCGAGTGCGGCATTATGAGATGAAAACGGGCGGTAATGCGCGAAAATGTCAAGCCCTTTTGGCTTTTGCTCAGTCTGCACCATCCATACTAGTCTTCCCCATCGTGAACCACTTATCCACATTTAGGATCTAGATGCATATTTTCATACTTATATGAACCAATTGACACATCAGAAATACATTCAGGTCCCTCAATGCATTATACGCACATATAAATCTGGATGGGCGAGAGCACCATGTTGGTGCATCTTGATGTGTTGTAAACGCTAGGGATGGCAATGGGTACCCATTACCCGCGTACCCTGCGGGTAAAACCCCTGATAGAGTAAGGGTATGAGACAAAAATTTACCAATGGGTACTTAAATGGGAAAATATCATACCCATCGGGTAGAGAGGGTACGCGTATGGGATCGTATAACCCATGCCCGCATACCCATGTATCCATCTAAAATGTTGACAAGTGGGTTTCCTTTAATATCCTAATGTTTTGATTTTCCCCTCCTATAATCACTCTAGGTAAAAACTCCAATGTGTAGTCAAATTATTCTATAATTTATCATGATTTTGTGAACTTAAAGTGTATGCCTATCTGTTGTTACTTATGATTATGTGTCCCTATTTAACATTTTCATGTGTTAGGCAAGTATTTTTGTTTATGAGAATGTGTTGTTGTTACAATATGTTGTTGCACATTGTTGTTTAAAATGTGTAGCTATTGATAATTTATGATTATATGTAGCTTTTTACAACTATTTTCTACTCAATTGATGTGTTGTAAACGCTGGTATTTTTACCCACGGGTACCCATATACCATGTCGGGTGACGGGTATGAGAAACAATTGTACCCTTGACAGGTATGGGTATGGATGATACATAAGTTCAGGATGGGCGGAGTATGGGGTGGCTCCACCCGTACCCATACTCTGTGGGTTCCATCCCTATGCATCATTAACAAGGACAACCGTCTAGCATTGCAACTTGGCTGCCACTTTATCCAAGAGTTTGCAATTTGGCCGCCATTTTATCCAAGATAGGATGTTGTATAACTTTAGAGATCTTCTTCAAATGCAGTAACAAACATAGGTATTGTGTTTTTTCAAGGACCCAACGGAGGTGTTGAACTTTTTATTGAAAATAATAGACAATATGCACAAAACAACCCTAAAAATTTGTTGGGGGAATTCTAGAACTGGAACATGAAATATGTTATAGTGCAATATTATTTTTTTGCGTATGTGCATTTTTTGTTGTTGGATTTGGCCTTGTGTACATACATCATCATTGTTTCTTTGAGATGCGCTTGCTACAGAGTAGTATTCCTTTGGTAATGCAAGTATAAGACGCATAAGAAACTTAAGCATAGTATTATCATGGCAACCGTATTGCCTGGAATTGAAGCTTCATAATCACGAGCACCAAAACACAAGGAGAGGAAATAAGGGTATCCTAGATGAGAACCACATGCTCCCTGCTCGCGGACGCCTTTATTTAGTAGAACATTACTGTAGTGTCATAAAAATAATGGGAAGCATCGAATGGCCTGCATCTACACGTAGCCTAACCATGTTATAAGAGGTGGATGCGGAGAAACATAGCGGAAAAGAGAAATGAAGAGAGAGAAAGCAAGTTGATTGCCATGCTTCCAACGAGGCATTTGGATGGGAGCGAAACAAATACTCGTGGGAATGAGAGATGTTGGGAACGGGTTGCGGGTTAAGAGAGGTGTTGATTTGAGCGAGGCTAAGTGTAGTCCTTGGTTCGGGCTATTATGTTTTCCTTTACCACTAGTTTTCAGCGCAACTCATTGTCTTGAGCTATTGTGAGATTATTTATGACAAAGAGTGCTAGAGTTATCTAGTATGAAATGTTAGAGAGTCGTTCCATCGACCATGGATACATACATGGCAACTGGGACAAGGACACCCTCGCAACATTATATCGCAACTTTTTCCTTTCCTGGTTCAAGAAGACAGACCAATGATTGGTGCGTCGGCTAAGATATGAACTGTAGTTTAGCTGCCAGCATGTCTTCACCTCCCTCTCCAAGTCCAATATAGCTACTTGACCCCTTGTGTATGGGCACTGAAAGATGTCTAATTGATAGGTAGTTGCAATGTCGGCTAATGCTTGATCGTTGAGCCATCTTGAGGTCCAAAAATGCGCCATGTCACCGTTTTACAATCTAAATTGTTGGAATCAGATGTCAATACAGGGTTGTCATTTGCTTGTCACTCATACTACTGCCAAACACAACTGTGGTGCGACCAAACTTTCTAAGGCCGGTAAGCACCAACCTACTCCGTGAACCCGATTCTTTCCAGCTGACCAAACATGCAATGCAACATCCCCAAATTTGCATCTGCCATACAATTCTTGAGGAGATTCTTATGAAGCTCATCGATCTCCTTGATTAGCCACGAACCCAAATGGAATACTACTAACATGTAAATCAGAATGGCCCAACAGTGTGCTGATGTGTTGGTAAGAATGAGCCGAGACAAGCGTTGGTGGGCAAAATTTCACGGCTGTCGTTGCAATTTGGTCCCTTTTTTATCCAACGCTTTAATTTGACCACCATTTCCAAGACAAGACGTTGTTCAGCTTAAGAGATATTTTTATCTAATGCAGCAAGAAACCTAGACTTTGGTTTTTCGAACCACACGACCCACTATCTTTTCTTTGAAAAGAATAGTTAATATGTACTCCCTCGGTTCACAAATATAAGAGATTCTAACTTTTTCCTGATTCAGATGGATATGGATGCATTTTAATGTGTTTTTAGATGATTGTGGTCAACATGCTCACCCACTTGGAGACGGGCGGCGCCGCAGCGCACCTCCTGCTGGCCCACCCCGGCCGTGCAGTGGTGTTGGTGGATGAAGAGGACTAGGAAACCCTCCTAGTGGCGATCAGTGAAGGCGACGTCCACTGACGGAGCACCAGTGAACTTGCAGAAGGCCACATACACGTCGTCTTTGGTGGCGCGGATGTCACAGTCGAACCACGCCATGGCCGTGTTGGTCGCGAGCACGAGCACCTCATGCTGCATCGCTGGAGTGGCATGGATGATGGTGTGCACCTCGGCAGGGCGTGCACTGTGGTCACCGCTCCAGGCATGGCTCTAGCAGCAACAACAAGGACACGACCCAGGGTAGGCGGTGGCGGAGGCGGTGGAGGAGGAGCGGGGGTTTCAGGCGTTGTCGGGGAAGGAGGGCGAGCCGGAGCACCGACATTACCATGACATCGACGTGGAGTAGGCTTGTTGAAGCACTCCTTTCCGCGGTGACCGTGGAGAAAGCAGCGCCGGCAGGTGACCGGGCTCCTGCAATGCTTGGCCCGGTGTCGGAGGCTTAAGGCAGTGGAAAAACTTGTTTTGAAGCCAGTCGGGGATGGCAGACCCCGTGTTAATGGAAGGCGACGGCAAAGACGTGCGACGCGGACAACGGGACTTGACGAGCTCCCACGGCGACGGACAAAGGAGTGAGGACGCATTTCATCTATTTTTTCCTTCCTTCCGATCCATGGCTTTCCTTTGTTTGTTCATTAATACCGAGTAATGCCAGAGATACGGATTGTTAGATTTAATCTTGATTATCACGTATCTGCATTGTTGTTGTTTTCGTTTTGCATGTACGTAGATAGGTAAGCATGTAGGTCGTCGTGCGGCTGTACGTGTGATCCATGCTGGTTTGCCGAGGTGCCGTGTGAGGCGGAAGTCGCCGTGTGAAGCGGTTGCAGGTGAAGTGTGAAAGACTGCGTGATGCGCGAGCTGCCGATGGTTAGTTAGCCGGGTCATATGCCTAGAGCATCTCCAATAGGCGCCCCAAAAAAGCTCCGTGTATTAAAATATCGTTTATTTGGGCGCTGAACAGCTCCAGCAGAAGCTGTAATGCTAAAAGTTTTTGGGCGCGCGCTGAAAAACGCTATCCCGTGCAGCATATTTTGAGCTCTGGAGAGCGCGCGCTTCACAATTTGCACTGTGTGCTTTTTGGGCGCGCGTTTTTGTGCGTATGCTAAAGCAATGTTTGGTCCCGACGCATTAAAAGTGCTACAGTGACGCGCTGTAATTTTTATTGGGCACGAAATTTTTGTGCGGCCGTTGGAGATGCTCTTAGTCAGCTATCTGTCCATGCATGTACTCATACGTGTGTTTAGTCAAGTCCAACTGCATGCGAAGAAGCCCTGAGATATGGCTAGATTGCAGAGGGAAGGTGGGCTGCATGTGAGCGACTGATTGCTAGCTGCTTGTGCGTGTGTTAGTTGCATAAGAATAGGTCCTAGTGTTGGTGGAGGGAGTGGCCTACTTTGTTGCTCTGGCTGTGCGTGCGTGAGACTATTTAAGAGTTGTAAGCATACTTATTTTCACAAGAGAAATATAGAGGAAAAGTCGGCTGCGTGGGCACCAAAAATCGCTGTGTTCTTGTGTGTGTTGTGCGAAACAACCAAGAAAGAAGAGGCACGACGATGTTATCGACGCCGACGGGCGTATGCCGACGGCTGCCCTCGGCATAGCTGTTTGTCGACGGGGTTAGGGCATACGGGGTGATTCCAGTAGCGAGGGGTTGAGAGAGTCTGCCCTAACACGGATGAGTTACGGGGGGTTTTAGGGTGGTGGTTAACTAGTGGTTTTTTTATTGGAGATTAAGGTG
>NC_041393.1:18293114-18356545 GCF_002162155.2 Triticum dicoccoides | reverse complement strand
GTGAAACGATCCTAATTAAACCACCGATAACTCTCCGTGCGCTTAGCATTATTCATGCATACCATTTCCAACACAACTGCAGTGTGACCAAACTTTGTACTGACGATAACCGCCCATGTACTCCATGAGCGTGATTCCAACTGACCAAACATGCAACCTCCCCAAATTTTGCATCTACATACATTTCTTGAGGAAATTCTTCTGAAGATTATTGATCTCCTTGATTGCCCACGTGCACAAAAATGGAATGCTGTTAGCATGTACTCCCTCCGTCCCATAATATAAGAACGTCTTTTACACTACACTAGTGTAAAAACCGTTCTTATATTATGGGACGAAGGGAGTAAATCCGAATGGCTGAGAGCACCATCCTGCGTGTTGACAATGATGAGCCAACAAGCACTGGTGAGCAAATTTCACCGCTATCGTTGCAATTTGGTCGCCATTTTACGCAAGACTTCAATTTGGCTACCATTTCATCCAAGACAAGATGTTCTTCTTCTTAAGGGATTTTTTTATAATGTAGCAAGAAACCCTAAATATTGTTCTTTCTCAAGAAACCGTCCCACCTATCTTTTCACGAAAAAGAATAGTGAATATGATGTAAACAAGCCTAAATATTCACAGGGGAATTCTTGAACTGGAACAGGAAATGTGTCATCCACAGTCCCAAACTTACGGGATTGATCTTATGAACTCAACGGACAGAGTAAATCCAATGGCGCCACTGCCCGTGATTTCAACTCGTGCCCCCACAAGCCAGAACAGCACGTAAGACTAATCCATAAAAACATATCTGTAGCTCTAGCATTGTTCATGTCATAGTGCAATATTATTTTGTTCAGACATGCATGAGGATTTGATATTTTTAAAATAAAAAAAATGGATTTGTTACACTAGTGTCTATGCCACTAATTACCATTTTTTTTCTTTGAGATGAGTTTGCTACAAAGTAGTACTCCATCTGTAATGCAAGTACTAAGATGCACTAGAATCTTAAAGATTTGTATTATCGTGGCAACCATATTGCCTAGCATTGAAGCTTTATAAACATGGGCACCAATACACAAGTTGAAAATAAGTGTGATCGTAAGTCTCCGCAATAAAACCCACATGCTCCCTTCTCACGTACCCATTATTTAGTAGTACATTAATGTCATGTCAAAAAAATAATAAAAGAAAGAGTAAAACGGCCAACATTGATCTGCAAAAACAAACATCTCATAAAAGGTGGACGAAGTAACATAGAGCAAACATGATACTACCATGTAACTTTTGCAATGTGGAAACGAGAAGGAAGAGAGACTGAGCAAGTTAATTCCCATGGCTCCAACCAGGCATTTGGATGGGTGCAAAACAACAGCTCGTGGGAGTGAGAGAACTTGGGAACGGGTTGCCTGCTAGATTCGGTGTTGTGCTGAGCTAGGCTCAGTGTAGACTATAATTCGGGTTGTTATGTTCTTGACGATCACTCTAGCTTCGCACGATGGTTCTGCATGTGCTGTTGTGAGTACATTTATGACCAAGAGGGCGACATACTCAGTCATAGTCATAGCCCCGTCGATGAGGGTGCCCAAGGTGGCTAACTGCACAGGGCCCCAATTCATATCAGCAGGTATTGGCAACTGATCGGTTCAATCAGGAAATAAAATCCCGACAAGGCAGCCACTACGTGTACATCAGTACATATGGAAACTCTGAGTCCCTGCCAATCTGATCAATCACTGATAAGATTGCTTCCTTTTCTCGCGTTCGCCCCTGGCTGTTCCCCCGAAATCCCGGATCGCCATGTTCAGCATAACCCATGGAGGCACTGGCATGCACGGCAGCACGCATTCTATCTGCAGACTCTGTCAACACAAACCGATGGATGTAAGTTGCCTCTGCTTTCTCTATATTGGAGTTATTTGCTCGTGAAATTGGAATTGTCATAGTCTCGTAGAGCATCTCGGGATCGGTCTAGCTCGAACAGAGTTCGGGATTGATCTGATCAGCAGTTTAAACAGAGTATTGGTTTGACTAGGTTATGTTTTTAGACACACAAAGTATCTTGCTGATTACCAAAAGCCTCCCGAGGTTAATGTGCACCTCATAAATGATTTTGTAACTAATACACACTCAATTTTGAGTCGCCCGGCTACGACCGATGAACACCACTTGCATCCGTCATTCAGTCTCCCGTCATTCAATCTTCCGTTTTAAAGCCCTGTTTAGAGCATCTCCAACAGCCGCGCTATAGCGCCGCGCGCAAAAAACCTGTTAGCGCGCGCGCTGCGGCTAGTTTTGCGCGCCCGCCTGCGCTGGCTCCAGTAGCGGCGCTATAATGCAGCGCGCGCGCGCCGCTCCAGCAGGACGCAAAAATACAGCGCGCGCGCGCGCACAAACCACATGTACATTTCAAAGAAGATGAGCAAAAATGATCAAACAAACAAAATAAAAATCAATAACCAAATAGTTCAAAATAAATCATTACAACTCAAACAAATAGTTTATCGTTCAGTACAACAACAAATAGTTCAAAATAAATTATTACAACACAACAAATAGTTCATGAATAATACAATGTCGAGTGCAGATATCATCATGCTCTTTGCCGTCCATGCCATGCCCACCACTCTTCAATTAGATCATTCTGAAGTTCATTGTGCGTTGCGGGACGCCGAATGGCATGATAGGAGGCAACAAAACGGGCTACCCTTTCAGCCCTCCTCCTCCTCTTCCATATCAAATTCTTCTTCGGAACAATCATACGACGAACTCATCTACAATGTTCAATACTATACTATAAAAACTACAATTCAAAACATGCACCAAATTCATGAAGTTTGAGCAATACATACATTGTAGGCATTTTGTCAAACACCTTGCGGGCGCGGCGCGGCAGCGAGCGCTCGGGCGCTGTTCCTCGGACGACGGAGGCGCGCGGGCGCCGGCGGTACTAGGAGGGGATGGGCGGAAGCGCGGGCGCGCGGGGATAGGCCGGGGAAGCCTGAGACGGTCGCCGGGGTGCGCGGGCGGCGACGGTGGCGCGGCCGGTCGGGGGTGGAAGCGCGAGAGGAAGAGCGGGCGCGAGCGCTCGAGTGTGCCGCGCGCTGTAGTGGGCGCCCGAAATATGCCGCGCGGGTTAGTGTTTTTGGCCGCGCGCCCAACCCGTTTTAGCGCGCGCGCCGTTTTTGCGCGTCCGCTGGAGCGCCCTGACGCGTTACGCGCGCGCTAAAAGGGCCTATTTTACGGCGCGGCGCTAGTTTAGCGCGGCTGTTGGAGATGCTCTTAGCATTTCATCCCGGGGCGCTAAATTACTGGAGATGGCCCTGATTCACGTGTGCTATTGTAAGCACATTTATGACCAAAAGGGCGACATAATCATAGCTCTAGATGCTAGAGGGTCATTTCGTCGGTCATGGATACATCCAACGTGACAGGGACGAGGACACCGTCAGCTAGCGAGCTTGCTAACCTGTGTGGTGAGGACCGGGCCAAGAGCCCACATGGGCACGCCTATCAGCTCTGGTTGCGATTCTAACCGTTCTGTGTAAGATGTGTGCGATTCTATGTTCCCACCAGGATCATATTTACATCTTAAGAAATTTCCGTAGGGAAGGTCGTGTGACTACAAGAGGGACAATACACTCGCAATACATGGACATTGCTGTACAAAGCCATATAGAGATATATGAGAGCTACTGCAAAAATATACGGAAATTTTGTGCATGATAATATATTTCCCTGAAAAATAATAGAGTGATGCATTAGATCTGTAAGACAACACCGTGTACATCAAAGTATGTGGCAATTTTGTGTGCTCATATACCAAACCTTAAGTTTCAATTTCTTCTACTTTATATTACAACAAGTGCAACAAAAACGGTGACGACTACAATTGGATGAAGTTCGGCTATACAGAAGGTTATTTTATGGGGCATTGTATCTAATCCTCAATTTAAAAGGTAATAAAAGTAATTTTCTATTAATCAGTTTGTATTTTGGAATGACGTCTTCGACTTGTGTATGGTCGTGTTGGGCATTCCTGGGATCATTACTACCGCCCGTTCTCCTGTCTGCGCTGCATGCATCATCTCGTACTTCTGGTCTGTGCCCGCTAGACATGGATGATGGATTTGATTCACAAAATTGTTTTACCCATGTTGGCCAATTACTGTCAAAGCTTTTGGGTTCCTCCAGTCCTGGATCGTCTTGTTTCTGAAGAAGACTGATAACTGGTGGCGGACTTGTATTGCTGCTTCGTTGGTGATGTAGTAGATGTTTGTCAGCTCCAGAAATCACAATCGTATTGGGCATTTACCAGATAAGGGTTCTGCTATGAATCACAAACATACCAGTAGGGAGATTATTATACATCGAAACTATAACGATGCAATATGTAGCGATACACTAATGAGTCTGGATTACAGTTTTGCCCGTGAAATCAGGAAGACTACTATAAAAAGTATTACTAGCCGATTCACATTGACAGCTCGGGACCCACCCGTCAGTTCTGCACCGCTGACCGGCGAATGCAAACCTGTCGGTAGTGACACTACACGAAAAACATAGTTCTCCTTGTCCTTATCTGTAAGCCGAGTGCAATTTATCGGCCACTCGGCTTATAGCAGCATACGCCGAGTCCAAACCCTAAAACCCACGGCAACATGCGGGCGGTCGTTGAAACTCAAAGTTGATGTGCCGCAGCTTGATCTGTTGTCGCGGATGGAGTTAGTGGCCAAGGATGGCCTACTCCTAACATCCAATAGGTCGCTTGACCATCAGCGGTTGGGTCCGAGCATTTTATAAACATGTAAATAGTCATGCGCTCTTACCGTCGAATCCTCATCCCTATCGGTCGGCTCAAGCCCTTGACATCTCTTCCTAGTAGCCGCCTCCTTACCGGTCGTCGTACGTGTACAGCCAAATCCGTGCAACCCTGCCAACCCTCTTCGTCTTTCCATGGCCCTACCCCTCCCCTCCCGCCTACCATGATCCACTCCCTCTGAGGTATCCTCTGACGTTCTGACGACACGTCCTTTCGCGTCGGTCGTCGGACCTGAGGGGTGCAAAGAACCAGCCAGCCGCCTTCCCCACCCGCTGACCTGAGGGGTGCACAGAACCAGCCAGCCACCTCCCCCTCCCGCTGACCTGTCACTGCCTTCCTCTGCAGTGCATCGGTCCCTGTGTCAATCAGACATTGCCTAGCATTGAATCTTCATAAACACGAGCACCAAAACACAAGGAGTAGAACTAAAAGTGATCCTCATCTTCTAAGACTAGAACCACATGCTACCTGACTCACGGTAGACATTATTCAGTAGAACATTATTGCAGTGTAGAAAAATAAAACAAACAATGAAGGGCCTACATCTGCACCTAGGCAAACCATGTTATAAAGGGTGGACGAGTTAGCATAGAGCAAGCATAATACTACCACCTATAATGTTTGCAAAGTGGGAAAGAGAAGGATGAGAGAGGCGAACAAGTTATGTGCCATGGTTCCATCCGGACCTTTGGATGCGGGCAAAACAACTCACGGGATTGAGAGACCTTGGGAACATGTTGCGTGCTTTGGTAGAGTCTGAATCAGGTCATTATCTTTTGCTCTTTGACTTTTCCATGGCACTAGCCATGTGCAATCATGAGCTCATATATAACCGAAGATGCAAGACTACAGTAGCACCCCATGTCAGAGGGTGTTATGTCGACCAAGGCTACAAATTGTCTGTGGGGACAGGACCGGCCCAAAGCCCACGCCTAGCATCCCCTCGAGCATGAAGAAAGATGAGACCCTCGCATTACACGTAGAACATGCCAATAACGTCCACGGCGATTTTCACATTGAACTTAGTGTCCTCATTGCAAGCGAGAAAGATGGTGAGGCGGCTTGTGTCCCGTTATGGCACGACGAAGGCGATCAGCTCCCCCCATCAGACGCCTGGGTGACGCTCCTCCATCAAGACCATGTTGACATCCCACCCCTGGCGAAGCAGCACTCACGCGGCAACTCGCTTGCGCCGGCCCGGCAACGCAAGGCGATCAGCTCACTTGGCACTTCACGCGTGACGCTCGATTCGTGGTCGACCTGGCTGACCGTTCACCGTTGACCATCAACTTTTTAGGAAAATGCAAATTTTAAAAGACAATCAGGGAATTAAAAAATTGTTTATGAATTCGAAAATAGTTTGTGAATTCAAAAACAGTTCACGAACTTGAACAATGTTCATGAATTCAAAAAAACGAGGATTTGAAAAAAGTATTTGAGCAAAGTTAACACACACAAAAAAAATCATGATTCACGCATTTGGAAGAGTTCATGTATATGAAAGTTCACGAAAACAAAAAATAACAAAAAGGAAAAGAATGTCCAAACAAACATAGAAAAACCAGTCGGGAGCTTTTAGAAGCTTCACAAAGATGGCTGGGGACATTCGCAAAAAACAAACGCGAAGTGCTACATGTGTCGGTCCATCAGGTAGGAGGGGGATGCGCCATTTGCCGATTGCCCTATCAGTGCTGTTATAAACGCCAAACAGGGAGTGGACAAGAATCCGGACAAGACTCTTCTTGAAACCAATGAAAATTTAATCCAAGATCCAAAAGGCCTCGGAAAGTAAAAGACCAAGCTCGTTTGCTCATAGGTCCAAAAATGCAAACTCAGACCAGCGGTGTGGACTCGAAATCCATTCCATGAGCTGACTGAATATGAGAATCCACGGTTCAGGACTCCAGAACTATATTTGCTTCACACGAGACTACCTAACCGGCACACCTAACTTTAAAAAAACTAACCGTCATACCTGAAGCTTTTGTCTCTGTGCTACACAACATCGGACCGTCCTAACTGCCTGATTAATTCTCAAAAAATAAGCTGCCTGGGTTGCTTCGCTCGTTCACTTTGTTTTTATTTCTGTTTCTTTGTTTTTGGTTTTCTGTGTTTCTTCATTGGCTTTTTTGTTTTTCTTTTTATTTCTTTTTCACCGTTTTTCTTTGTCCTTTCAAAACTTTCATTTTCTTTCATTCTTGTTTTCTTCATTTTTCTTTGTTTCTTCGTCCGTTAACACTGGCTCTTTTGCTTTTCTTTCTTCATGTTTCTTTGTTCATTTCTTAGTTTTCATCAGGTTTCTTACTTTTTCTTTCGTTCCTCTCTCTGTTTATCTTTTTTCCTTATTTTTTCTTTCTTTCTTAGTTTTATTAGTTGTTCTTCAGTTTTGCTTTGTTTTTCTTTGCTTCTCATGAGTTTTCACGGTTTTATTTGAGTATGCCGTTTTCTTCATTTCTGAGATGTTTTTTTTCTGTTTCTTCGGTTTCCACTTTTTTTGTTTTTGTTCAACATATCTATATTTTTCATACAACTGTGTACATTTTACATAAACACCAAGCACACTTTTTCATACATGTTCAAAATTTTCAAATGCATGATTAACATTCAAAAAAAATTTGTTTGATGTCTATTTTTTATACACATAGTTAATATTTTATATGCCAGGAGCATTTTTGAATAAATGTCCAACATTTTTATAATCGAATTTTAACATTTTTTATCCACAATCACATTTTCTAAAATTTATATTTTTTATATTCAAAAATTTAAATACATGTTCTGCATTTTTTGTACATGTTTAATATTTTTTAAATAGCTGATTAATTTTTTTCAACTATTAGTGTTTGATGACTACTTTTTCCATACACATTGTACATTTTGTGTGTACATCTGGAACATTTTTATACACAATTAACATTTTTAAATACATGATTAACATTTTTGATACACGATCAACAGCTTTTTAATTTTTTTATGTTCAACATTTTTAATAAGCGTTATATGTTTTTGTATACATCTGGATTTTTTTATACACATTTAACATTTTTTTTAAATAGATGATTAACAGTTTTTTCTCAAATGCTTGATAAACATATTTTGAATTTCATACACATTGTATTATTTGTATACATGTTCAGTTTACATGAGAAATATTTTTCTATATACATTTAACATTTTACAAATGCTAGATTAACATTTTTCAAATGTTTTATATAGAGTGTTTTTTGTAATAAATATATTTAGAATATTTGGTAGTACAACAAAGGTAAAAAAGCAAAAAAATAAATAAAAACATGAAAACCCCGGAAAAACAAGGTTGTGGCCTCCTGTGAGCTTTGTCGGCCCAGTCGTGCACTCCCTCGAGCGAGACTACCCTACGGCTGGCGTCAAGCCAGAGATAGGTGTGCCCGGTCGAGGATGCCTTCCAAAAGCCGAGCAGAAGTTGAAGCCCATGGCTACGTGCCCAGAATTCAAAGTTGGGCTGACCACATAGACGTCAAGCCCATTCCATGCGCGTTTGGCAGGTACTAACAGAATTCATGGAGGGATGGCAAATATACCTCAAATCTCTAGAATACCCTCTCATGCGATAATAGGGAAGAGATAAATCCTTTAGGGGGGAAATAATAGTAGTTCGTATTTGAGTTAGTAAACCCCAAAAGGAATTGCTGATACATATATGCCCAACAACCATGTCACGTGCACCTAACTATATCCTTATAAATACGACCACGGGTGGAGTGTGTTCCCTTCATGCTACATGAGTAACTAAACTTCAGCACCTTCCTCTCATATGTAATCTTTCACCAAACAATGCATGAAAATTAGGAAGGCTAGCATGAGAATAGAAGACATCGGGAATTTAGTGCTTAATACGTTAAAAATATTTTGTGCAAGGGTGTGCGTTGCCTTAGTGGAAAATTATTATCTGCTAGAAGATGCCAACAATGAGGCTTTTGCAATCTAGGCAATTGTGTGATATCTAGAAAGTCAATGTACTGCCTCGATTGCTTCCCGTTGCAGTTTTCTCTGGATTATTAGTCCCCATTCGGTATGGAGGAAAACAGTATGTAAAGCTATCAGAAAATTATTTCTAAGGAATTCTAGCCTATGTTAGCCTTTCCTTCAAAGTAAACACTAACTAGGGATCCCCTAAATGATTTTTGGGCCCATGATTTCACATGAACACGGACATTCTGCTGCAGTTCATTTCTTTGGTGTATACCTAAGGAAAAAGAGAGAGAATGGAGAAAAATGGCTCATCAACCATCCATATTGAGGCCTACATTTAAATGGTTGGTCTATGCAACATAGGACCCGCTGTAGATAGTTGCTCAATATATAATTCTATACCAAAAGGTGAATCTTTAGGACCCACATGTCAATCCTCTTTTTCTTGTGTTTGTTTTCTTAAAAACCGAAATCGCACAACTATTGGTTTTCTGTATCTGTTGTTCCTATGTTTTGCAGATTTGTTCCTTTCTGATTACTTCATGTTTACCAATTCCGGTGGTTTTTCTGATAACCTTTGACTAGAGCAGGACCTTACTTTGAGATGCGTGTTGCATTTATAGTTCAGGGGTTTTACCTTGTCATGGGGATAGTCTTGACAAATAAGGAGCAACACACACATAGATGGATGTGCAGAGGCCAAGCGAGTAAGGGCCTGTTTGGTTCCAATAAGTCACCTGACTTATAAGTCAGGTGACTTAAAACCAGTGACTTATAAGTCATACCTATTTGGTTGGCACCTGACTTATAAGTCACCTTCCCACACCTTCCCACACCAATCAACATCATGCAGGTGGTGGGACCCATGCAAAAGGGGGTGACTTATAAGTTTTAAGTTGGGGTGGAGCAACTTATGAGTTATAAGTTGGGATGATTTGTAAGTTGGGTCTGTTTGGCAAAATAAGTCACTTTTTGCACTTTTCGACTTATAAGTTGGTGACTTATATGGAACCAAACAGGCCCTAAGAACAACTTCAATGCTACACTTATAGAGAATAAATATCGTAAAAATAAATCATCAGAGCGCCTTCTATTTGTATGGTGGACGCTAATTACTGGCGCTAAGTCAACCTGTAGACAATTTTTTAATAGGTCCATGAAAAAGGACCGAGAGCTCGGTACTTATTTTTTGCTTCATCCCATGCCCGGCTCCAACATTCTTTAGTCCAACTATCTATAAACCAAGAAATCGATCCTACCGTTCTCTTCTAGCTCTTGGGCTTAGTGTTGGGCATTCCCCAAGATATATGTTGTGTTCATGGGTGAGCATGTCATTTCATCTACTCATCTCGAGAGAACCACCACACGTACTCCTGCATTAGCCACAAACACCTAAGGCATGACTCATCACTCCAAGCTGTTGGGTGCTTACATTCACTACCATGTCATTTGTGTCTATGTCCAGGGATGGCGTGATAGGACATGCCGAGTGGTTCTTGTCAAAGCTCAGGATTGAAATCAAATCAGATACAATGTACTGCAGTCGGTAACATACCCACCATTGTTCTTCATATGATCTATGCCCGTACGGTCTCACAATGATGTGTTGGACGAAGTCAATCTGTTCAATATAAGCTACCTAGACGTATGACTCACAACTGTCTGATGTGGATACCCTACTACCGTTACACTCGCGGGCCATGCAGCACTCGGCATACCCCTGGACGGCATAGCGGGGTATACCAAGTGTTAATTCATGGGTTCTTTCCATAGCCTATGTCGAGTACAAACTCGACGTACTCGCATAATAAAGCAACATGACGGCCAGCCAATGGAAATGCCGACACCATGTGGAGTCTCAACAACTTCCTCCCTTACACCAACCACTAGAGCAATCTTTGAAAGGAAAAGAGAGAAGAGCACTAGCTTGAGAATATAAGCCATCGGGAATGGAATGGTTAGTATGCGATGGCTTTCAATTATTAGATACTAAATGTAAAGAATGAGACCTCGCCGATGCAATTCAGGGAAACCACTATGTTTGCTTTCTATTCATGTGGATCAGTATTTATTTATTTTTGATTTCTGAAGATTATGGCAAGGAAAAAACATGAAAAATCACATGTGAAATGTAATGGAATAGAATAGTTTTCATGGAGGTCGTTGATGATTTGAGTATGCTATCGATTTATCAATCTTCTAAAGAAAAATATCACTCGACTTCATGAAAGGTACCACTTTGAGAAGGTTGTTTCCTGTGTGCATTCTTTTGATCTTCTTGAAAGTGTTTGGCCATCAAATAGCATCAAATCGTGTCATTAATCTTTCTTTGGGAAACATTGTTTGAGATCTCACATTTGAATTTCTACGATAACGTTCAGGTCTTCTCTATCTAACAAAACCGATTCCTCGCCCCTGTCATCGTCCTTCCTGAGCAGGAAACACTGTCCTCTATCACATTGTTTGAGGCCTTTATTCCATCTTCAAGGAGCCGCCGCTGTCTCACCTTCCTGAGCAGAACACAAACCCTAACAAAAATCAAAGAAACGACTAACAATGGAGCCCTCTCGCCGGCCTTGCCAGGATCCACCGCCGCCCTATGGCCCTAGGGCCACAGGAGGCGAAGTGGACCTGCGGCGGCGCCGGCAAGAGGCACGAGCCCTAGCTTTTATTGAGGAGGAGTAGGCGGCGCCGGCTGCGTTGGAAACGGTTTACTCCTCTTATTAGTTAAAAAAAGAATAACAATAGCCTCACCCCTCATTCTCTCAGAAACTTAGGTGCTAAAAGAAATAAACTAATGTATGCAATTTGATAAGAAGAATAATAGGAAATGTATGATGCTAAACATTCCCAGTGCACACCGGACGTTAATAATGCAAGATAATATTGCAACGGGACACCGAGTGAGGAGAATATTTGCATCCAATCTTCCAACGAGTCTTTAGCAGAGACTAGGAACAAATTCAGGCAAGGACAAGGGCGAAACAGCAATCATTGCACCGGCCAAAACCAAGTCAAGAAAACTTTTGCAGGCTGAGGGAACAAAAGGAAGCATATCTGAATGTGCTTGCGACTGCTTGCTGAACCGCATCTGGTCAGTGTACTGAACTACTTTTGGGTACAGAATATTGTACTGGAGTATGGTGTTGTAATTAAGCTCCTATCCAACCACACAAAAATAATATCTGAAGGAGAAGTCACAGCTCAACAAAGACTCACCTACCAAGTTTCATCCAGATCTACAACCGTCTGCTCAACCTACTCACACCATGCATGCTTATGTGCTTTCTCTCATGAATAATCCCGAAAATTACATATGATCTGAAAAACATTTTTTTTAATCATCGGTCCAAAGTCCAAACTGAAAAGTTTCAGTTAATTATTTTATTCAAGAAGTTCAGTACAAACCCTAAGAATTCAGATACCAAAACACTCAGACATATATGTCTTCACCAACCATTGGATCAAAACGTCCAAATTAAAGCTACAGCCAAAGAACTACTGAAGCTGATAGATGCAGATATCCAAGAACCCTAGCTAGCTAGCTAGCAATATAGAAACGCATCGCTTGACTAGATAACGAGCTGCTGCTAGTACTCATCCACCACTTCGATCAGCTTGCTGGCCACTGCGCTTGCAAAAACTGGAGATCCCGGATGAATCTGCATATACATCAACAAATGAAAACAAGAAAACCATCATCCTTCTTTTTTGGCATATATCTTGATTCTTGAGAATACTGAACGTACATGCATGATATGTGTAAATTAATTAAGAGATCCGTTGTGACGATGTTGCCTACCTTAGTGTTGAACATGTAGATGTGGCAGTCGCCGATCTTGCCGCCGGAGAGGTGCACGAGGTCTAGGTGGAGGTCGTCCAGAGCCCGGGACGCGGCGGCGAGGCACCCGTCGCGGCGGCGCTTGGTGAGCTTGATGTTCACCTCGTCCTCCACGATCCGCACGTCCACGAACGTCTCCTTGCTCCTCCGCTGGATGTACGTGCTCCGGATCGGCTGCGGCGGCGCCGGCATCGCTGGCATCACCGCGGCCGCCACCTCGCCTGCAGAGCACTCCCCTTCTCCGGCCACCACCGTGGGCGCCGGATCCACCACGTCCCCCTGGTGCTCCCTCCGGCCCCTCTTCTTCTCCACCAGCAGCGTCAGCTCCTCCACCGTCCTCCCAAGCTCCTGGATGTACTCGATCGCGTCATAGATCACCGTGGCCCTATCCTCCTACAAATTAATTAATTGACAGTTTGAAACCCAGAAAAATTAAAGAATCACGAGATTAGTAAAAAAAACAAGATCGATAAACGAAGTGCCACGAATTAAAGACAAGATGAATGAACGCATCGAAGGTGCAGACCTTGGTACGGTTGGGGATGAGAAGCATGAGAGCAGTGAACTTCTCGCTGAGGCGCTGCCGGCGCTGCTTCTCCTTCTTCTCGACGCCGCCGTTGGCCGGAAAGCCGTGGAAGCTGCTGCCAACGCCCCGGCCCCGCTTCCTGCCGCCGCCCGTCCGCGGCTTGGGGGAGCACTGGAAGCCGCCTACCATGTAGGCCGACTCCTCTTCAGCAGCACCGAACACCAGGGACGACGAACCGGTCCTCTGAGCGCCGGGAAGGTACGCGTCGGCGGTGGCGGGGTACTGGCCGTAGTAGTCCCGCAGCGCGGTCATCGCCTGGTGGTTGGCGGCCAGCTGCTCGAACTGAGCATGGGGCTGGTCGGTGCCGCCGAAGAAGTACTCAACGGTGGGCTGCTGCGGCGAGACGGCGGTGTCTACGTAGGACAGGAGGTGGAAGTTGAGCTCTGCCGGGACGGCTGAGGCGGCGGCAAGGTGGTGCGACTGGCCGGCGTCCATGTCCAGGCCCTCATGTGGCATCAGGAGTTCACACTGCTGGTGATACATCTTCAGGGGAAACTGATGTGCCTACTGCTACCCCGTAGAGATGAAGGTACACAGCCGAACTGATGAGAGGAGAGGAGAGGGGAGGAGAGTGAGGTTGGGTTGTATAAAAGGGGCAAAGGTGATATTGGGTAGGAGAAAGCGGTTGGTTCCGTGTGGATTGGGAGGGTGAAAGGGACACTTGTACAACCCAGAGCTGCATTGCAGGTTGCAGCCTGCTGGCCTCCTTTTCAGAAGAGTGGTTTGTTACTGAGATTCCTCTATGGTGGGGCCCGTTAACCTCCTCTTCACCGGACACTGGCAATTTTTAGTGGGTACATAAGATTTCTGAAAGGCTTGGCCTTGTCTCTACCCACACACATACACTGACACACGGGCTAGCTAACCGGCTGCCTGCCTAACGCGGATGATGATGCCGAAATCTTAAGCTTTGTGTATGAGAGACATAGAATAGATCGAATGATACTTTCATTTTCTGAAGGATAAGATTTGTTTTCCCAAAAAAAGATGAAATATTTTTTTCTTTGGCAATAGAGAGTAGAAATATTCTGGATGGAGTAGTTGTCCTTCACGAAACTATCCATGAGATGCACCGGCAAAACATGAGAGTGGTAATATTTTAATTGGCTTTGAAAAGCTTATCAAGAATGTCCCGCAAGAAAAACTTATGAAGAAGTCAAATGGTCCTTTCTCCGGCGGACCCACCGAATGAAGGGGTTCTCCAGGAAATGATGCGAGTGGGGCCATAACATCGTCGCTGGAGGCAGTGCGGCTATAAAAGTTAATGCCGACATTGGTTGTTACTTCAAAACGAAAAAGGGACTACGCCAAGGTGATCCATTGTCTCCAATGTTATTCCGCACTGTTGTCGACATGTTGACCATCTTGATTGAACATGCCAAACAGGACAGCCAAATCACAAGAGTAGTGCTACACCTTGTGCATAGGGGCCTCTCAATTCTACAATACGTCATTGACAATTCTTTTTATGGGCACGGCCTTGAAAAGCTTAGAAACCTAAAAGTTTTGCTTTCTACTTTTTAGGAAATTTCGGATCTTAAAATTAATTCCCATAAGAGAGAACTATTTTGTTTCAGAGAAGCCAATGAGACAGAAGCAGAAATACGCTGACTTGTTGGTTGATGCATGGTCAATTCCCAGTTAGATATATGAGAATTCCGATTCATTATCGAAGCCTCACTAATGCATGGAAATACATTGAAGAGCGAAACACTCGAGTAGTTGGAAAGGTAAGTTTCTCTTTATTGAAGGACAACTGTCTTTTTTTTTTGAACGTTGGCAGGAGAACTGCCAAATTCGTTGATCAGAAGAAGGTACTACAAGAACACCCTCAAAGGAGGAATGCACCGCATAAAGACGAGTGCTAAAAAAAGAACGAAAAATAGGACTGCTCGGTTTATTGTGGAAAACCGGGCAAAAACCAAGCAACGCCTAGTTAGACTAGGTCTAAAGCATCACAACACATACAAAAGCGCCGGAAAGCCAAAACCTCACAACACACCCGGGCGGGCACTCGAGCGCCTTCGCTGCTACCAAAATGCACACCGACAACCGTCGTCTTGTACCGGGCTGCCACGAGCATATCTACAAACATCGAGGACACCGGAGAGGAATGATATGTCCGAAAGAGCGATACATATGCCGCTCCGATCCCGCGAGGCAAGTAGACATAGCTCGCCTGGCGCAACTTGCATGTGAAGGTTGCTCTTGTTGCTCTCACCGTCGACCGAACGACCAGCCGCAAACGGATGCACCACCAAAAGCTCCAAGCTCACCAAACGCTGCCCGCTCCAGATCCACCACACCACCACTGACCAAGTGCTCCTCACACCAGATTTGCCTCCAAGCCAATGCTTCCAACAAAGTAATGACATCACTGGCGCCACCATTACACACGGTTTTCACCGGGAGACAAGAACATGGAGCAAGGAGAGGTGTCAGATCCCCTCGATGGCGCCTTCAACAAGGAAAATCACACCCAAAGGCATAATTCGCCATCAGCCCAAACCGTAGTTGAGCATGACTTTCGTCAGGAACCGAGCACCTATGCTGGGACGACGTCTCCAACACACCACCACCAGATCGGAGCAGCAGATGCCACTTGCTGCACCGCCCAAAACTAGTCGAAGCACCGCCGGCAGCGCAAGCCCAGAGCATCCCAAAGGCACTGCCCAGACCACGCTACCCCAGCCCACCATCCCGACAAGGAGCCACCATGCAATTCGCTTGCAAATAGTCGCCGGCCGAGCCACCTCCGGGCCTCCGGCCTCCATAGCGCCAGATCCGGCCGGCGAGACCCGACGGATCCGGCCGCTCCCAGCCAGAGGCCGCCAGCCGAGGGAGCCCGCGTCCCCCAGCGGCACCCCACGACGGCGACGCGCGCGATCGCGCCACCCCTGGGCCTCCACGCTGCGGTGACCGCGCCCAACGGCTCCCACGCGCAACCAAGTGCGCGTGCTCACCAAGTGCTGGACGGGCGCGCGGCCAGGCACCTCCACCGCGTCGTCATGGACGCGCATCGCGCGGATCTGGCGCACGGACCGCGGATCCAGAGCTCGTGGATCTCCTCTGCGCGTCCTCCAGCGGCTCCTCTCGACGCGCCGCACCAACAACAGGAAGTGCCCCGCCGCCGCCTTCCTCGGGGCCGGCCAGACTTCGCCGGCGGGCACCCTCTGGCGGCAGCGAGACAGGTGGGGGAAGGGGAGAACGGTGGCGGTGCTAGGGTTTGTGCCCCCCGTGTCGCCAGAGCGTGGCGACGCGGGGGTCGGGGAGAAGTTAAGGACAACTGTCTTGATGAACTATCTACTCACAAACATGGTTCTCTATATGTTCTCATTTTTTCAACTTTCAAAAGGGGTTCTTCAAAAGGTTGGATTACTACCGGTTCAGATTCTTCTTCCAAGGGACACTGAAAATAAAAAAAATATAGGCTAACGAAATGAAGTAGAGTTTGCAATCTATAAGACATGGAGGACTTGGTATACAAGACCTCCAAGTCAAAAATGATGCCTTACTCGGTGCATGGTTGTACAAACTTCTTACGGAGGATAGTGCCTCACAAAACCTCTTGCGCAACAAGTATTTAGGCTCAAAAGGAGTGTCTTGTGCTAGCTGGAAGCCTTGTGAATCAGATTTTGGCACTAGATTAATGGCGACAAAGAAACATATTTTCCGCTTCGGTTCCTTGCTACCTCTTGAGCACTACGTTGGATTTCCCCGAAGAGGAGAGGATGATGCAGTAAAGTAGCGTAAGTATTTTCCTCAGTTTTTGAGAACCAAGGTATCAATCCAGTAGGAGACCACACACAAGTCCCTCGTACCTACACAAAACGATAGCAACTCGCAACCAACGCTTAGGGGTTGTCAATCCCTTCACGATCACTTACGAGAGTGAGATCTGATAGAGATAATATTTTTGGTATTTTTGATAGATAGATGCAAAGTAAAAGTAAAGGCAAAGTAAAAGCAAAGCAAGTAAATAAAGTGATATAGATTGATATGATGAGAATAGACCCGGGGGCCATAGGTTTCACTAGTGGCTTCTCTCAAGAGTATAAGTATTCTACGGTGGGTGAACAAATTACTGTTGAGCAATTAACAGAATTGAGCATAGTTATGAGTATATCTAGGCAATGATCATGTATATAGGCATCACGTCCAAAACAAGTAGATCGAAACGATTCTGCATTTACTACTATTACTCCACTCATCGACCGCTATCCAGCATGCATCTAGAGTATTAAGTAAAAACAGAGTAACGCCGTAAGCAAGATGACATGATGTAGAGGGATAAATTCATGCAATATGATAAAAACCCCATCTTATTATCCTCGATGGCAACAATACAATACGTGCCTTGCAACTCTTTCTGTCACCGAGTAAGGACACCACAAGATTGAACCCAAAGCTAAGCACTTCTCCCATTGCAAGAATTACCAATCTAGTTGGCCAAACCAAAAAGATAATTCGAAGAGACTTGCAAAGATAACTCAATCATACATAAAAGAATTCAGAGAAGAATCAAATATTTTTCATAGATAATACTGGATCATAAACCCACAATTCATCGGTCTCAACAAACACACCGCAAAAAGAAGATTACATCGAATAGATCTCCACGAGAGAGGGGGAGAACATTGTATTGAGATCCAAAAAGAGAGAAGAAGCCATATAGCTACTAGCTATGGACCCGAAGGTCTGAAGTAAACTACTCACACTTCATCAGAGGGGCTATGGTGATGATGTAGAAGCCCTCCGTGGTGGATGCCCCCTCCAGCGGAGCTCCGGAACAGGCCCCAAGATGGGATCTCGTGGATACAGAAGGTTGCGGCGGTGGAATTAGGTTTTTAGCTCCTGTTCTGGAAGTTTTAGGGTACGTAGGTATATATGGGTGCAGGGGGTACGTCGGTGGACCTCCGGGGTGCTCACGAGATAGGGGGCGCGCCCAGGGGGGCGCCCCCCACCCTCGTGGGCAGCCCGGGACTCCCCTGACGTGCACTCCAAGCCCATCAGGTTGGTTTCCTTCCAAAATTAACTTCTCCAGTTGATTTCGTTCCGTTTTGACTCCGTTTGATATTCCTTTTCCTCGAAACACCGAAATAGGCATAAAACAACAAATCTGGGCTGGGCCTCCGGTTAATAGGTTAGTCCCAAAAATAATATAAAAGTGGATAATAAAGCCCAATATTGCCGAAAACAGTAGATAAAGTAGCATAGAGCAATCAAAAATTATAGATACGTTGGAGACGTATCATTCCTTCGCGATCAAGACGACTCTGAGATCATCTTCTATGAGGACTAGTGTCTAGGAAATGCTATTCTCGAGGAACAATATATCTAGCCTTATACCACAATGCTCATGATAAGAGGTTAGCTCCTCTCTGTGTCTAGGAAATGCTATTCTCGATTAACACTCCGAGATCAAGTCCTTAGCTCCTCTCCGCGTTACATATCTTTTAGGCGAGGTTTGCTTGACACTCGTCTTGTCATGGCACCATCTTCTAGTCTACTTGGATTTGATTCACTTAACCAAAGGACGAGATAAATTTCAATGGAACCCAACTCAAAATATGTCTTTCACGACTGACTCTATGTACCAGTCATTTCGCGATCAGAGGTTCCAGTGAAAACAATAATAAATTTTGAAAGTCGAAGATACCACTAAAAGTTTTCATTTTTTATGTGGTACCTCACTACTAGGAAAAGGCTTCTATGTGGCCTATAATGAGTGGCGGGCGCAGCCTAGCACCTATCACTGCTCATTTTCCAACATAGCAGCGGCAGGTATTAATTCTGCCAGCCACATGTTTATACAGAATAGTGGCGGGCGCACATAAGCACCCGTTACTCTTACACTCTTTCAAATTTCTTCACGGGTAAAAAATAGAAGTGACGGGCACATCCGACTTGTCCGCCACTAGTGCTTGGACAAGCAGTGGCGACAAATGAACCGCACCGACCACAACTATATTTGGGCAACACACGCCCAAGTTTTTAAATTTTTTCAAGAGTTTGCAATGGGAGACGTAAATTGAAGGAAATATGCCCTAGAGGAAATAATAAAGTTATTATTTATTTCCTCATATCATGATAAATGTTTATTATTCATGCTAGAATTGTATTAACCGGAAACATAATACATGTGTGAATATATAGACAAACAGAGTGTCACTAGTATGCCTCTACTTGACTAGCTTATTAATCAAAGATGGTTATGTTTCCTAACCATGAACAAGGAGTTGTTATTTGATTAACAAGGTCACATCATTGGTTGAATGATCTGATTGACATGACTCATTCCGTTAGCTTAGCACACGATCGTTTAGTATGTTGCTATTGCTTCCTTCATGACTTATACATGTTCCTATGACTATGAGATTATGCAACTCCCGTTTACCGGAGGAACACTTTGTATGCTACCAAACGTCACAACGTAACTGGGTGATTATAAAGGTGCTCTACAGGTGTCTCCGAAGGTACTTGTTGAGTTGGCGTATTTCGAGATTATGATTTGTCACTCCGAATGTCGGAGAGGTATCTCTGGGCCCTCTCGGTAATACACATCACTTAAGCCTTGCAAGCATTTCAACTAATGAGTTAGTTGTGAGATGATGTATTACGGAACGAGTAAAGAGACTTGCCGATAACAAGATTGAACTAGGTATTGGATACCGACGATCGAATCTCGGGCAAGTAACATACCGATGACAAAGGGAACAACGTATGTTGTTGTGCGGTATGACCGATAAAGATCTTCGTAGAATATGTAGGAACCAATATGGGCATCCAGGTCCCGCTATTGGTTATTGACCGGAGACATGTCTCGGTCATGTCTACATTGTTCTCGAACCGTAGGGTCCGCACGCTTAAGGTTTCGATGACAGTTTCATTATGAGTTTATGTATTTTGATGTACCGAAGGTTGTTCGGAGTCCCGGATGTGATCACGGACATGACGAGGAGTCTCGAAATGGTCGAGACATAAAGATTGATATATTGGACGGATATATTTGGACACCGGAAAGGTTCCGGGTGAGATTGGAAATATACCGGAGCTCCGGGAGGTTACCGGAACCCCCCGGTAAGTATATGGGCCTTATTGGGCCTTAGTGGGATGGAGGGAGAAGGAGCAAGGGAGGGGGCTCCCCCCCCCAAGCCCAATCCGAATTGGGAGGGGGGCCGGCCCCCCTTTCCTTCTCTCCTCCCCCCTCTTCCTTCCTTCTCCTACTCCGAATAGGAAAGGGGGGGCCAAACCTACTTGGAGTAGGTTTGCCCCCCTAGGGCGCGCCTCCCCCTTGGGCCGGCCTCCTCCTCCCTCCCTCCTTTATATACGGGGGTAGGGGGGCACCCTAGACACACAAGTTGATCATTGAGATCGTTCCTTAGCCGTGTGCGGTGCCCCCCTCCACGATATTACACCTCGGTCATATTGTAGCGGTGCTTAGGCGAAGCCCTGCGACAGGAGAACATCAAGATCGTCATCACGCCGTCGTGCTGACGGAACTCCTCCCCGCGCCTCTGCTAGACCGGAGATCGGGGTGCGTCATCGAGCTGTACGCGTGTCAAGAACTCGGAGGTGCCGGAGTAACGGTGCTTGGATCGGTCGGACCGGGAGGACGTACGACTACTTCCTCTACGTTGCGTCAACGCTTCCGCTTCGGTCTACGAGGGTACGTAGACAACACTCTCCCCTCTCGTTGCTATGCATCACCATGATCTTGCGTGTGCGTAGAAATTTTTTTGAAATTACTACGGTCCCCAACAGTGGTATCAGAGCCTAGGTTTTATGGTTTGATGTTATATGCACGAGTAGAACACAAGTGAGTTGTGGGCGATATAAGTCATACTGCTTACCAGCATGTCATACTTTGGTTCGGCGATATTGTTGGATGAAGCGGCCCAGACCGACATTACGCGTACGCTTACGTGAGACTGGTTCTACCGACGTGCTTTGCACACAGGTGGCTAGCGGGTGTCAGTCTCCAACTTTAGTTGAACCGAGTGTGGCTACGCCCGGTCCTTGCGAAGGTTAAAACAGCATCAACTTGACAAACTATCGTTGTGGTTTTGATGCGTAGGTGAGATTGGTTCTTGCTTAAGCCCGTAGCAGCCACGTAAAACTTGCAACAACAAAGTAGAGGACGTCTAACTTGTTTTTGCATGGCATGTTGTGATGTGATATGGCCAAGATATGATGCTATATTTTATTGTATGAGATGATCATGTTTTGTAACCAAAGTTATCGGCAACTGGCAGGAGCCATATAGTTGTCGCTTTATTGTATGAAATGCAAACGCCCTGTAATTGCTTTACTTTATCACTAAGTGGTAGCGATAGTCGTAGAAGCAATAGATGGCGTAAACGACAACGATGCTACAATGGAGATCAAGGTGTCGCGCCGGTGACGATGGTGATCATGATGGTGCTTCGGAGATGGAGATCACAAGCACAAGATGATGATGGCCATATCATATCACTTATATTGATTGCATGTGATGTTTATCCTTTATGCATCTTATCTTGCTTTGATTGACAGTAGCATTTTAAGATGATCTCTCACTAAAAAATTATCAAGAAGTGTTCTCCCTGAGTATGCACCGTTGCCAAAGTTCGTCGTGCCCAGACACCACGTGATGATCGGGTGTGATAAGCTCTACGTCCATCTACAACGGGTGCAAGCCAGTTTTGCACACGCGGAATACTCAGGTTAAACTTGACGAGCCTAGCATATGCAGATATGGCCTCGGAACACGGAGACCGAAAGGTCGAGCGTGAATCATATAGTAGATATGATCAACATAGTGATGTTCACCATTGAAAACTACTCCATCTCACGTGATGATCGGTTATGGTTTAGTTGATTTGGATCACGTGATCACTTAGATGACTAGAGAGATGTCTGTCTAAGTGGGAGTTCTTAAGTAATATGATTAATTGAACTTAAATTTATCATGAACTTAGTCCTGGTAGTATTTTGCAAATTATGTTGTAGATCAATAGCTCGTGTTGTTACTTTCATGTGTTTATATGTTCCTAGAGAAAACTGTGTTGAAAAATGTTAGTAGCAATGATGCGGATTGGATCCGTGATCTGAGGTTTATCCACATTGCTGCGCAGAAGAATTATGTCCTTGATGCACCGCTAGGTGACAAACCTATTGCAGGAGCAGATGCAGACGTTATGAACGTTTGGCTAGCTCAATATGATGACTACTTGATAGTTTAGTGCACCATGCTTAAACGGCTTAGAATCGGGACTTCAAAGACGTTTTGAACGTCATGGACCATATGAGATGTTCCAGGAATTGAAGTTAATATTACAAGCAAATACCCGAGTTGAGAGATATGAAGTCTCCAACAAGTTCTATAGCTAAAAGATGGAGGAGAATCGCTCAACTAGTGAGCAAGTGCTCAGATTGTCTGGGTACTACAATCGCTTGAATCAAGTGGGAGTTAATCTTCCAGATAAGATAGTGATTGATAGAATTCTCTAGTCACCATCACCAAGTTAGTAGAACTCCGTGATGAACTATAGTATGCAAGGGATTATTCCCGAGTTTTTCATGATGATGAAATCGATGAAGGTAGAAGTCAAGAAAGAACATCAAGTGTTGATGGTTAACAAGACCACTAGTTTCAAGAAAAGGGCAAAGGGAAAGAAAGGGAACTTCAAGTGGAAAGACAAGCAAGTTGTCACTCCTGCGAAGAAGCCCAAAGCTGGACCATAGCCTGAAACTGAGTGTTTACACTGCAAAGGAAATGGTCACTGGAAGCGGAAATGCCCTGAATATTTGGTGGATAAGAAGGATGGCAAAGTGAACAAGGGTATATTTGATATACAAATTATTGATGTGTGCCTTACTAGTGTTTATAGTAGCCCCTAAGTATTTGATACTTGTTCGGTTGCTAAGATTAGTAACTCGAAACAGGAGTTACAGAATAAACAGAGACTAGTTGAAGGGAAAGTGACGATGAGTGTTGGAAGTAGTTCCAAGATTGATATGATCATCATCGCACACTCCTTATACTTTCGGGATTAGTGTTAAACCTAAATAAATGTTATTTGGCGTTTGCGTTGAGCATGAATATGATTTGATCATGTTTATTGCAATACGGTTATTCATTTAAAATCAGAGAATAATTGTTGTTCTATTTACATGAATAAAACCTTCAATGGTCATACACCCAATGAAAATAGTTTGTTGGATCTCGATCGTAGTGATACACATATTCATAATATTGAGGCCAAAAGATGCAAAGTTAATAATGATAGTGCAACTTATTTGTGGCACTGCCGTTTGGGTCATATCGGTGTAAAGCGCATGAAGAAACTCCATAAAGATGGATTTTCGGAATCACTTGGTTATGAATCATTTGATGCTTGCGAACCGTACCTTTTGGGCAAGATGACTAAAACTCCGTTCTTCGGAACAATGGAACGAGCTACCGACTTATTGGAAATAATACATACTGATGTATGCAGACCAATGAGTATGAAGGCTCGTGGCAAGTATCGTTATTTTCTGACCTTCACAAGATGATTTGAGCAGATATGGGTATATCTACTTGATGAAACATAAGTCTGAAATAGTTGAAAGGTTCAAAGAATTTTAGAGTGAAGTGGAAAATCATCGTAACAAGAAAATAAAGTTTCTGCGATCTGATCGCGGAGAGGAATATTTGAGTTACGAGTTTGGTCTTCAATTAAAACAATGTGGAATAGTTTCACAAATTCATGTCACCTGGAACACCACATCATAATGGTGTGTCCGAACGTCATAACCGTACTTTATTGGATATAGTACAATCTATGATGTTTCTTACCGATTTACCAATATCGTTTTGGGATCATGCATTAGAGACAGCTGCATTCACGTTAAATAGGGCACCATCTAAATCCGTTGAGACGACACCATATGAACTGTGGTTTAGCAAGAAACCCAAGTTGTCGTTTCTTAAAGTTTGGGGCTGCGATGCTTATGTGAAAAGGTTTCATCCTGATAAGCTCGAACCCAAATCGGAGAAGTGCGTCTTCATAGAATACCCAAAGGAAATTGTTGGGTACACCTTCTATCACAGATCCGAAAGCAAGACATTCGTTGCTAAGAATGGATCCTTTCTAGAGAAGGAGTTTTCTCTCGAAAGAAGTGAGTGGGAGGAAAGTAGAACTTGATAAGGTAATTGTACCTTCTCCCTTATTGGAAAGTAGTTCATCACAGAAATTTGTTCCTATAACTACTACACCAATTAGTGAGGAAGCTAATGATGATGATTATGTAACTTCAGATCAAGTTACTACCGAACCTCGTAGGTAAAACAGAGTAAGATCCGCACCAGAGTGGTACGGTAATCCTGTTCTGGAGGTCATGTTACTTGACCATGACAAACCTACGAACTATGAGGAAGCGATGATGAGCCCAGATTCCGCAAAATGGTTTGAGACCATGAAATCTAAGATATGATCCATGTATGAGAACAAAGTATGGACTTTGATGAATTTGCCCGATGATCGGCAAACCATAGAAAATAAATGGATCTTCAAGAGGAAGACGGACGTTGATAGTAGTGTTACTATCTACAAAGCTAGACTTGTCGAAAAAGGTTTTTGACAAAGTTCAAGGTGTTGACTATGATGAAATTTTCTCACTCGTAGCGATGCTTAAGTCTGTCCAAATCATGTTAGCAATTGCCGCATTTTTATGAAATCTGGCAAATGGATAAACAAAACTACATTCCTTAATGGATTTAAAGAAGAGTTGTATATGATGCAATCAGAAGGTTTTGTCAATCCTAAAGGTGCTGACAAAATACGCAAGCTCCAGCGATCTATCTATGGACTGGTGCAAGCATCTCGGAGTTGGAATATACGCTTTGATAAGTTGATCAAAGCATATAGTTTTATACAAACTTGTGGTGAAGCCTGTATTTACTAGAAAGTGAGTGGGAGCACTACAACATTTCTGATAAGTATATATGAATGACATATTGTAGATCGGAAATAATGTAGAATTATTCTGCAAAGCATAAAGGAGTGTTTGAAAGGAGTTTTTCAAAGAAAGACCACGGTGAAGCTGCTTACATATTGAGCATCAAGATCTATAGAGATAGATCAAGACGCTTGATAAGTTTTTTCAATGAGTACATACCTTGACAAGATTTTGAAGTAGTTCAAAATGGAACAGTCAAAGAAAGAGTTGTTGCCTGTGTTACAAGGTGTGAAATTGAGTAAGACTCAAAACCCGACCACGGCAGAAGATAGAAAGAGAATGAAAGTCATTCCCTATGCCTTGGCCATAGGTTCTATAAAGTATGTCATGCTGTGTACCAGATCTATTGTATACCCTAAACTGAGTTTGGCAAGGGAGTACAATAGTGATCTAGGAGTAGATCACTGGACAACGGTCAAAATTATCCTTAGTGGAATAAGGATATATTTCTCGATTATGGAAGTGAAAAAAAGGTTCGTCGTAAAGGGTTACGTCGATGCAAGTTTTGACACTGATCTGAATGACTCTAAGTCTCGATCTAGATACATATTGAAAGTGGGAGCAATTAGCTAGAGTAGCTTCGTGCAGAGCATTGTAGACATAGAAAATTGCAAAATACATAACGGATCTGAATGTGAAAGACCAGTTGACTAAGACTCTCTCACAAGCAAAACATGATCACACCTTAGTACTCTTTGGGTGTTAATCACATAGCGATGTGAACTAGATTATTGACTCTAGTAAACCCTTTGGGTATTGGTCACATGGCGATGTGAACTATGGGTGTTAATCACATGATGATGTGAACTATCGATGTTAATCACATGGTGATGTGATCTAGATTATTGACTCTAGTGCAAGTGGGAGACTGAAGGAAATATGCCCTAGAGGCAATAATAAAGTTATTATTTATTTCCTCATATCATGATAAATGTTTATTATTCATGCTAGAATTGTATTAACCGGAAACATACATGTGTGAATATATAGACAAACAGAGTGTCACTAGTATGCCTCTACTTGACTAGCTTGTTAATCAAAGATGGTTATGTTTCCTAACCATGAACAAGGAGTTGTTATTTGATTAACAAGGTCACATCATTGGTTGAATGATCTGATTGACATGACCCATTCCGTTAGCTTAGCACACGATCGTTTAGTATGTTGCTATTGCTTCCTTCATGACTTATACATGTTCCTATGACTATGAGATTATGCAACTCCCGTTTACCGGAGGAACACTTTGTGTGCTACCAAACGTCACAACGTAACTGGGTGATTATAAAGGTGCTCTACAGGTGTCTCCGAAGGTACTTGTTGAGTTGGCGTATTTCGAGATTAGGATTTGTCACTCCGAATGTCGGAGAGGTATCTCTGGGCCCTCTCGGTAATACACATCACTTAAGCCTTGCAAGCATTTCAACTAATGAGTTAGTTGTGAGATGATGTGACTTGCCGGTAACGAGATTGAACTAGGTATTGGATACCGACGATCGAATCTCGGGCAAGTAACATACCGATGACAAAGGGAACAACGTATGTTGTTGTGCGGTATGACCGATAAAGATCTTCGTAGAATATGTAGGAACCAATATGGGCATCCAGGTCCCGCTATTGGTTATTGACCGGAGACATGTCTCGGTCATGTCTACATTGTTCTCGAACCGTAGGGTCCGCACGCTTAAGGTTTCGATGACAGTTTCATTATGAGTTTATGTATTTTGATGTACCGAAGGTTGTTCGGAGCCCCGGATGTGATCACGGACATGACGAGGAGTCTCGAAATGGTCGAGACATAAAGATTGATATATTTGGACACCGGAAAGGTTCCGGGTGAGATTGGAAATATACCGAAGCTCCGGGAGGTTACCGGAACCCCCCGATAAGTATATGGGCCTTATTGGGCCTTAGTGGGATGGAGGGAGAAGGAGAAAGGGAGGGGGCGCCCCCCCCAAGCCCAATCCGACTTGGGAGGGGGGCCGGCCCCCCCTTTCCTTCTCTCCTCCCCCCTCTTCCTTCCTTCTCCTACTCCGAATAGGAAAGGGGGGGGGGGGCAAACCTACTTGGAGTAGGTTTGCCCCCCTAGGGCGTGCCTCCCCCTTGGGCCGGCCTCCTCCTCCCTCCCTCCTTTATATACGGGGGTAGGGGGGCACCCTAGACACACAAGTTGATCATTGAGATCGTTCCTTAGCCGTGTGCGGTGCCCCCCTCCACGATATTACACCTCGGTCATATTGTAGCGGTGCTTAGGCGAAGCCCTGCGACAGGAGAACATCAAGATCGTCATCACGCCGTCGTGCTGACGGAACTCCTCCCCACGCCTCTGCTGGATCGGAGATCGGGGTGCGTCATCGAGCTGTACGCGTGTCAAGAACTCGGAGGTGCCGGAGTAACGGTGCTTGGATCGGTCGGACCGGGAAGACGTACGACTACTTCCTCTACGTTGCGTCAACGCTTCCGCTTCGGTCTACGAGGGTACGTAGACAACACTCTCCCCTCTCGTTGCTATGCATCACCATGATCTTGCGTGTGCATAGGAAATTTTTTGAAATTACTACGTTCCCCAACATAAATAAGGGCCCACCACTCCTACACTATTCCAAATTCTTCATGGGCGAATAACAATAGTGGCCGGCCAAAGTTGTCTGCCCGCCACTGGCGCCTTGCTTAGCAGTACTCTACTGGAACCGTCACATACGCCGAGTGCCAGGAACACTCGATCGGCAAAGGGCCTAAAACCCATGGCAAAGGCTTTGCTTAGAGTTGCACTCGGCAAAGGCCACCCGGCGTACACCGCTCAGGCAAACAGAAATTTGCTAAGATCCAGAACATGAGCACTCGACAGAAAGTTTGCCGAGAGCCAAACAGTGCCTCTCAGCAAAATAAAGTGACTTCACAGCTGCTGGTTCTGCTGGCTCTGCCGAGAGCCACGCTCGGCATAATTACCAAAGCCAACTGCCAGTTGTCTCCCAGCGCATGTGATTCGTTCCTAGTTCTATTTCTTCCACTTTTCCCTTGGATCGCTGTAGCAAAAAATTGATATACAATACACAAACTTGCATTTGAAGTCACAAAGTCTAACAGCAAACTCACATAACCATAAGTAGTTCACAAAAGCTTCATTTGAAATCACAAAGTAGCTCTTTGGTACAAGTGCCTACTTACTAAACAACAAAGTGGTCAATGCATGTCTACATGCAACCGCATGATAAAAGCAACACCACAATTATGACGAACTGAAGGAGAATTATCAAGTTCTTCCATCCACTGAACCCGATAAGCCGTTACTGGCTTGCACCATTGCCTAATTCAGAACTGAAAATAATACTATGGTTTACAATACTTGATTATTATTGTATAGTCTAAAATATCCATTACATATAAGTAGCATAATAGAATGCATGGTGGTCTCTGTATCCATGCATGGATGTGCCAGACTAGTTTCAGCAAAACCAAAGTGAATAGTTGGCTTAGCATAGAAACCAGTAAGGATGGATTGAAGGATCATCTCACGTCTCTGCAGTTTTGTATAGAAGGTTGAACTTAGTTTTGTTCATGTTGTTATTCCCTGAAGACATTGTATTGGAAGGTAGCAGTGTCCATGGAATTAAAGCTTCTCAATGGACTCTGAATAGAAATATAGGATCCATGGAATTCCATATGAAAGGCTTATAAGCTAGAATTGACAAACCATATTCTGAATGAAAACAAAATATAAATGTCTTCCTGACTGAAGTTCTACAATGATAAAAATTAGCTCGATGCAAGAGTAGAGAAAAAAAATCTTCACCCGCCAGTCATATGTGGGACCCTAATCCAGGGGCAGAGAAGGTTGTCGGCCATCAGTGTTGTTTGAACTCATATTGGTATATGGGAATAATATAAAAGAATGCCTAGACTGCAATGTGTACACGTTTGGTTCTGCAGAAACGAATAAACCATGTTATTGCCAGAACATCCGGATCGTAGATAGCGAAGTAATTATATGCCTCTACTTGAGTATTACATAATCATTTAGTTTGCTCTGATTAATTATAAGTTTTGTTCTTGCTTACCGTGTGCTTTACTAGGATTAATCATATCATGTAGATTTTATTTATCTTCAACTTAGGTGCAGCTGTAACTGCTTGTATAAATTTGATGTTTCATGTTCTCATTATAGAACTGGGAGAGTCATGTAAGGTCTCACTTCCCTTTTCATCAGGAGTCAGTCTGTCTATCTCACTTGGATTGATTGATAACTTATCATAGTTTAGAAAGTATTGAAGGCTCAATCGTTTCTATATGATTTACAACATGTATACTTACGATCACAATTGAAAAAATTGGCACATATACTTAACTTGTCAGAAACACACTACATACGAATAACTTTTATGCCATTCATATCTAAGAAATCCACTTATGTATTCTTTCAAGCTTGTGACTATATTCTATGACAATATATAACCAAAGGGCTGATAAATGGACTATGTATTTGGAAATTAAAATCTTCAGTCATTCATACCGATTCAAGAGCAGAGAAGGGCGTCAGCCGTCTATTGTGTGAGATTATATTTATTTGGATAAAATATAAAAGAATAGCTAGAAAGTGTTGTATAATGCAAGAATAAAGAAGGAAACCATGTTATTGCTAGAACATCCAAACTGTAGAATAGAGATAATCACAAAGAGGCTATATTAAACATAAAATTCTTGACAGGGTTATCTTATATCATACAAAGTACAGTGTTACTCTCTACAGTAGAAGGGATGACTGTGGTCAGAAGGTTGAACCAAAACCAAGAGGCAGGTAGTTGGGACAATCCTTATGAACAACAATGAGGGGAGGGGAAGGAATGAAAAAGCATCGGGCATGAATGATTAACAAAATAGAAATAAAAACTTGTGTATATGATCACAGACATGCAAAAGAAAAGGAGATGAATACGTGTGTGAAGTGACAGAACTTTACTTTGTCATCGAAGCTGCATCATGGACATGGTAAGGGAAACAAATACCTGTATGGAGCCTTGCAGGGTGGTTGTTGCCCCTGATACTTAGACTATGTTTCTGCCCATCAGAGTTCGGAAGCTCCCTTTGCCCTTCTAATAATGACCACAAATAGCTGTATGTAGGCTTTTTTTTACAAATTTCTTACTAATGCACTTCTATATTTCCTACTCGGCACAAAGCGACAATTAGAAATTATAATAAGCATGATGTATTGAGATATGCATTTACCTTAATCTGATGATCCATGTAGCTACTATTTTCATGACAACATGCAGGCAACACTTTAGGCGTACATGAGTTGAAACATTATTATTTATATACTGACTTTGATTGTCCTTGGTAGTCTTGATTCTTGAAGAAACTGAAATAAAGATGAAGAAAAACTCCAGGTAAAGCTGAGACATGATGGTGAGACGGCATATGATTGAAGATCTGGAAGTAAACTTTTAAACATAGAGCTAGATTTACAATCTGCAGTCCTCGAGAATTGCTTGAACTGCTTGACAATCTGATCTAATCTTTTTCCCTGTTATGGTATAGTGCATGTCAGAGCTCCAACCCTCCTAGTATCATAACCATCTATGCTTCTTGTACTGATGTAGGAAATTGGATAGCACAATTCAAAAGTATTCCAGAAGAACAAAACAATAAACATGCATAAGTGGGGATTCAAACAGTACGGGCACATGCATCACTATGATATAGTGTTAATCTCATCATACAAATCAATAAACAATGCAAACAATATGAAAATCCATAAGACCTGCGAACGCCTAATGCAGGGAGGGGAAGTTGAGCGACGGATGCGCGACACCGAGCAGGGTTGGCCACTCCATGGGGAGCCTTCCCGGCCTTCTGTCGAGGCACCTGACACGCGACGACAAGATTATCGCCGGGAGTGGCCAGGGTCGACGTTAGTGTAGTGGCATCGTCCGCGAGGCATTCTTCTTCCAGGGCGGGGGTTCCTACACCGGGGAAGACCGCCTACGGATCTCATCGCAAGGAGGGACGACCGCCATCGCATACCTTGCCAAATCGCATATGGCCCGGAGATATATACCAGATGGTAAGAGCAACTGAATCAATGGAGTAATTGTATAGCGGGATTCGATGGATGGAGAGTGGGATTTGATTGAGATTGGAGAAGCTGAATAGGGAGCGGAATCTGCTGCCGGGGGGATTAGTGAGGTGCTAGTCACATTAAGTTTTTCTTAGAACGAAAGAGACGTACATGGGTAGCCTCTCTAGTCGGTCCTACCAGCAGTAACTGAGGTGGCTGTTTTCACTACGGTGGGTCTGGCCCATGTGTAAGCCTCTAACTAAATGCTAATGTGCTAGTGCTGATGATGTGGATAGCCTGCATGTTAAGAGAAATACAAGAGTGGGGATGAACTATTTAGGTATTATAGATTACCGTTTAGGCTTGAACAACTGCGAAATAAAACTATCATTTAATTTGTCAAGCACAAAAACTAAAACATTAGGCTCATCTATGTGCACCAACAACTTATGCTAAGCAAGATAAACAACTAAGTGAAAGCAAGGTATATAACACGAACTAGATCTTCTCTCTTTTTCCCCTCAAGAACTAGCAAGAATCACATAGAGGAGAAACTGATTGGTGAAAATGTGGATCTAGATCTCCTCTCTCTTTTTCCTCAAGAACTAGCAAAAATCATTGGAGGGATTGAGAGATAGCAAGCTCGAAGAAGGTCAACAATGGGGAAGAACACGAGCTTAAAGGATAAGATGCAATGGGGAATAAGACCCCCTTTTTATAGGCCTTCTTAAATCCAACCGTTATGCACTCTGCCTATGCACAAGCGGTACTACCGCTCAGGCGAGCGGTAAGCGTTAGTTCTAGGGTCAATACACAACAGTTCACACGTAGTGCCGCCGGAGCGGTACTACCGCCCTACATCCGCTCTACTACTTCTTAGGCAAAGAGGGCAACCAGAAACCATCACAGAAGGTATTTCCTAAGGGGTACTTCCGCACTTTACCTAGTGCCGCCTAAGAGCGGCACTACCATGCAACTACCGCTAAAAGAAAATAGGCAACAGAAAGTAGCACAAAACGAATTTCCCAAGTGGTAGTAGCAAAGGTAGTCCATAGAGGAAGTACCGCCTAACCGGTACTACCACCTAAGCACATAAAAATGGTCCTCAGACTATAATTATCCGTGCTATTTTTTTAAAGATTTTTGTTCACTTTCTCAATTTTTTTTGAATTTTTTAAAATTGCAGAATTTCATAATTTTGTTCACGTTTTTGAAAAAAAAATCATATTTCAAAAAATTGGAATTTAAAAAATGTTCGCAACTGTAAGAACTGTTCAAAATTTCAAAATTTGTTTGCTTTTTCTTGAAAAATTGTAAATTGCACGGAATGTCAAAAATAATGTTCACATTTTCATGTTTTCTTAATCATTTATACCACTAGTTGTATCCCACTACTGAGTTTTGCCACTAGGAATTTCAGCTGCTAAAAAAGGACATCACTTTGTTAGGCGCATGCTCAAAAATGCCATTGGACGCCATTATTGTAAGCTAAAAGACCATTTACCATATTATAATAACGAAAATAACCATGGACCAACATGTCAGCTCTTTTTCTATCTCACTACAATGAAGTGTGGGATCCCCAACAACGTTCTTATTTTTCTCTAAAATTATCCGCTTGCTTACTCCTCACAAGTAGGGCCCACACTTAGTATTGTGAGATAGAGAGAGGTGATATGTGGGTGTAGGTTTATTTTGGTCATATAACATGGTTAACGGGTTTGACCTGACAGTAATGATGTCTAATGATATTTTTAAGCAAACATCTATTGAAACGATGATATTTTGAGGGTATCTAATGACATTTTTGAGCAAGCATCTCACGGAACGATGGCATTTCTTAGCAGTTGTAAATTCTAATGGCGATACTTAGTGGGACACAACTACTGGGGATAAATGATAAAAACCCTTTCATAAAAGGTTCACGAACTTGAAAAAAGTTCTCGTTTGAGAAAATTGTTTAATATTTTCAAAGTTTGTTCACAAATCTTTGAACGGCATGCTGTAGTAAACCAGCCAAAAGAGCTCCCGTCGTCGGGCGCGGCTATGTCCTGCCTACTAGTACGAAGTAGTACCAGCATATCTTGCCTAAAGGTATTAGATACGTGGGCTGGCCCAGTAGCGCTGACATCACGCCCACCTTTTTCTTATATTTTTGTTTTTCTATTTTTTTCAGCTTTTCTCCTTTATTCTTGATTTTCAGATCCTATTTCCATTTTTGTTTTTTGAAATTTTCATCACACATTTAAAAAATCTTAATCATGTATTTAATAAAATGTTAAACATGTATAAAAAATTGTTCCATATGTACATGAAAAATATACAAATGTGTATGACAAATAGCCATACATGTATTTGAGAAAATATTAATAATTTATTCAATAAATGTTAACATAGTATCAATAAATAGTTAGTACAATTTAATCAAAATGTTGATGCCCATAAAAAAATGCCATGCGAATATAAAAAATGTTCCAGTGTTTAAAAAATGAATGTAATTATTTTAAATTGTATACAAAGTAAATAAAATGTCTGCATCATGTAAAAAATGTTTATTTCCATCAAAGATTGTAATATTTTAAAGAAATAATCAGATGTTTCCAAAAATGTCTGTGAAATTTTTTAAAAATTATATAATGCTAAAAAATGGTTGCTTAATTTAGAAAATAGTATTTCCATTATAAAATGCAAGACTTTTATTTTGGAAAATGTTACTGTGAATTTGAACGCGTGTTATAAAAATCTATTTATTTTAAATGCGCATCATGTATGCCAATGTGTATAAAAATGTACATTATCTACTGAGAAAAAAGTGGACCTGCATTGAAAAAAGAAAAGCAATAGAAACCTAAAAAGAAACAAAAATGAAAGCAAAATGCCAGGAAAAATAAAAGATAATCAAAGTATAAGAAAACAAAGAAAACCTAAGCAAAATGAAGAAAAATAATGAAAACCATAGAAAACCGGTGAAAAAACTAAATAAAACCAGAGAAAAATAACATAATACGAAAAAGAAAAAAATTGTAGAAAAAACCGGACCTGAACGAACTTACAGATCGCGGCAAATAATCAGAGCTACTGGGTCGTCCCGCTTGACGTCTACCGTTGGCGATTCGTAGGAATCAGTACAGGTGTATAGCCCTGACGCGCGTGGCCATCGCCACTTTCCTTTTCTAGGTGCGTCCCCTGGCGCCTGGGCCGTTGATGGCATGTGTGGCCGAAATTCTTGCATAGGTCCGATCAAATGAGAGTGTAGTAGAACTTTCATTTTTGGGCTACTTTTTGCTTGGTCATCTGGAGCTCCCAATTCACACCTCATGGGTCTGGTCAACTAGAACCACTGATAGAGTTCGGAACGGCGCTGGACTTTTTGGTGGAACATGAGGTCAGTTTATTTCTCTGGCCATACATTTAGTCTTTATAAACATTGATATGTGATATATATATCTAAATATTATACTCCCTCTGTCCCAAAATTCTTGTCTTATATTTGTCTACATACGGATGTATCTATTCACATTTTAATATTAGATAATCCGTATCTAGGCAAATCTAAGACAAGAATTTTGGGACGGAGGGAGTACGAAATAACTCAAATTGAAAGTTACATCATTAGGTAAGAGTATGATTGAGTTGTATTATAAGCATTTTTATATTATTGGGCCCCATTTTGTATTTCGCACTGGGTCCCGAATTACTGGTGATGGCCCTGCCTAGCGCGGAAGGGAAGCCGAAGCCTCAAGCTTCCGTCGGCCTCTCTGCAGGAAAAGAATGAATAGTTAGATACAAATGTTCTATTTTGTGCTATGGATCTTTGAACTGAAACTCAACCGCAAGAGTCAGTTTGTTCATTTAACTTAGAAGTGAAATAAATGTGGTCGTATTATGTGTAGTGCAACCCATAGAAACCAGAACTATATTTTCGCACGATCATATTTTTTTTTGTACCATTCATAAGTGAATTATTTTGTTGCAGTTTGTTGCATGTCCAAGGCTTTTTGTGGAAAGGTTCAGGGTCAACTTGAATAGATGGCAGTCAAAGAAATCTGAGCGGTGCCCTGTAATGTGTAGCCAGTTTCAGCCCCGAAAAAACCTGTCCGGAGCAAGGATTATGTTATTTACCCGCAAAAAAGGGATGCTCCTTCTTTGATGATAAGATCTTCCGGGCTTTGATATGTCCATCTTTATGAAGAAATTTTGTGCACAAATTCCTCATGCCGTATAAATGTCTCTAACAACCTCATCATGTGTAGCTAATCATCCATATAGATGCGACCACTGGTGAAGTGTGTTCTCACCCTATCATGAGCCTTCATAAGTCACCGAGTTTCAGAACCTTCCCTTCATACAATCCTTTAGCAAAATCAATGCCAGAAAAAACTAAGGGAGACTAGCTTGAGAGTAGGAGACATCAGGAATATAATGTTTAGTACATCGCAAATATAGTTTACAGCACTGTGTCGTAGTAGTAAACTATTGTCTGCCTTCCAAGGGTGACAAGAGAGTATGCACAGTCTTGGCAACACTGTGATAGGGAAAATCTAGAACTTCCCCTGCGTCTTAATTACTACAAGCGATCAGTAGGGGCGGAGCCCAACTTCCTCATCAGCTCTGGCTCTCCCTTGCCTGCCGGCAGTGGTCGCTAGCGGGCAAATCCCATCGAGCAGATGGCACCGGGGGGAGACCTTCCTCCATCATCTGTTGGAGCGGTGGTTGAAAGGTGGTGGTGTTGGGGGCCTTGGGGTGAGCAAGATCGCGCAAGCCAATGAACAGGAGGGCCGCCGGCGGGGCAGTCTGCCTTAAAATTGTGCGGGCTGCATCTCTCGCTTTGGATTTCCGTGTCTAGTCGACTTCTGTTTTAGAACTGCGTATCCACGTGAATGTCCTTCTCGGTTCGGCAACAAGCACTGGTCGCACGACGGTCAGATCAGATTGGTTGCATCCTTGTAGATGCGTTGTGTTTCCCATGTCAATGTAAAGCGTTGGAGTGCTCGACACCGACCCAAAGTTGCCTTTGTTGGTAGATCTAGAGGTTAAAAGAAAATTTTAAGCATTGGTTTAATCCTATTTCACAGTGCCTCATTTGGTCGATCTGGGGCGGCTCGGTAATGAGTTCGCACTTAGTGACTCAGGAACAAAGATATCCGTCGGCGACGCTTTTGATAACATTCTTGTTGTGTATGTCTACAACTCCGAAAAAAACAGATAAAAATCGATGTACATTTGGAGATTCAGGAAAGACAAATTTGAATGGGAATAGTGACAACTTTGGGTGAATAGTACTTTGACACTATTCAAGTCCAATGTTGTCTTTTTTTGTTTCTATTAATGTTGGTCGAATTAGGAGCTGAAACTTCTTGAGGTTGAACATCAACTGTTGATGTGTGTCTATAATTTTTTTTTAGAATGTTTTAACATGCATGTAGATCTTTTTCGGAAAAAATTGATCTCATTGATCTTACCTAATGTGAGATCTCTCACAAATCTCCCCTGAAAAATCACACGCTGTCAAGTATGTTCGTGTACGTCAAGTGTCAAAACATGGGTATTCAGCTTACATAACACATAAGCCGAGTATGGGACGAAGAACTCGCTGCAATAAGATGACACTCGGCTTTCACACAAATAAACCGAGTATACCACTGAAATGATCTGGGCATACCCCAAATACTCGTCATATTTTTTAAAAAAGGTACCCGGCTTATAGTCACCTATCGGCAAAGTTTCTGCCACGTGGCTGCCGTCGGTGCAGTTAATAACGGATAGGTTGACAACCATTGCTGTAAGCCGAGTACGCTGCCCCGGCACTCGACTTTACGACCATTGCTGTAAGCCGTGAATCAGCTATGACACACAGCTTCGACTACACTCAGCTTTCTAGAGAAGAAAGGAATATTTGAAAATCAAAATATTATATTTAACCTACATAGAATACAGCTGATACAATAACAACAAAGTGTGGTTGCTACCTCATCTTGGAGGCAATAACTCTCCTCATGACCTAATGTGCCCTGTAATTTGTAACTGGTTTCATCCCTGACAGAGCAAGCTTTGATACATGCATATTTATGAAGATATTGTGTGCAGAAATTTCTCGTGCTTGTATAAATGTCTCTGGCAACCACATCATCGTGCGTCATTGATCCTCCATATAAATATGACCACCAATGAAGTGTGCTCTCTCCCTATTACATGAGTCTTCATGAGTCATCGGTTTTAGCACCTCCCGTTCACACCATCCTTCAGCAAAATCATGCAATAAAACAAAGGGAGACTAGCTTGAGAGTAGGAGACATCAGGATTTTAATGCTTAGTATGTAGCAGATTTAGTTTAGAGCATCGTGTCGCAGCAGTAAACTACTCTCTGTTTTCCAAGGGTGATAGGGGACTTTGCGCAATCTAGGCAACATTGGGAGAAGGAAAATCGAGAACTCCCACTGGGTCATGATGACTACACGTGGGCGATGGAGGCGGAGCCGTGGAGCCCAACCTCCCGATCCGTGCACCCCGTCTCTTCTACCACTGTCTTAGCTGCCTGCAGTGGTCGTTGGTGCGCAAATACCTTGTTGCAGATGGAGCTAGTGCGGAACCTTTTTCTCCTTTGGCAGAGCTCGTGAAGCCGCGGTGGGCCTGCCGCCCAGGTGTCTTGTTGTAGAGTTGTTCTTCAACAAATGCTTGCGGACACAACTTTTCAAAATTGTAGTGGTAGTTGAAGATGGGTACCTAGGGACGAATAGGTTCACTTGGATCAAAGGAATCTATGGGTCGGCGGCATGGCAATCATCCTCCATTAGTAGTGCAAGATGTGTCTCACTTCGGATTTGCGTTTAGTCGGGGTTTCTTAGAACTTTGTCGAGTCTAGTTAAGAGTATTTTAGTCCTTCCCAAGAATTTAATCCCTAAACTTATCATCATCCTTTAATCCTCAAATTAATATGAGACACTACAAAATGGACGCACCAACGATAGTCATCTTCTGATCTCGAGCTCAAACGATTCAGGATTAAACAGTACAACTGGAAAAAACTCGTTCGAGCTCGGGATAAGAAAATGACTTCGGAAGAACAATCAATTTGTTTCGAAACCAATATCTACAGTAGAGGCGACCTTTGAATGGGCATGTCCATCAGTATGCCAAGATTTGATTTGACAACCCAACTTGAGGCGAGGTGATGACTGATGAGCCACACACACACACACACAAGCACATGGCACACTAGGGCTATCTCATTAAATAAACCAAAATGTTATCTGTCGATCGTCTTCCAGGAGTATGATCCTAGCGAACACTCTTTATACTGTTGCACGATATTGGCGCAAGGTCGCTCCCACGTAGATGACTCAAACTCGCGTCCTCCCGTGGCAGTGGTGGGAAAGGAGTTTGTGTACAGTTGCGATAAACTGTTATATGTATATGAAGCTAATTTGTTTTTACATTTGAAAGTTCTGCCGGAAAAAAATTCACAAAATCATTTTCTTTTCATTGTTGTAAGATAAAAAAAATCCCTTTTTTTTCTTTGCCATGTGGTTTTTAGAAATCCCAAAAGTTGCCATGTTTTGGAGAACAATTTTAAAAAAACTTGTGATGTTTTTCAATTAGCATGGCCTTTTTATAATTAATAGCATGACATTTTTTGTTTAGAGCATGACAATTTTAATATCAAGCGTGCAGATATGGTCATAGAACTTACGCTAGATGTTCAGTTTGGTGCTAGAATTTTTAAAACACGGATTGATAGTCATCTAACTTGACTCAAGCGTGCAGATATGGTCACAACAAGTGTATCGGGACGCATCTGTGTGTATGGCCCCACATGCCAGTGAGTGCGCGATGCATTTTTGCACAGAACATCTTTGTATTTTTTTTTTTTGCTAAAAAGGATGCAACAAACTTTCACACCTCATATTTTTTGTTTGTGGAAAAGAGCGACCACTGTACGGCTCTGAGCAAACTATAACACAAAATGACGGCAGGGACTTCTCGAACCCGCGACCAACATCTTACAAAGGAGCGAACAAAACCACAACACTATTCAAATTCTTCTGTCCAACTAGGATAACAGCATGAATTGAACCAAGCTGCGGAGCTCAAACGGGCTGCAGATACTTCAGCCCATTTTGCACCGAAAATCGCATCTGAGCCCAGGCTCAGATGCTCCCGCTCAGAAAAAAAATTCAAAACAAATACTAGCAAAATTTAAAAAATCCAATTTTTTTTTGTGTAGTAGATAATTTGTTCCGTGAGGTCCGCTGAAAATTGCAACTCATTTGTTGAGCAGCTCTCGGCAAAAAAAACAAATCGGGTCAAAACAGTTCGTGAACAGTAAATTTTTTTACAGACCCCGATTTTGTCTTTTTTGCCGAGAGATGCTCAAATGTCCAAACGAGTTGAATTTTGCAGCGAACCTCACGCATCAATTTATCTACCACACAAAAATAAATTGGAATATTTTGAATTTTTCTAGTATTTGTTTTGATTTTTTTCGTCGGCGCAGGTGCAGCTGAGCCCGGGAGCCAAATTGGCCTTCTCATTTTGCACACACTATTTTATTGAAGATAGTTGTAAAACGTATGTAATAAAGTTATGCTAAAATATTTGTGTGTTAAAAGTATACATGCGAATGATGATTAGTAAATAAGACATTTAAATATAAATATAAAAAACGTTAGTTAATACGGACGTTTACAATGTTTCGTAAATATATATGTTTAATGTATCCAATATATTAAAATGTTTAATTAATACTGATATATAATTTTTTTAGTGATGATCTATATTAAAAAAAGGCTATATAATTTAGATATTAGACACAATTGAATATCCATATCAACAGTTCAAAATTTGAGTTACGAATATCTTGAATTATACAAATATTAAATTGTAAAGTGTGTGTACAATTATTGAAATGTTTGTATAATTAAATACTATTTCTGAATTTTAATTTTCCAAGCATTTGTATTATTTGAAATTATATAATTTTTTTGAAATTCATAAATATGTTTGAAAAATATACATGAATTTTTTTAATTAAGTATTTTCTTTGTATTTACAATATATTTTTTACTGAGATCATAATTGACGTACTATCTAATTTTTTAAAACAAAGGTGCAAAATGAGTTGGACTGGCCATAGCCCATCTAAGCTGATGGGAATATGTGTTTTAGGAAAAGTGATATAATCCCCTAAAAAAAGGAAAAGTGATATACGTAAAAGGTAGTTATCCATTAGTAGCATCAGTTTTGAGTTGGTGCGGTGGTTCACCAGGTCAGCGCTCAAGCTTCGGTTCACAGGTTCGAACCTCACCCCTCCATGTATGTGTCCATCCTTGACCATCTCGTTTATGACGTGAAGGGGCTGCAGTACGGTGCATTCCTGTTCCATTCATCTGTACTTCCTGATCATATATGCCCCCACAGTTTTCTCTAACATGCTTGGGATTCTGTGTTCCGACTAGAACTTTTTTCAAGTGATGCGCACCACTTGAAATTTTAGCAATTTTATCAATAGTTTTAATCTGACCGTGACCAAGCATATGCCACTTAGGAGTACTTGTTTTAGCCATGCATCTTTCAAGAGACTTTTGTGTAGGGCAAGATCGTGCCACTACGAGTGGGATGATTTCACTCGCAGTACTGGGATAACGTCGAAGCACAATATAAACATCTTTGCCCCCAAAGAATAGTAATGTAGACCCTGGGCAGCATCCGCTGTACATCAAAATCTGGTGGCTGTCCCCTGATCTATCAAACTTTAGTTTCAGTGTTCCTCTACTTGTTACAGTAAACACAACAGAAACATTCAGAATGGATTCGATTCCCCCCCACCCCCCCGGCCCTCGCGTCGTCCTCCCGAGGGCGACTCGGGGGCGACTAGGGTTTCCCCCGCGCCGCCACCCCTCTCAATCCCAGTCCCTCCTCGCCGCCACCTGAGGGGATCGACGGGCAAGCCTGGTGGGTCGTCGATGAAGGTGGCGGTGAGGTGCTACGTTGCTTCGTGCCCCCGCGAAGGACCTGGAGGCCGGGGCGGCGGCCTCGGACGGCGAGGCGGCGCTGCCTCCGCGACTGGCGGCGCCCGCAGGAAGTGGTGGCCGTCATCCTCGGCTACCCAGGCAGCGAGGATACGGCGGGCGGTCGCGGCGCGGAGTTCCTCTGCCCCATATCTGAAGGTTAGGCGCCCTCCTCCCCTGCTCTCTCATCCCCTCCGGTCGTGCCCTTCTGCGACTCTGGTCGCCAGATTCGGTGTTGGCGGGGTGCGGGTGCTCAGGTTCGAGCTCGGGGGAAACCCTTGGCCGGTCCTCCGGCCACGAGGCGACGGCGCGTGTGCGCGTCTTGTTCTTCCCTGGAGGCGCTGTTGAGGGCTCTCCTCTTCACCCCCGTCCCAGACCCCGGGTGAAAACCCAAAACTCGTCTCGGGTTGGCCGGCGGCGGCGCCTAGCGCGTTGCGTCCTCGTTGGAGGCGCCGTCTGGGGTGTCTGGTTCTTCGGGAGAGGGTCAATGTGGTTGGTGGGCGTCCGTCGGCTGCGAGGCTAAGTTTGCATTTTCTGTGGAGGGTGCTCGTTCCTGCAAGAGTCCGTCCTGCGGCCATCGGAACGGGACCTGGTGCTACTCTACTCCGCCTCTTGGCCTCTACAGCTTTCTTCTTCAGCGTCCTCCCGACGGCTATCCTTCTACTCCTGTTTTGTTCAGGAGAGGTGGCAGTGCAGCTGTGGTGTGTGCCAGCGGCGGGGCGAGGGTTGTGCACCTTGTTTGCGATGGGAATCCGGCTAACGTCTGCTCTAGTTCTCGGGTGAGCGCCAACGATCCGACGGTGCGGCGCCTTCGAGCCTAGTCGAAAGGAAAGGGTTCCTCTTCGGCATTGGGAGCGATGTTCTTCCCTTGTCACTGGGTTCAGACAGTCCACACCTTTCTCTGGCTATCGGCTGATCATCGAGGCTTCTCTGTTTCCTCTCTATGCTGACTATGCAGTAGGCTTCGACACTACTAGCAGGGCTCTTCATGTATTTTTCTTTCTGCTGTAGTGTGTGTTGCATTGTTAGCTGTTCACTAAGCTCCATTGTATCTTTCGGTCGCTAGTGCTTGGTGGCCTTGTGTAATCCTGGACGGTTGATGGCTTCGTTAATTCAAAGCCGGGATCCCCTTGAGCCTTCGTTCTAAAAGAACACAACAGAAACAATGGTGACTGTGATCCCAAGAACAAATGCAAACGATCCTTTCAGGTTGTATGTATCCATCCAGTCCTGAAATAGGTGACCAAACAAAAGAACATGAGGGCCTAGTCCACCTAAGAGCATTATTCCATGAGAAATAATACATGAGAATAAGCTTTAAAATTAATCAGAAATGGTTGATATCTCTAAAATCCCATCAGAGAGGCTAATTTAGTAATGGATATGCCAACATGTGTTGGACATGGCATTCTTAAGAAATACCATGCTAAATCAAGGTTTATATATGTACGGTATTCCTCTAGTGTTGATGAAGTATAAATATCTATACTGTAATACCAATTAGGAAGAAAACACGGTGTGATGTAACACCTTGATGATGATTTACGTCAGCATATTTAATTTATTTGTGTAATTTATTGCATTGTAATGCTTTTACAAGATAGGATGTCCCGGGGCTCTAAATTCATGTAGAGTAGGAATTTTTTGAGAGCCACGGATCCCTTTAAGAATAATTTTAAGCGCTTGACCAAACCTTTTGATCTGCCAACTTTTTTTTGTTGCACCGCCATGGCATCCTGGCCTTTTAGCAGAAGATTTTTTTTTTCAGAAAGGAGTTTGAAATCTCCGGCCTCTGCATCTCTCGATTTGGATTTCCGTGTCTAGTCGAGTTCTATTTTAGAACTGCGTCTCCACGTGAATGTCCTTCTCAGTTCAGTAACAAGCAATGATCGCAGCATGGTCCGATCAGATTGGTTGCATCCTTGTAGATGCGTTGTGTTTCCCATGTCAATCTAAAGCGTTGGAGTGCTCGACACCGACCCAAAGTTCCCCTTGTTGGTAGATCTAGAGATTAAAAGAAAATTTATGCAGACGTTTAACGAACAAGGAATAGAAATGTATAGAAGATTGATTTCAAAAGAAACTGAGCTATTGGAAGGGCAAGCTAATTAATGTCTTACGTAGGTCGGTTGGTTTTGACAAATTTGGTTTTGACGAGCCTATCGATGTTCCTTCTATCTTTCTTTGAAGTACCGGTAGGGGTACGGAAAAGACTTGACTTCTATAGATCCCTATTCTTTTGGCAAAGTGATGAGGCCAAGAAAAAATACATATTGGCTAGATGAGATATTATTTGTAGACCAAAAGACCAGGGCGGGTTAGGGATCGAAAATTTAGAAGTAAAAAATAGATATCTGCTTAGCAAATGGCTATACAGACAATCTATTGAGGCTGAGGGTATGTGGGTACAAATCTTGCGGAATAAGTACCTACACTCTAAGACTTTGGGCCAGGTCACTGCTAGGCCAACTGACTCACCCTTTTGGAAGGGGTTAATGAGGATGAAAGTAACTTTCTTCCAACAGATGAAGTTCCTAGTTGGTAGTGGTACCACTATTAAATTGGGTTGGTAACTCCAGGTATTGTTTCTGTGATCAAAATAAAACGATTAAACACCTCTTTCTCGAATGTCCTCTTTCGAAATTATTATGGCGATCAATTCATTTAGCTTTTAATGTTCACCCCCAAGGAGCATAAACACATTGTTTGGGACGTGGCTTAATGGAGTGGACATACACATAGCTAAACATATTTGGATGGGAATATGTGCACTTTTCTGGGCTATATGGAACACTAGGAATGATACAATTTTTAATGGGACAAAATTCACTAATTTTTTGCAGGTTATCTACGGAGTTACATTTTGGATCTGTATGTGGTCTTTATTCACTCATGCGGACTTCAGGGAGCTTTTGGTTATTGGGTGCGACCGCTGGGGGACAGTAGAACGGGCTATCTTCAGCCGATTTGGATGTTGTTAGAATAAATCCGAGGTCATTGTCGATCATCCGAGGACCAAGCAATCACAAAAACACGTCACCGAGATTTGTTAACGAGGTTCACCGATATGGCTACATCCCCGGGGCCTGACTACGGGCGCTCCTCCCCGTGACACCGTCACAATACCGCACTCGATCGCCTGGACACCGGCACATGCCCCCGGCTTCCCCTGCGTTCCGGTGCTATTATGTTGGCATAGGTTACATCGTGTGTCTACCCCCGCTATATATGAGAGGCTTAGGATACAAGTGTCCTACTAGGACACGACTCCATATCCTATGTAAACACAATACAACTACAAGTCCAACTGTAACCTACCTTGTACACTATATTCGACACAACTCCAACAAACTCCACCTTGGCGAATATACTCCACCACCCTGGATTTGTCCATGCGTCAAACTTCCATGTACATTGGACTTGAGCTTATCCCATGAGTACCGCTGCTACTCCAAAGACTCCATATGACTCCATCTGCAACTTGTAGTCCCTTCTTTTCTTGACCACGGTCAACACTCGAGCAAAATTAAGTTCCTTGTTACTCTAGCTTGTGCTCCCAACTTCCAGAGTATCAGTCCAACGCCATCACACACTGATCACTGACCTGCGTAAAAGTGAACAACTCACATATTGGGTGTCACACATAAGAGTTACCTGAACTCAACATCACCACTCCTTTCTTGACTGTCTGTCTGAAACTTGAAGGAATTTCACCGTTGCTTGTAATCATCCCGAGTCAAATTCGCAGTTGTCTCACCATACGTATGACCACCAGAGCCCTGGCCTGTCTCCATGTCCCATGCGTACCGCACGCCTCGCTGCTATTACCGCGTCGAGCCTCCGCTGTCCCGGTCGAGTCTCAAGGGCCGCGGACCCACACCACTCAACCCCCACTGCAGAGTACCATCGATCATCACCGACCGATGACGAGTTTCACGCTTCCATCAGACCACTGGGCTCTAGTCCGAACTACGTGTCCCTCGCTTTTCCCCGCTGAATAGGCTTCGATTCTCAGGATCCTTACACCGTAGCCCCTCAATCCAGCTCCACCTTCAACATGACTCCATGGTAGATGATCAGTCCACCCTCGCGCCTCATCGACTTCAAGCTCCCGCGCCATAGTCTTGCTGAAGCCACACAAGCCCTCGGGGCCTGCGCCACGTGTTTCCACGCCCAAAAGTCGGTCACCATCAGCATCACGCTCCTACGTCGTCGTCGCCGATCCCACCACCGTCTTCTGTACCAACCGACTCACGTCGATCCGTCAGACTGGCAAGTCTGACCCAGCCGAACTTGTCCGGCTGCACGACACTCTCCAGACTCAAGCCGCCACCGTGACCTTCACCATCCATACACAAACATGTACCGACAAAGAAACCAAAGCAAAGTCCTCCATAGCCTTCCCGTGTGAACATGCCACAGATAAACAAAGCTAAGCTAGCTCAAACTCCTGATTCATCACACGTACGTAGCTTTAGGACTTATATTTTCTTTCTTGATAGCATATCACGGCCTTGACTCTCAGCCCTTGTGTCAATTCTTTTTGTCACAAACAAATCTCGTGTCATCTCAGCCATGTACGCACACCAGCAGCATAAATCGGCAATTCCTTGAGCCGGCACGTACCAAACAGCCTCCACGGCCACGTACCAAACAGCCTCCACCAAGTGCCACATCGCAGACCGCATCCACTTGCCTGGCTGCCGCACACGCGGTCCTCTCTAGCAGACGCGTGCTTTACCAAGCCACCTGCCCTTCAGCGCGAGTCGCCCGCACTAGGGCCTCGCTTGGCCCGCGCGTCCCCGCAGCTTGCTCGGCCTGCTGCCTCTGACATACCGATCTAGTTCGATCGATCTCCTGAAGACTCCACTGCTTGCACGTTGCGCCATCGCCTCTCAACGACTTGGAAATCTCGCCGATAATTCTGTTCATGCCGGGGCCTACTGATTACTCCCAACCGTCGCTTTGATTGAAACCTGTCGCTGCTTTTCACCGTTTTGACTGCTTTTGATCTTTCCGCTGACCTCCAATCGGACAACTTCGATCTCACCGCAGGCACCTGGCAAACCCTCGCAGTGGCTCCATCGATTGAACACGACGTCCTTTGAATCAACAATCGCGACCTCGAACAACCTAGCTCATGATACCACTTGTTAGAATAAATCTGAGGTCATTGTCGATCATCCGAGGACCAAGCAATCACAAAAACACGTCACCGAGATTTGTTAACGAGGTTCACCGATATGGCTACATCCCCGGGGCCTGACTACGGGCGCTCCTCCCCGTGACACCGTCACAATACCGCACTCGATCGCCTGGACACCGGCACATGCCGCCGGCTTCCCCTGCGTTCCGGTGCTATTATGTTGGCATAGGTTACATCGTGTGTCTACCCCCGCTATATATGAGAGGCTTAGGATACAAGTGTCCTACTAGGACACGACTCCATATCCTATGTAAACACAATACAACTACAAGTCCAACTGTAACCTACCTTGTACACTATATTCGACACAACTCCAACAGATGCGAGCTAATAATAGGCTAGGTGTGTAGGCATCGTAGCTTGTTTTTTACGCTGGATGTAGCACTTTTTAGTTTTATATCACTGGATGTGGCGCTTTTCAGACTTATTTTCTTTTGACTACTGCTCAATTTATGAGCTTCTTTGGACCTTAAGACTTTGTTACGTTTTAATTTAATAATATGGCTGCATTGCATCAATTGGTGCAGGGTTCATCTTCCTTTTTTGTAAAGTACGGACTAGCAGCAAAACTTCACAAGTGGTCCTGGAGGGACTGCATGCTCCCTGGCTCCCTGCTCATAGCCACGAGGAATAATAAATTTGCATTCATTTAGTGAAATATTGTAGCTTCAGAAAAATAAAATAAAACTGTGGCACGATGTGGATCTCCCTCCAGCGAACCCATGCTATAAAATGTGGATGTAGTAGCATAGAGCAATATGATAATAGTACCACCTTTTGTTCTTTCATAGTGAAAGGAAGGGGAGACAAAGCATGCGTGGTCTTTGGATGGGCTGCCAAGAGCAACTCGTGGGACTGGTAGACATGGAGAAGGGTGATCTTCTTCTTTATCGTTCTTGTGATGAACTCGTGGGATTGGGAGACATGGGGAACGACTTACGTGCGAGCTGAAGCTGCTCTGCTTCTTCTTTGTCGTTGTTGTGATAAGCTACTCTAAGAACATCAACATTGTGACCTCCTGTAGATGGAAAAAGAGTGTGGTATAGTGACAGCCATGCTGTGCGCGACCCTAGTAGCGAGCACATGCCTTGCACATCAGGGCAGCTATTGTCGCCATCCAAGAGACCAGGAGTGACACTTGCGGACGCCACAACTTGGGCCGGAGTTGCTCCATGACCCCATTCGCCGGCAAGCCAAGAGGCGAGAGGCTGATTCCGGAAAACATAGCCTACCCTCTACCCATTCTGCCATGGTGCCAATAAAAATTATAAATATTGATCTATATTGCGTCTTCATTGTTTTTCTGGAACATTGTGTCTTCGTTTTTGAAATAGGGCACTGATAATTGAGCAATTGGACAATACTTAGGGATATACTAGCAAATCTTCCCGTGCGTTGCGACGGGAGAGAAAACATGGGTATGTTAGGGATCAGTAGTATTAAACATGTCAAGGGTGTCGGATGTGATACTTGATTTTTTCAAAAAAGGAGGATGACCCCCGGCCTCTGCATCTGGGCGATGCATGCGGCCACTTTATTAATAATTCCCGCAAGACTTTACAAAGTCATACAACCGTAAGACTAAAGCCACCGTCTAGGCAATATCTGCCGCTACTCTTATCCAGTTGATGTAGGGATGTTGATAGTCTGGGCCTAATACCAAACAGACCTCGCAGCCAAACCTAACATCTATGACCTGAGGTCCCAACCAGGACGCCTGCCGGGTTTGGGGCACCCACCAGTCCGGCACACTCTTCAACCCGGACGCCTGCCGGGTATGAGGCCGCTGCAGCCACTTGCCACCAACCCATCTTCAGAGTTGTACTGTTGCATCTACCGTGACAGGTCTCTCTGCCATCGACGCCACCACGACGCCAGACAACACCGTCCTCCTGCGCGAGTCCATCCTCGCACATAGGACGCCGAATCTGCACTGCGCCACGCCGTCGAGATCCATGGCCATCAATGTGTAGGATGAAGCACCGCTCCACCTAAGATGCGGCCCACTGGTCCCTCGAGCCCGTGCACACCTCCAAAAATGACCTTAGCACGGTCCACCCAGCGAATTGTTCGTTGTCATCCACTTCTTCCCCCGTTTTACTTCTGAGCCACCATGTCAGGATGTCCCGAGCCATGCATGTCTGAATAATAGAATCTGCAGCGCAACCTTTTAGTCGGGCAATGTCGCCACGGAAGAGTTGCAGCATGTCCATGGTGTATGGGTGCAAAGAGATGATGGAGTTGTCGTCATTGATAGCCTTGTCGACCATTGGCCAGTTCGGCGCCAAGAAAGAGATGCCACATGTCCATGGTGTCCAGGTGCAGAGTTATGTTGGAGTCGTCGTCATTGGTGACCTTGTCGACCGCCAGCCAGTTCGGCAATTTGTTCCTCTTAAGAATCATCATGGAATAGTCCTTCCACTCGGACGCCCTAAGCCATTTGGAATAAACGCGTGAAGACGTGTTTTTAATGCGGTAAATCCCATAGATGCTCCCTTTTATTTACCATCACTAGTTCTTAGGAGAATAATAGTAGAACGATCATGCACAAAGTTGACAGAAGAGCAAGGGAGGAGAGAACTTAATTTTTTTATTTGCCAACACACCTCACGGATCAGTAAAAAAATACTAAGGTCCCAATTAATTCTTGATTTCAGCTGGGTTGCAGTTACCGCTTCTATAGCCTGGTAAAGGGTTGTGTCGTTGCACTTGAAGTCGTCCTAGCGGTGGAAGAGATCTTGGCGATGACGACAATGCCTTGATTGTTCAATAACATGCGGCGAAGTGCACTGCAATCGCCGACATTGGTGGGAATCAATATAAAGGGCTGAGGTGGTACTAATCACAAACAGAAACTAAGCTTAGTTGGTTACATAGCCCTACCTCGGCAGGGGAGTTGCTTAGTTCGATTCCCCATGGTGCTAATTTTTATCCCAATTTTACGAAGCCCACCGGCATGTAGCGCTGCCCAGCACACGCAAGCAAAAACAAGCCAACATTTATTTTTCTTCTTTCGCCGCAGATTAATGTTGGGCGGTGGGTTAATTCTCATAAACTACAGGGGGGCTTTCTGCAAAAGTGTGTGATGGACCAGAAATATCACCTCCCATTATTAGTAGTCGATAGATATTATTTTACTTCTCCATTTGTTTGTTCGACATGATAATTAGGCCTTCTTTAGTTCATATGACAGGAATATCATAGGAATATAGAAAAATCATAGGAAGTGGGATGACATGTATCTCATTTCATATAGGGAAAAATATATCATTTGATGCATATGATAGAAAATTTCCCATTGAATCTAGGCTAAAATTTTTCTTTGAATTCTGAAGGATTGGTTCTATCCTACGTAGGAATAGGAATCCACTCCTACAAACCAAAGGATTCTAAAGGAGTTTTTCCTACAAAATTCCTGTAAAGCAAATGAGGCCTTAGTAAGTCTTTTTTTTTTGCTTTGATCTCGCACCTATATATTGAGAAATATAGTTTGGTTAAAGTTGTTGCGGATACTGGAGTAGAAATGAAGTGACTGCTCTCGAGCTCTACTGCAACCATGTAGCCTAGTCATTAGTGCAGAATTGTGCTATTAATCCCTTCGATCGCAAAGCCTCGCTAGTGTCACACTGTGTGCGATCAAGGCATCACACACATTACAAAATCCAACCGTGTGACCGAAAATGAAATGTGTGTGATCGCTAACCCATCACGCATGATTAAGGAAAGATAGTCATGTGCAATATACACACAATTTGGTTGCCAACTCGTGTACGATAAATCATGACAATTCACATGGATATTTGGGGAGAACCGTATGTGTTGATTGGCACAAGATTGAAATAAACCAATTGTGTATGATGAAGGGAAACATTGCACAAGTTGCAGTCCTGTAGCTCTACTTGCTAGCCTTCCATGTTCTGCAAATTTACTGTTGAACTATATTGAATAGAGAAGGTGCCTCAAGGGGAGTAAAGATTATTACTTTTTTCTTTGGACCATGTTCTCTTATAGCGGTTGCAATATAGGATCACATCTATGGTAATGTTAGACCTTCAGAGTAGTAGGATCCACTTACGTGTGTAATTTGTTCTTTATGTCTTTTGTTTAAACTGAATGTTTTCATGTGGTTTCCCAGAGTTCATAGGTCTTCAAACTATGTGAGGCGCATAAGCGCATCATGGTTTTATAGAAAAGAGTGGTGTGGGTTATATGTATTGGTCTATATTTTCACTTGTGTCTCTGCCATTACTATCTCTTCTTAATGAGTAATAAGTATAGTTTATTGGCACTAAAGTCATAAACACTACTCCCTCTATCCATATATATATATATATATATATATATATATATATATATATAGGGCCTAATACGCTTTTCAAGGTTACCTTTGACCACGGGTTGGAGAAATAATATATGACATGCATGTTAAACAAAGCATATAATCAAATTCGTATGTGAAAGGAGTTTCTAGTGATATAATTTTTTTATATCATACATTTCATATATTATTAATCTTATCAATGGTCAAAGGCAATATTGAAAAACGCACTAGGCCCTATATATGCATGGAGGGAGTAGCATGTGTGAACTTCACTCCTACCCGAGTAAAAGAAAGGTGATCATCAATAGGAACCTTACCCTCCTTGCCCATGCGCACGATAAATAATTAATACACAACCTTTTGTTGGTGGAAAGTATTGTTGTTTTAAAAATGCATATGGCCAAACTATGTTATAAATGGTCGATTGAGTGGCATAGAGGAAACATAATATACAATAATATATGTATATAGGAAGACTGGAAGAAACGAATATAGAAGAATAGTATGTTTTAGACCACAGTTTTGATTGGGGGCAAAATGTTAGCAACTTAACATGCGCGATTGAGAGAAACCGGGAACACATGGATAAGCATCTTGACGTTCACACTAACTTGTTTGACTAGAAGTACCTGTACCGCCAGTTGGTATTGTTTTATCTTTTATCCATGCATTATTAAGGCTTTTTCTTTTGATTGCATGAATTTGAAAACCTGGGAATGAAAAACCCGCAGAATTGAGATGTCGTGTTCCGTGGAATGCTGAATGATTCTGACGCATAGTAATTGTCCCATAAAAGGACATGGGAATTCTTTTTTTGGTGAACAGGAAACAATCAATTCTATAATTTAATGGGCTTTCGTAGAAAATATCCTTAGAGTTCAAATCCTCTCAAATTCCCAAAAGAACAAGACTGATCAAAGAGGTCATTAAGAAATTTGTGCACGGGAAAGATCGCGCCAACCATCATTGTGCAACTAAAATATATATCAGCTAACGCTTGTGTCTAATTAATCATCATTGTTTTTTGCAAATACTTAAGCTCACCACTGAACATTATTTTGTTCGCAGTGCACATCATATGATCACTAGAAGTCTAAGCTAGTATTCATATGATCACAATATTGCACTAACGCTTTAGACGGACTAGCACCAAAACTTCAATTCATAGGAGAAAGTAAAGTGGTCCTAGAGGAGTTGTGTGTTCCCTAACTCCCTGCTCATAGCCACGAGGAATAATAAATAGCCATTATTTAGTGAAATATTGTAGCTTCAGAAAAAAACGTGGAACGATGTGTATCCTGCAGTGAACCCATGTTATAAAATGTGGATGGAGTAGCATAGAGCAACATGATACTAGTACCATCAGTCGCTCTTTCATAGTGGAAGGGAAGGAGAGACAAAGCTTTGGCCGTATGCATCGTTCTGATGCAAAGGTCGGGGCAAACCCCCTTTTTGAAAAAAGAAGAAGTGACAAAGCATGGTCTGCAAAGAGGAACTCGTGGGACTGGGAGACATGGGGAACTACTTACATGCGAGTGCGCCAGGGTTGTCTTCTTCTTTATCGTTGTTGTGATGAGGTAGTCTAAGAGCAGCAACGATGTTCCCTCGACAGGGAGGAGACCTATGGATGTGTGCTTATTTGTTTATAGGGACTGGGGTGAACTAAACAAAGAGTGTGGTACAGCCATGCTGTGCCCGGCAATAGTAGTAGCGTGTAGAGGCCTTGCGCACAAGACGGGAGCAATCGTGGCCATCCAAGAGACCAAGAGTGACACATCAGTTCACGGCTTCACAAACAGCAGGTGATCTTCATTTCCTCATCATCTGTCGGTGTAGCGGCCTCCAGGAACAGTCAAACAGCAGTTGGCGACCCCAAACACGTTGCCTGCATGCGGACGCCACAACTTGAGCCGGAGTCGCCCCATGACCCCATCGCCGGCAAGCCAAGAGGCGAGAGACTAACTCAAGAAAAAGTAGCCTAAGCTCTACCGATTCTGCTATGATGACCGGTAGGAGTTATAAATGTTGATCACTGTTGCGTCTTCAATGTTGAAATGGGGCATTAGTGCAATTGGACAATATTTAGGGATATACATTATTTGGCTTCTTCATTTGTTGGTTCGACATAATAATTAGTAAGGTATTTTTGCTTTGATTTCAAATCTATATAGCGAGCAATGTATATAGTATGGTTAGTCATCGTTGTGCAACTAAAACCTATATCAGCGAACACTTCTGTCTAATTAATCATCATTGTTTCTTGCAAATTAGTTAAACTCACTACTGAAAAGTATTATTTTGTTTGCAGTGCACATCATATACTGGCAGCCTAAGAGCATCTCTAGCAGACCCAGCAAAATGCTAACTAGCGTATGTGTTTTGCAGTTTGCGAAAAATGGCGTATGCAGGCCAGCGCGGCCGAGGGTAGACTCAGACCCCGCAAAACGGACCCGTAAAAAGGCATATTCACCGAATATGCGTTTTTACAGGTCGGCTACGCGGGGTCTGCTCGGGCAGCGCCGCGCCGACCCGCAAACCGAAAACCCCAATAAGCTAAAATGAGTTCAAATTCGGACAAATGAGTTCAAATTCGAACGCTAAAACATAGTTCGCGCGCGAAATAAAGCATAGTTTTGTTAGGACAAACGCAAAAGGACTTGCAAAAGCGACGACCACGTCTGGCATCATCTTGGTTGATCTTCACTCCGCGCCATCGAGTCCATGGAGATCATCGGAGCCATCGAATCCACCTCCGGCACTTGTGCCAACGCCGGCAGCAAAATCATCGGCTGGTGCACTGAACGCATCGGGGACATTGGCTCCAAACCCCCCACCTAATCCACCTCCCGCACTATAACACACACTGGCCGACGCAACCATTCTCCTCTTCAAGATTTCTCTTCTTGCCATATCATGCCATTCTTTGGCGAGGTCGCCCATGTCATTGCGGTTCATTGACATGATCTTGTTCTCTTCGGCGAGCAACATGGACGTGGCTTTGTTCTCAGCGGCACGCACTCTTCTCTCCTCAATGGCCACTTTGCGCAGCCCCTCTTCCTTGAGCAACTCCCATTTCTCATGCTTCTCCCTTGCCTTATTCTTGGAAAATTCTTTCTTGATCTCCAACGACTTCAAAAGCATCATCTCATTTGATTTCACCATGGCATCAATCTTCTCCCTCAAACTCGTCGCTTCGTGCTCTCTCTTGATCTTCGCCCTAGTCTTCTTGTCGCCATCGGGCTTGTTAAAGTTCCTTGGGCCATCATCGTCCTCATCTTCATCCATGTTTGTAAGTGAACCTCTCTTCGGTGGGTACTCTTTCTCTATCAGCGCCCACTTGTCGCAATTCTTGAGCAACTCCCAACAATGATCTAGTTTGAAGAATTTGCCTTCCGAAGCCTCCATGTCTTTGTACCTATGTTGGGCAATTTTGTCCTACACAATTTGAACAATGCAATGTTTCATATGATGCAATCATTTTGAATGATGCAATGTGATTTGCACAACTTGAACAAAGGTAAAATGAACTCACATAGTCGGACTCCACGGTTCCACTTGGAGGTGCATTGCGTACTTGCTCCAAGCAAGCTGCCCAACGGCTGCAAATGGGCTTGATCATGTCCCAACGCCCTTGGAGAGACCGAAAGGTGCGTGGATTCCTATTGGGATACTTTGCCATCATGCGGAAGTATTGATCTTCGATCCTTTGCCAATACCTCTTGGATTTTTGAGAAGTACCCGTGAATGCATCAAGAGATACCGCATTCCATGCCTTGATCAAGATTTGGTCTTCCAAGATCGTGTAGTTCTTCGATCTTTGGCTTTTTCCACCCTTTGCTTGCGATTGCTCATATGCCAACTCATCGATCTCCTCCAATTCTTCTTCACCTCCATGATCATCCACTCCGCCCTCCATTTCATTGTACTCAAATGCGGCGAATGGGGCCTCATCAATGTCAACGGCGTTGGTGTCTAACAAGTTCACGAACTCGGCAGTTGCATTGTTCGAACCACCGCTATAGTGAACGGCAACAATACATGAACTAATCGCGAAAGCAAAGAATATTTCCATGACCAAAGAGTGAACGGATGACCGAGCCATACCTTGCACCCATTTCGTCGAACACATCACCTGCGGTGGGAGCAACACCGTTGAGCGGGATCACCGGGAACCTATTTTCGGGCCGAAGGGAGTGGATGAAGTAGCCGGCCGCCTTGTAGCCGGAATCTTCCTCCGCTTTGCGCCCGGGACCTTGGCGACCTTCGCCGCTACCGGACGGTATCGCGCAGCCGCGTTGGCGCTCGGAGTGCGGGCCCTGCCGGCGGGGGCAGCCTGGTTCCCGCCCTACAGGAGCATGCTGCCCTGACGCTTGTAGGCAGCCGCAGTGGCGCCTTGGGTGACGGCGGGGCCAACATTGCCGGCGACGAGATCCGCCCGAGGGAATGAGTGTGCGCGACCTTGACGAAGACAAGGGAGGGCAAGGTGTCATCCATGACGGCGACAGATTGCCGGGAAGGATGAACGGGAGCGGGAGGTGGCGGGAGCAATGGTGGCCGGGGATGGGAGGAGCGGGAATGGCCGCGCGGAAATGTCCCTCCCGCCAAATCCCGCTGTGGATAGGGGCCGAGCTCGGGTCGTGCTCCCGCCCCGTGAAACTAGAGGTCGGGGGAGATCTTTTGCCGCGCCCTGCAAAAAAATTTCTGGGTCAGACGCGGATGCGGAGTCTGTTCGGGCGGGATTTTCCACGCCGGCCCACATTTTCCACTATCGGGATTTTCCACTATCGGGACAGCCCGACTGTGTACAACGTCCGGACTATTGAAGCATGAAGATACAAGACTCAAGACTTCGGCCCGTGTCCGGATGGGACTCTCCTTTGCGTGGAAGACAAGCTTGGCGATCCGGATATTGTGTTTCCTTCCTTGTAACCGACTCCATGTAAACCCTAACCCTCTCGGGTGTCTATATAAACCGGAGAGGTTGGTCCTTAGAAGACCGATCACAATTACAATCATACCATCTTAGGCTAGCTTCTAGGGTTTAGCCTCTACGATCTCGTGGTAGATTTACTCTTGTACTACCCATATCTTCAATATTAATCAAGCAGGAAGTAGGGTTTTACCTCCATCGAGAGGGCCCGAACCTGGGTAAACATTTGTGTCCCTTGCTTCATGTTACCATTAGCCTTGACGCACAGATCAGGACCCCCTACCCGATATCCGCCGGTTTTGACACCGACATTGATGCTTTCATTGAGAGTTCCTCTGTGTCATCGCTGTGGGGCTCGATGGCGCCTTCGATCGTCAACAACGCGGTCCAGGGCGAGACTTTTCTCCCCGGACAGATCTTCGTGTTCGGCGGCTTTGCACTGCGGGCCAATTCACTTGGCCATTTGGAGCAGAGCGATGGCTACGCCCCCGGCCACCCGGTTAGGTTCGGAAACTTGAACTACACAGCTGATATTCGCGGAGACTCGATCTTCGACGGATTTGGGCCTGCGCCAGGAGCACCGAACAGTCATGACGAGCATGGCTTAAACCTGCTGTCGGACAAAGCTCGGGATCTAAAGCCGGAGCAAGTTGCGTTGCCTAAGGACGGAGGGGTGGACCTCGCCCTGCAGGCCGCACACTCATCGACGATGGAGCCGAACATGGTCTCACCTCTGTGGTGGCATGTGACTTCGGACCCCCGGATTCGCATCCGGATGTTGGTCCCTATCCGCGTGCTCCCGAGCCCACCGAGCCTGGTTGGGCTCCGGTAATGGAATTCACCCGCTGCGGATTTCTTCCGGCACTCGCCCTTTGGCGACATGCTGAATTCATTAAAAACTCTCTCTTTGAAAGAAAATCCCGGGCCGAATTATGTCCGGCTCGAGTCGGAAGCAGGCGACGAAGAAATTCGTTACCCACCCACGACACACTTCATAGCCACGGTTGATGATTTAACCGACGTGCTTGATTTCGACTCCGAAGGCATTGACGGTATGGATGACGATGCAGGAGAAGATTCAGAATCTATGGGGTACCGGACTTCCGCCTCATCACACGACATATACATGGTGGATACGCCCAAGGAGGACGACGGTGACAATCTGGAAGATAAAACCCCCGAGCAAAAGCCAAAGCGACGGCGCAGACGCCGTTCCAAGTCCAGCACCAGTAAAAATATCAGCAAGAGCGCCAGAAGGATCGATACTCCGGTCAACCCCGAAGGCAACAACGACCATACGGAACCAGCGATGGAGTAGGATGAACCAGGTCATGCCGAACATAGTTCGGAGCAGACGCCCGAGGACAATGATCCAGTGGGACGAGTTCATCAAACCGGCCCAGGAAAAGAAGACACCCCGGACGATGATGCATTCATCATTTCGGAACGCGTGGAACGAGATAACCTCCACAGAAAGCTTATGGCCACAGCGAGAAGTCTGAAGAAGCAGAGGCAACAGCTCAAAGCCGCACAGGAAATGCTCAACCGCAGATGGAATAAAGTGCTAGACACTGAAGAAAGATATGGTGACGATCGCCATACAAAGAGCTATCCAAAACGCAAGCTACTGCCAGAATTCGACGACGAGGCCGTTCCACCAAAGACTAATACGACCAGGGGGCCCAGCGCACCGCTCCACAACCGCGACAAAGCGGCTACCGACGCCGCGCACGACCTACATGAGCACCTGGATAAGAAAGCTGGCACAGCTAGGTCCATCTACGGGTCCAAAGGACACACCCTGGCGACGGACTGTGGTCATCAAAACGATTATGCCAATCAAATACCAGTTCGAAATAAACACCAGACACAACAACAGCCGACGGCATGCCACAACACGTCCAGATACAGAGGGGCTGCTCACCCCCTGTGCTTTACCGAAGAGGTACTGGACCATGAATTTCCACAGGGCTTTAAACCTGTGAACGACGGACCCAGGGGTCTGGATCGAGGACTTTATCATGCATATACACATGGCTCGTGGGGATGACCTCCACGCCATCAAATACCTTCCCCTCAAACTGAAGGGACCATCTCGACACTGGTTGAAAAGCCTCCCGAAAATTCAATTGGGAGTTGGGAGGAACTCGAGGACGCTTTCAGGGACAATTTTCAAGGGACTTATGTCCGCCTCCGGATGCTGACGATTTAAGCCACATAATCCAACAACCCGGAGAGTCCACCCGCAAGCTTTGAAACATATTTCTCACTAAGAAGAATCAAACTGTCAATTGTACGGATGCCGAAGCCTTAGCGGCATTCAAACACAGCATCTGCGACGAGTGGCTCGCTAGACACCTCGGCCAAGAAAAGCCAAGGACAATGGCAGCCCTAACAAGCCTTATGATCCGCTTTTGCGCGGGTGAAGACAGCTGGCTAGCCCGTAAAGGCACCAGCGACCCCAGCACATCCGAAATAAGGGATGGCAACGGGCAGCCACGGCATAATAAAAATAAACGCCAAAACAAGGAAGAGAGCCCGGACAACACAACGTTTAATGCCGGATTCAGGGGCTCTCGACCTGATCAGCAAAAGAAGCCATCTAAAGGAAGCAAAGAGGGACTGTCCGGTATGAACAGAGTCCTGGACAGACTGTGCCAAATTCATGGCACCCCTGACAAGCCTGTGAACCACACGCACAGAGAGTGCTGGGTCTTCAAACAGGCCAGCAAATTAAATGTTGAACACAAGGGAAGGGAAACACCAAGTGAAGACGAGGATGAACCTCCCCAGCCGAACACGGGGGGGGGGGCAGAAAAAATTCCCGCCAGAAGTTAAAACAGTGAACATGATCCACGCGACTCGTACATCCATGAGAAGGCACGAACGCATGCATAGAGACGCGCGCGATATACACCTAACTACTGGATGTCTTATCCAATCACCTTCGACCGCTTGGACCGCCGAACTAGTATTCGGCGTGAAGGATCAGAGGCCTTGGTGCTTGACCCGATAATCGACGGATACCATCTCACTCACGTCCTCATGGACGGCGGCAGCAGTCTCAATCTAATATATGAGGACACTGTCCGCAGGATGGGGATAGACCCATCCAGAATTAGTCAAAGCAACACCACCTTTGAAGGGGTGATACCAGGCGTTGAAGCCTACAGCCGGGGCTCCGTCATACTGGAGGTAACATTCGGCTCTCCAGGCAACTCCAGAAGCGAAGAACTACTCTTCATCATCGCACCCTTCCAAAGCGACTATCTCGCATTGCTTGAAAGAACGCCTTCACCCGCTTCAACGCATTGCCGCACTATGGCTACCTTACACTCAAGATGCCCGGTCCACGTGGCGTCATCACCGTTAGCGGAATAACAGAGCGCTCTCCACGCGTAGAGGAACACGCGACGGCCCTAGTGGCCGGAATATAAGCGGCCTCTAATACCAAAAAGAACATGACTGGTCGTTAAGACCACAGACACGGTTAGACGAGTTCGGTAGCCCAGATAAAATCGAACCAGGGCACCGTATATATAATCCCATAGCGGATACCAGGGGCTATAAACACTTAATAAAGCCCCACACTTCGCTCGACCTTATTGGCAGACCAACATCTTACACTTTTACTATCCATCGCATACTTACGTTGTACTCTCCTATGAGTTTTCTTTTTCCACAGACAACGTTCGCGTGATACCCTTCCAGGACACGGCACAACAGAGACAAAGGCGCAGACGTGCAGCAGGGCCCCGTTCAACAGGTTTCTTTTTAGATTCAGCCCTTGTGTAAACCTTTTCTATTGCCTCTTGTTGCTTAACCATCCCATGGGTTCCATACCTACAGAGGATACTGCCGTTTTTGGCATTTCACCACGACAGATTAATGCACGTACCTGGAAACACAGGGTTTATAATGAATGGACATTCTTGAGCCCATCGTCTGTTATAAAGTCCGAATACCTTCAGGAGTGTTTGGCGTCACGAGTTTGGCCTTATATGCATCAGCTCCGAATCATGTCTTTGGTCAAATGTTGGGTTTGCCCGGCTCCTAGGTTTGCCGCCTTACATTCTGTTATTATCGGCTAAGGTGGCCAAAGAAGAACTACTGGGATTGTGCCCTGGTTATTCCGGACGAGCACCTCAGTAGAGAAAGCCGAAAACTGACTACCATGATACAACAAGAGACTGTTCAACCACTCGAAGACTTATCGGAATCTTTAGGATCCCTCCGCATTAACGAAGGACCGTTTCCCGGTCATGTACACACGCGCCCGTATTCGGATGCAAGCGAATGTACCAGGGGCTACATAGTAGCCCCACCATTAGACTCCCATGGCTAAGCGAAAGCGTTACAGCTATATAGTCTGGTTGCCTAGTTTGACGTGCGATCACCTCCTTAATGGATCAAGACGTTGGATCAAGTGTGATTATGCATATTTTTCTCGAACACCCCCGCATTATACGCGTGGGTGCTGAAGCCAACGACTGCTAACTTTCAGATTACATGTATATATATACAAAAAACGGCCGCACAGGAGACACAATAATACTTTCAGGCAAAAAGTATAAACATAGCCTCGCAACCAAAATAATATTGTTTTTACAATGAGTCGATTCATCACTCGAATAAAACATTTTTCGAGCAATGCGCCTCTATTAGGCGGGCACCTTCTGTGACCTGCGCCAAGTAGTGCTCGGCCGGATATTGGCCCCCACCGGATCCTGGGTCGCTATAATGGTGGCCTCCATATCCGTCCAATAGGCTTTAACGCGGGCAAGGGCCATCCGCGCACCCTCTATGCACGGCGACCTCCTCATGCCATCGATACGAGGCACGACCCCAAGGAACTGTTGCACCAAGCCAAAGTAACTATGCGGCTTAGGCCCCTTTGGCCAATGATGGTCTATTACAGACCGCATTGCAAGCCCGGACAGCCTGTGAAGCTCCGCTACAGCAGCCATCTTGTCACTTAACGGCAGCGGGCGAGTGGGAGCATTGAACTGCGACCAGAAAAGCTTCTCCAGTTCCTTATCACCCGGATCTTCGAAGAAATTGGCAGCGTCAGCTATACTCTTCGCCAAATCCGCATACGCGTCCGCAGGACTCCAGCGTCCATCCAGGGGCGCGTACTTCGGATCAAAAAACTTCATCCGCAGCAGGTAGGAGCCCCCGCCGCAATTTTACCGGCCTGTTGAAGCTCCTCCCGTGCACCCCTGAGCTCGGTCCATATTTCCTTGGTGGCATTAAGTGCCTTGTTCAGGTCAGCCGAACTATCCCTATGCTCCTTTTTAATGAGCTCATACCGGTCAACGGCATTTTTTAACTCCACAGCCATTTCGGCTATCTTTTCCTCGCTTCGGCGATGAGCAGCCTGTTCGGCTCTCAATTCCTCGGCCGCCTTTAGGGCAGCCGCATTGCTCACCCGAGCTTGTTCCTTGGCCTGGGCAAGTTCCACCTGTCGGTGTCAAAACCGGCAGATCTCGGGTAGGGGGGTCCCAAGCTGTGCGTCTTAGGATCGATGGTAACATGAACACGGGATTTTACCCAGCTTCGGGCTCTCTTGATGAGATAATACCCTACATGTTGCTTGATTGACTTTAATGAGTATAGGGGTTATAAGAGTTGATCTACCCTGAGATCATATGTTGTGGTCTAAACCCTAGAGGTATGATGAGTAATGTCATAATGATCTATCGACTAGCCTGGCTTCGGATTATATAATGTACCAGAGGCCTAGGATAACAAGAGTCCTAGCTGAATACGCTGGTGGGGAGGAGTCCTTGTCTTGATCACCAAGTCTTGTAGAATCTACCTTGTATGCGGCAGCCATCCGAGCTGGCCCATGAGTATACAGCCACGGGGGTCCTCGGCCCAATCTAACTGATTGGGAGATGACGTGGTGAGTACCCCCTAGTCCAGGACACCGTCAGTAGCCCCCTGAACCGGTCTTCAAGTTGGGGACGCTCCTCGATTCTTCCGAACTATTCTTCATCTTCGGTCGCCGGTCTTGAAAACTGGTTCAACAAATCTTCTTATCTTCGATCTTGAGGATCGCCAAAGTAAATCCGAAGAGTTTACACGTCGGGCATCCGAGGAGCCCCTTTAAGTTTCCGGCCTTTATCAATGCCTTGTTATTTTTATGCCATACCTCGGGTTTGAAGTTGTTCCCGAGCGGGAACGTCCTCTTGCGTCCGAGCTCCAACGCCGGATTGCATTCGAGGTATCTTTAGCAGCCGAGCACCAACACCGGACCGCTTCCAAGCTCCAACGCCGGAATGTATCCGAGCTCCAACGCCGGACTATGTCCAAGCTCCAACGCCGGACTATGTCAAGCTCCAACGCCGGACTGTATCCGAGCTCCAACGCCGGACTATGTCCAAGCTCCAACACCGGACTATATCCGAGGTGTCATAGATCACCTTGGTTCAAAAAAGTTGAAGGAGTTTAGCCGAGCTTAATGCCGGAAATGCCCTCTACGGAGCCAGCCACTAGCGTTCGAGCATTATGCGGGACTACTTCCGGGGTGTCTGTTGTAGTCGAGCACCAATGTCGGACTACTCCCGGGGTGTCTGTTGTAGTCGAGCACCAATGCCGGACTGTATCCAAGGTGGTGCACCACCTCGGCCATGGGCTGACTTTTATGAATTTAATTCTGAATTGTGCAATGTAATCTCTGCCGAGATGTATAGCCAGTAGCCCTCAAGGTGCATGTTGGCCTAATATCTGGGATGCACCTGAAGGAAAAAATCAAACCGCTGACCCTAGTAGCCCCTGAGACTCTGGTCGATTCATAAAATCAGCCTGAGGATCAATTCCCAGCTTGACAGCATACTTAGGAATAGAAACACGGTGTGCAAAGTCCTCGAGACTCAGGTTGGGTGTGGCCGACCAACCTGAGGATAATAATCTCCTCGAAAACTATATTGTGCTTTAAATTTTCTGCAATGGATTGTCAATGCAGTAGCCCTCGAGACACTGGTCGGGTGGTAACACTAGATCAGGGGATCGATGTACCCCTTTAATATTTATAACTAATAAGCCCAAAGCCCAGTAGCCCCCGAGCCTTAATGCGGGCAAGGGAGGCCGAATTAAGGATCGATATCCATAGTAAAATGACTCTATGTACACATGTACTTTACGTCATTAATGCTCGGATCCACATTGTACAAAACTTTGTTGACCGACCATCGGCTCCAACCTCCTCGGCCAGCAGCCAGGAGTGTTTGTCCTACTTTATAAAGCCTTTATGAGGGCAAAGATATATGGCAAACAAGATAATCTGGCCATACAGTTTTATAAACAAAGGTACGCAGAGAGACATGTTATATTATTGTTTAACATAAGAAACATCGTCCAAAAAAAATAGTCCCGCTATCGGTTCCTTTCTTTGAGTTGTCATGCTAAGCATGATCATGAAACCTCAGCCCCGATCAATGTGGGAGGAAAATACTGAGGATTTAGTTCGGGGAAAGCTTCCAAACTCTGTGGTCTAAATGAACCCAAATTTTTACCTCCGTTTTGACCGTTTATAATCTGAAAGTGGCCCATCGTCGGCTTCTACCCCCTTGTAGATGCTACGCAGGGTGTTTCCACAATAACAAAACAACCCTTAGCCGACGTCTCGGTGCCCGAAGGCGGTTGTGTTAGCGGAAACGAGGCAATCAGATATGCGGGCTTCATAACTTTCACTTAGTCATAGGAGCTTAAAGTTGGGAGGCCAGCAAGTAGCCCCT
>NC_041393.1:18262420-18292933 GCF_002162155.2 Triticum dicoccoides | reverse complement strand
ACAGCTGAGGTCAAGCTGTAAACACTTCGGCCAATGTTATGAAGGGACCATCATTTAATACAGTCATCGGACCACTGACCAGTTTACGCTTATTGTGACAATCAGTTTTCGGCTTTCTCCACTGAGGTGCTTAACCATGCGAGCTGGAAGCACAATCGCAGTGGTTCTCCCTTTGCACACCTGGCCGAACAAAGTGGAGCATAGGAGGCAAGCACAGGAGCCGGGCAACCCAACCATTGACCGAAGACACAATTCGAAACTAATGCATATATAGCAATATCCGAGATTTGTTGTCGAATCTCTAAAGGTGTCCGGCGCTGCACTGCAAGACTTATGCGGAAAACACATAATAGTTGAAAAGTGCCATAGGCTTGGAAAACCAAAAAACGTTAGGAAAAACTTGACGTCCGAACTAGATCAATTGTTCGGTGCCAATCAGAAAATTGGTCTTAGAAAAAAAATTGTGCTTCTTTCGTGCTTTAACATGACACATCCTATCTCAAGACTTCAAGCGGGTCAGCCTACGGCTTCAACCTCCTATCCCGAAGGCGGAGTACTTCTCGTTAGGCCAGTTTAGCAAACTTTAGCGGCTTTGAGAGAGAAATTAGGCTCCCCGGCTATTGACCGCACACTCGTGTCGAAAAAAGGAGTGATAGAAAAAAGACTTTGCAACGACTAAGAAGAAGAACACCTATTATAAAACAGCTCACATAAATTTAAGAGCCCCCGAGTGACTTGGGTAAAAGGATTTTATGTATAATGATTGTATGTACCGAAGTACTTATATCATATCTGTGTTCACCCGACCTTTATACGCGTCTTAACCGACTGTCGGCTTCTCCCTCTTCGGTCAAGGACCGAAAAGTGTTATGTACTCCCCCTGTCGAGAATATCTACGGTGTTTTCGATAACCAGGCAATCAGGCCATAAGGCTGTAACAGACAAAGCGCACTCAAGGAACTTATGCTATATTACCGACGAAGTGTAAGAAGCATCTTCGAAGAAAATAGTACCCCCACCGATACCTTTCTTCGGTTGCTCAATATGAGACTTGTGCAATAGATTTTTTGTACTCATGAGTTCCGTTGTGTGCCGACCATTATTGAAAACAGTAAGAGCGCTAGCTTTCGGCTTCACCCAGTCTGAGGTCCGGCTCGGGTGACCCGATCGTGACAATCGCAGAGGTGCTCCCAGCCGAACAATCGGGAATGTAGGGGTAAACACAGGAGCAAGGCAACCCATCTTGCAAATCACTTAGATCAATATGGTGCATATTGTGGCGTAATACACGAACAAGGAACGAAGCCGTACAAGTATAGTCATATGCAAGAGGAAAAGCTCCAGCAAGGGATCCCCCCAAGTAAACGGGGTATTTGAATTTGTGTGCCACAAACAAAGTTATGACAAGAAATTTTTCGCAAACAACTTTTTGCCAAAAAAGAGTATAATGCTTGGTCGGACCGAACAAAATTTAAAACTGAAAGTTTTTGAGCATGAAAGCAACTTAGCTGGTTGATGTGCTCGGTGTTGATGATGCGATTCGGGCTTGTGGCGGGACGAAGACGCCCATTGATCTGCGACAGATCCGACAAGGTTTGCAGTCCTCGGCATGGCCGATGTCCTAGCCCCCAGGCCCGAGGTGTCCGAGCAAGGAGTTCGGTACACCGGAGTAGTGATCGCGTAACGCAGTTAAAATCGATTACCTGCACGCATAAAATAGTGCGGTCCAGGAAATAATAATAATATATATAATCCTTGAATAATTGCATTATGCGAGAATAATTTATTTAAAGAGATGTGTCCTGGCGCCGAAGCCAATGTCGATGCAGGGCGTCGGCGTGACGCAGTTAAGGCGTGACAAAGCCTGAATTTGCAGGGTGGTCTGAGTTTCGGTTGCGGCGTTCGCCGAACTGTGTACGGAAACTGACCGAACCACCACGTGACCGTTTTTAATGTGGCCGCCATTTAATAGACCTGTGTACAGATGATGGAGTAAACCAGAGTAATAATACTTTAGGAAGAATAAGCCCAACAAGCAAAAATTGTTAGGATTAATAGCACCTGGTTTATTTGTTGTAGTAGTCCGAAGAAAAGCAACTCCCAAAATTGGGAATCGATCCGCACGCCCATTGCCTGATGGGCGATAAAGCGACGGCATGGCGATGCCGGCAAAGGTTGGCTTGCCAAGACAAAGCCCCCAGTCTAGCTAACGTGACGAAGCTGGTCGGCTGGTGACGCCGAAGTCACCGGAGTATGTCTAGCCGAGGTGACGGAGCAGGCCAGTGAGGAGTAGTTGCAGCTGCCATGTCAGCCGAGGTGTTGAAGTAGTTCGGTGTGACGGATATTGGCTCGAAGAGGCAACAGTGCGGCCATGCCGACCCAGGTCGTCACTTGTGGCGTGGTCAATGCTGGCTTGATGAAGTGACCATGTGGCGACGCCGGTGTGCCCGCTCCGTGTAGTCCGTGTAGCGACGATGTTGGTGACAATTTATCCTTCGCGATGCCGAACTATTGTTCAGCTGGCCGAGATGATGATCCGAAGAAGTTGAGCTCGGCTCAACAAAGCGACGACGTGTCTAACGCAGGTCGGCCGCCGTGGAGTGATGTTGTCGAGCCGGTTTGACACCGGCGCGATGGTGAAGATCGATGGTGTTTGACAATAAAACACAATACCCCATACGAAAACGTCCTTCAAAAAGGATGTCCGAAATCCCGTTCGCAAAGGAGATGAACTCGGGTCGGATCGAGCTGAATATTTGGCAGGTGGTAGATATGGGAATTCTGCAGCCGATCAATGGTTGGATCTTCCAAAGGACGTCCGAGCTAGATGCTGGACACCCCGCCCCAAACTCGTCCGGATTCTCGTCCAGATTCAACAGGGCTCTAGTATATTGAAGATTGCCGGAGATTCCTCCATCGGAACATGACGAAATTTTTGCAGGGTTGTTGTAGACTTGATTCCGCATAATTCCACCGAAGCAATCGTTTAGGCGACACTCGAGGAGGCGGTGGTGGCGGATATGAGTTTGCTTTCCAGAAAAACAGCACGGTCGCCCAAGGGTAATGTTGACGTTGAGCCCCCGAGCTCCATGGATGTCTCCTCCATGATCTTGATAGAGATCGGAGTTGATGTTAATGAAGGCCCTCATCCGAACACAACGATCTGGGGTAGGGTGCAGTCCTCGGTCAAGCCAACGTAACCAGTCGAGCTGGTGACGAAGAAATCGACGTCGCAGTTGACCTGCAGTCGAGCCATTGATCCTTTCGCCGATCACACAATGGAACTCTCAATGAAAGCACCATTGTCGGTGTCAAAACCGACAGATCTCGGGTAGGGGTGTCCCAAGCTGTGCGTCTTAGGATCGATGGTAACATGAACACGGGATTTTACCCAGCTTCGAGCTCTCTTGATGAGATAATACCCTACATGCTGCTTGATTGACTTTAATGAGTATAGGGGTTACAAGAGTTGATCTACCCTGAGATCATATATTGTGGTCTAAACCCTAGAGGTATGATGAGTAATGTCATAATGATCTATTGACTAGCCTGGCCTCAGATTATATAATGTACGAGAGGCCTAGGATAACAAGAGTCCTAGCCGAATACGCCGGTGGGGAGGAGTCCTTGTCTTGATCACCAAGTCTTGTAGAATCTTCCTTGTATGCGGCAGCCGTCCGAACTGGCCCATGAGTACACAGCCACGGGGGTCCTTGGCCCAATCTAACTGATTGGGAGACGACGTGGTGAGTACCCCCTAGTCCAGGACACTATCACCGCCCTCAGGGCCTCCACGGCAGCAACACCATCTGCAGTCCAAACATACTACATTAATATCTTGCCGCCTTCATATTTTCCTATACAAAGGAAGGCAGAGCACATACCTTGTGATTTGTCCAGCCGCTCGTTCACCAGCGTGATATCGGCATCAATCGATCCAATCTGCCTCGCTAGCTCGGCAACTTCAACGGACTGGCCGGCGGCCGGACCCACAGGTACCTGCACATATTTGCGGCACAATCATTGGTTTATGATCCCCGGTTTGCCGCCTAGGGCGGGCAACCAGAGTCTTAGGGGCTACTATCTATATGGAGCACACCTAGCGCGTGCCTCACAGCCAAAAATAGTGTATTCTTCACTACATACCTCAAAGCCTCTAAGCAGGCTTGTAAATGCTTCATTCCAGCTGCTTATAGCGGATGAAATCTTCTTGAGCACCACGCTCATTAATGAACGGTTCTCCTCCGAGATCGCGGCTCGCTCCAGTAGGCCTGTCAGTACATCCAGCCGGACATCGAACTGTGCTGGACCCTTCCCATCGCCCCCCATGGGAGCCAAGCGCTCCGGGCTCAGGGCGGCTGACGCATTGGCTTTCGGCTTCGGCAGATCCGGACTCCTCCATGACGACACCTCGGTATCGCCCACTTCATGAGCCGGAGAGGTAGGTGGGGTCTCACTCTCCATCATCTCCGGAGGAAGATCCCCCGAAGACGAACTCTGTTGAGAGGAGCTGCTAGTCGGACTGCACAAGGCGAATCCTAGTTACTGATCTAGGAGAAGCACAGTACCTTCGAATTAACGATTGACTTACAGCTCGGTGGAGGGCTGGCCCGTTGGTGGGCATAACGCGATGAGGATGCCCGTCGCGGCAGAGCCCCTTGGTGTTACCTTCTTCCCTTGCTTGGGCATCTCCGTCTCAATCCAAGTCTTCGGAGGCGACCCTCTTCTTCCCGCGCGGGGAGGAGGCCTTAGCCTCCCCATCCCGATTATCCTCCTTGGGAGAGGTAACAATTCCCCCGGTTCGGATGCGTAGCGTGTGGAGATCGGATTCTTCGTTCTTCCCCTTGTCTTTCCCTGAGGGCATTCTGCTGAGTACCCGGTCAAGCATCTTGGCCATGGTGGGACCAGGCGAGCCTTCGGGAAGTGGCGCCGGACACCTGATTCTCTCCGTCTTGCTGATCCATTCCTGGTCACGGATGAATTTCAGAATAAACAATTATGACAAATTCAAAACAAGGTGTCCGGTATCAAGGCTACAAACTTGGGTATCTAGGCGATTGCAGCTTAGGCCCGCATCCTCGGTGGTGTCCGAACACTCTACTTTCTGTCCGAAGAATAATTTGCACATCCCTTCGAGCTTCAAGCCGAAGAAGTGCTTGACAGTCCGCGGACCCTCCGGATTGAACTCCCACATCCGGAGAGGCCGGCGTTGGCACGGCAACATCCTTCGGATTAACATCACTTGCATTATGCTGACGAGGTTGATGTCCCTCTCAAGAAGCTGCCAAATGCGATTCTGCAGTACTGGTATATCACCAGCGGGCCCCCAATTCCGTCCTACATCTGTCCAAGACGCCAACTATGACGGAGGGCCCGACCGGAACTCGGGGGCGGCTACCCATTTTGTGCCCCTGGGGGCCGTAACATAAAACCACCTCCGCTACCATACATCGGATACTTCTAGGAAAGAACCCTCTGGCCATGGGGCGTCGGCGTTCCTGCTTATTATGGCACCTCCGCACTCCACATGTCGCCCCTTGATCATCTTCGGCTTCACATTGAAGGTCTTGAGCCATAAGCCGAAGTGTGGGGTGACGTGAAGAAAATCCTCGCACACGATTATGAATGACGAGATATGAAGGATAGCGTCCGGAGCCAGATCATGAAAATCCAACCCATAGTAGAACATGAGCCCCCTCACAAAGGGGTCGAGGGTGAAGCCCAAGCCGCGGAGGAAGTGTGAAAAAAAAACGACACACTCATTGGTCTCCGGTGTGGGGATGACCTGCCCTGGAGCAGGAAGCCTGTGCTGGATATCGGCGGTCAGGTATCCGACCTCCCTAAGCTTCGCAATGTCTTCCTTTTGAATCGAGGAGGTCACCCACCGGCCTTGAGGGTCGGATCCGGACATATTGGATCTGGGGTGTGGGAGCTTAGGTTTCGGGTGTTAGAACTCGAGGTGCGAGAAGGCGCGAGGAAGGTGGAAAAGAGGCATAGGCCTCGACCCCTTTATAAAGGGGGTGAATATCAAGAGTCCTCGGTGTGACCGTTTGAGGCTTATCTAAGAACACACGGAGTTATACCAACGGCCGTCGTGGGGTCACGCACGCCCGTATTAATGGAAAATCCCGTAATAAAAGGAACACGATCTCTGCCTCGACGGGACGTGCCAATAAAACCGCCTCGTAACACGAGTCGAGGTAGGGTAAGAAACGCCGGTTCGCGTTGAACCAGGCCACGATGCAAGGGCACGACACACGAAGATTGCCAGCGGATCAGATTTATGCTATGTGAAGATCATCTTGCAGATCCGGACACGGTCTACGTGTTCGGTAACCACTTTGGAGTATTCAGAGAAGGAACCCGCCTTGAAATGCCAAAGATAATACTGCACGGCGGACTCAACGTCATTGAAGCCTGGTTCAGGGGCTACTGAGGGAGTCCTGCATTAGGGGGTATCTGGACAGCCGGACTGTGTACAACGTCCGGACTATTGAAGCGTGAAGATACAAGACTCAAGACTTCGGCCCGTGTCCGGATGGGACTCTCCTTTGCGTGGAAGACAAGCTTGGCGATCCGGATATTGTGTTTCCTTCCTTGTAACCGACTCCATGTAAACCCTAACCCTCTCCGGTGTCTATATAAACCGGAGAGGTTGGTCCTTAGAAGACCAATCACAATTACAATCATACCATCATAGGCTAGCTAGGGTTTAGCCTATACGATCTCGTGGTAGATCTACTCTTGTACTACCCATATATTCAATATTAATCAAGCAGGAAGTAGGGTTTTACCTCCATCGAGAGGGCCCGAACCTGGGTAAACATTTGTGTCCCTTACTTCCTGTTACCATCAGTCTTGACACACAGATCGGGAACCCCTACCCGAGATCCGCCGGTTTTGACACCGACAGCGGGGCCTCCCATCTTCCCCCGTTTGTGGTGGCTCGGCGTGGGTCGTGGCCGGCGGGCAGCGGTGCAATGCTAGCATAGGGCGCGGCGGCATTCACCCAGGTGCTGGCGGCGGGGTCGCGTCCTCCTGGCGGTGGCGTGAAGAGCTGTGGGCGGTGGTGGTGTGCGTCGTCCTGGTGGCGGTGGCTTCCCCCATGCACCCAGATCCAGATCTCGGCTGGGTCTGGTAGCGGGTTGGGCCTCGTTGGCAAGGTCCGGGCGCGTGCAGCGGCGCCCAGGCTAGTGATGGTCGGTTGCGGGAGGCTCTGGAGGTGCATGCTGCTGGTTCCGGTCCCTCTTGTCGTCGGTGGTGGTCGCGGATGTTGGCGGAGGTCTTCAGGCTGAAGCATGGGGTAGGCTGCGACGACATGGTGGCGGCTCACGGCAATGCGCGGGCCGTGTGCATCGGCGGCTGGACGTGCTCCGGTGTCCGCTCGTCTGCGGGCGGTCCTTATGGATGCTTCTAGATCTATCCGGCTTCTCGCATCGTTGAGCAGGTGACAGGTTTGGGCTATGTGCGGATCCAGGCACGGAGCTCCGGTTGGGCATCAGGGGTGATGTTTGGAGAGGGTGTGAGAGAGATGGTGGCGCCGATGTGGTCGGGCCACCCGTCACCGGTAGGGGTGCCGGACGTCAACATATTCCGCTGTCGCCCGACTTCTTTTCCGACCTGGTTGCTCCCTGATCGATCTGGTCATTCCGGTCGCTAGAGGCTCTGTCAGCGGTCAGAGTTTGCCGGTTGGTCATCATTCACAGTCATGATGGATCTTTAGGGCATCATGTTTCCCGGGCGGCGGCCCGGGAGGTGGGAGCCATTATGCTTGTGGGTTGAGTTCGCGACTCAGGTGCAGGTGGCTAGTGGCCATGGCTGCGTGGGCGGTGTGGTGGCTGCCATCTCGATGTTCTCGTCGGAGGCGGAGTTTGCGAGCTGGGGTGAAAACACTGTCTGGTTTGGCCAGACCGACGGAGACGGCGCCTGTCGGTGTCGCCATCTTCATGAAGTCTCCATTGTGGTTGCTCCCTCCCTTCGTAGCGCTTCGGATGAAAATCTGATCTTTTGATCGGGCGGTGGCGGCGTTGTTGTATCGAGTCCTTCCTGAAGGCACCGTCTTGGAGCGCTCGGTTTTGTCGAGCCTCAACTTCACCTCTTCGCGATATCTTCATCGGAAGGGCGCCGGCGGCTCTGTAGTGATGCTTAATGTCTTCTCCTGTAGTCTACTTCGAGTCGTCCGACATGTTGTTGTTGTAGCCCTTTGGCACCTATGTATCTCGCCTTGGGTGTATGCGAGCGTGGTGTGGGGTGTTGTCTTTGTATCGGTTTCGGATGTCGGTTGGTGGGCGAAACCCTTTTTTGATAATAACTGTAGTGCCTTGCACCGCTCTATACGTACTAGCACCAAAACTACACAGGAGAAAAATAAAAACTTAGGACATGTATGTATCCACCCTTGATTATCTAGTATGTCAGTGCCGGAGTACTAGTATATATATAGTATGGTTGAGCTGCTGCAAAGGCCCGAGTGGAATTCAGTTTGCTGCCAGGGAGCTCTGCTCCGATCATGTATAGCCACCCTTGATTATCTAGTTTGTGACGTGACGAGTAGTGCGCCAGTGCGGTGCACTCCTGTTTGTTTCATCTGTACTTCCTCATCATGCTTCCTACAGTTTTGTCAAACATGCTTGGGACTCTGTGTTCCGATTTTCGACTAGGAACCTTTTTTTTAAAAGTCATGCACAACACTATTTAAGCAATTTTATTGATAGTTTCGATCTGACCATGATCAAGAATCTTGGCATTCACACTAACTTGTTTGACTAGAAGGATGTGTTCGGCCAGATAGTATTGTTTTATCCATGCATGTTAGGGCTTTTTCTTTGGATTGCATGAATTAAAATCTGGGAATAAAAAAAACGTCGAATTCAGATCTCGCGTACCATGGAACACTGACTGATTCCGAAGCACGGGAATTGTCCCATAAAAATATATTGGAATTCTTTCGTTGGTGAACAGGAAACAAACACAAGAGTTTTAGAGAATTGATGAAGGGAAGAGAGATAGAGTGTAACTGTGTAAGTGCATTGGACTTCTCAAAGGAAGATCAAAATGAGGTTTGAGCTCATATTGGGATTACTATGGAATGCGAGGCATGGGAGAAGATTCCATGTGAATATGGTAACCTCAGTCCTATAATCCGAACGGCTTTCATAGACAAATATCCCTAGGATTCAAATCCTCTCAAATTCGTACAAAACTACTAGACTCCAAAGAGGTCCTTAAGAGATTTGTGAAGGAACGACCGTGCCACATGTCACACTGTATCTAATTAGTCAGCATTGTGCAACTAAAATCTCTATCAGCGAATACATGTCTAATTAACCATCGGTGTTTCTTGCGAATACTTAAGCTCACTATTGAACAGTATTTTGTTTGCAGCGCACGCCATAAGATCACTAGCAGCCTAAGCTTTATAACAAAACATATCAGATAACTGTAGTGCCTCGCACTAAATATCTATAAGGACTAGCACCAAAACTTCATAAGAGAAAATAGAAGTGGCCCTAGAGGAACTGCTCCCACGGCTCCCTGGCACCCTGCTCATAGCCACAAGAAATAATAAGTGGCCTTCATTTAGTGAAATATTGCAGCTTAAAAAAAACAATGGAATGATTTGTATCTCTCTCCAGTGAACCTATGTTATAAAATGTGGATGAAGTAGCATGGTGCAACACGATACTACCAGTCTACCACCTATAGTTCTTTCATAGTCGCAGGGAAGAAGAGACAAACCGTGTTCTTTGGATGGGCTGCAAAGAGCAACTCGAGGGACTAGGAGATATGGGGAACTACTTACATTTTTTTTTAGAAAAGGAGGATGACCCCCGGCCTCTGCATCTGGGCGATGCATGCGGCCACTTTATTGATTATTCTCGAGAACCTTACAAAGTATTACAACAATATGCCTGAATCCGCCATCATGGCAACTTATGCCGCTACTCCTATTCAAATGATGAAGGCATGCTAGCTGGGCCACTACCCAGACCACTCATCTAAGCCTAACATCAAAATGATGAAGGGGTGCTAGCTGGGCCACTACCCAGACCACTCACCTAAGTCTAACATCAAAAGCCGGAAGCCCCAGCCGAGCCACATACCGGGTCTGGGGTACAAACCGGTCCGACGCACTCGTGTGTCGTCGCCGCCATCTTCCGCAGGTCCGTCTTCAGAGCAAATATTGAGGCTTCTACCTTGTCTGGCCACTCAGCCATCGACGTCACCACGACACCAGACAGCTTCGTCCTCCTGCGCGAGTCCATCGTCAAACATCGAACGCCGAGTCTCCACTGCGCCACGCTGCCGAGATACACCGCCATCAATGAGTAGGATGAAGCACCGCTCCGCCGAGTCCGGCAGGGCTGCTGAAGACCAAGCACCGTGGAAGAAGGACTCTGAGGCTAAGCACATAGGCGGCAGAGCGCCAACGCACCGCCACCAGACGAACTCCGACCACGCCAACAACCGCCGCCAAGCAACCAAAGCATCGCATCCACCCCAAGCTCACCACGAACGACACCCCCAAGAGGGTGACGACGCCCGGAGCGCCGCTATCACTCGATCCGGCAAGGATTTGGGCTTTCGCCCGGCATACGATCTGGGTGGAAGGAAGAGGGGAAGGAGGCAACCTGGACGGCGCCTTCAAGAAGGGTGCGGCGCCCTCGGGCGTCGCCGCCGTCGTGGCTAGCACTGCTGGCCTCGGATTTCTCCGGAGCCACCTCCCACCTCCAGCCGCCAAACAGGTACAATTCCGGCGACAAAGGCCGCCCAAAGCAGGACCATCGGAGGCAGCCCTGGTTGAAGTAGACGGAAGCCTTCAGATCTGGATCGGGCGCCGCTGACCACGCCGGAGCCCGGACCAAGGCCGCCGCCCCGGCGTCCGATCCGCCGCCCGCAGCCGACGCAGCCAGAACCATGGTGACGGAGATCCAGGAGGCAGGAGGGGGGACCGCAACCCCGCCCAAACTCGTCGGGTAGAAACCACCAGGCCGCAGCCCCGGGGCCTGCCGACGACGCTCCCGCGGCCGCCACCCACCGGAGGCGCAACCTCAGATCCGTCACACGCCGCCTGCACCGCGCCACAGGGAGCCGAGCCTCCCCCACCGCGATTCCCGACCCAGCGTCCGATCTACGCCGCCGGAAACCGAACGCGCCCGCGCCGCGCCTTGCGCGCCCTCGCCACGCCGTCCCGAACACGGCAACCCTCGCAGGTGCGCGCACCCGCGCGAGCACCGCGCCGAGTCCCCGCCCGAACGAACGGCCCGCGCCGCCCCTGCTCGAGCTAGAGGAGGGAAGGGCCCCGCCGCCGCCTAGCCGCGCGGGCTTCGCCCGGCGACGTCCGCCGGCGGCGGCGACGGGAGGAGGGGCCGGAGGGGCCTGCGCTGGCGGCGGCTAGGGTTCGGTCCCGGGCCGCCCGCGGGAGCGACCTGGGGAGCCAGTTCTAAGTGCAGGTACCCGAGAACCAAGACCTGGGGAAGTACTTACATGAGAGTGCGGATGGATCTTCTTCTTCTTTGTCGTTGTTGTGATGAGCTGGTCTATGAGCATCAACATTCTGCCTGTTTCTAGCTTCTAGTCTCCAATGATACGGAGGCCAGCAGCTTCTTGAGCAAAAATGATCTAGACTTATCTGTAATTTTTTTCGAAAGTAGCTTAGCCTCCGAATATTTTCAATTTGTCAAGATTCATAGGTCATTTAATTTAATTGGAGAGCATTTGTTAGTTGGGCATATGACAAATCTTAGGGCTAATTATCGTTTTGCCCTCAATGGTGTCCATGTGCTCAGTTTTGCCCTCAGATGCAAATTGTCCTCAGTTTTGCCCCTAGTCCGTGCACAGCAACTACGACGAGGCCAAACGGCCATATTTGAGTCCATTCCGTCCGCCGGCGTTAGTAGTTGTGGGTCCGGAGCTTACACGTGGGACCGTGTGGACGTGGGTCCGGAGCTGACATGTAGGCCCCTGCAACTAAATCCCCAAATCATTCTAGCTCACACCCATCCGCCCGGCCGGCTGTCGTGCGCCGCCGCCGCCGCCACCTGTGCCGCGGCCAGCACCTGCCCCGCCACCAGCTGCACGCCCTGCTCCGCCGCTACCTCCCTGCGCCTACGCTCCACGGCTCATTGTGACGCCCACCACCTTCCTGCGACGCCGCGGGTGGGGCGCCCGCCACCTGCTCGACCCGCGGCGCGGCCTCCTTCCGTGCGCCCGGCCGGAGCGCTCAAAGGTGGGGGGCTGCTGGAGCTATTTGAACTAGGAGGAAGAACCCTAGGGCGAAATGGAGAGCAGTGGCGACCCCGGAGTATTTGGCGAGGCAGGCATCGGGCCGGAGATCCGCCGCGTCCACGACTGGGTTCCCGAGGGGTAAGTCTCGCCTCTTGTTTAGATTGAGCTTAGTTGTGCATTTGAACACTCGATTCGAGTAGGTTTGCCCAATTAGTGTGCTGATTGCGTCTCTGTTTTTCGCCGGTTAGGATGGAGTTGCGGTTTGCTTTCATGGTGCACATTAGAAGGGACCGGTACATGTTCGATGCAAAGGATAAGAAGAAATACCAAGGAGGTTTTGATTATCGGTTGCCAATGGCTAGTAATTGGAGTTTCAGACAATTTGGGGAGGTAATTTGTAGCCAATATCCTTGGGGTTTGCTTGATGAAGTGGTTTACAAATACTATGATGGGGGAAAGAATTGGGTGACAGTTAGTAATGATGAAGAGCTAGCTACCATGTTTGTTAGGCATAAAGAGAAAGATAATTTCCATGTGAGGCTGCAAGTTGATGTGCTTGAGCAGGCATTTGGACCTAGGATGGCGGGTGCAACATCTCGGGGAGAATCAAGTCGTCGTAATGGCATCTCTAGCCAGAACAGTTCAGTTGGTGCACGGCGACGTGATGGCTCGACAAGTGTGGGCAACAGCAGTAGGGTCCCCCTTGAAGTGGAGCCTGATGGCTACAATTCTGGGGTTGATGAAGAGAAGTTATATTCTGATGTTATTCAGAATTTACGACGGGCACCTAGGGCTGAAAACCAAGATGAGGCTCACAATGTAGTCCGTGTGGATGATGACGCGATGGGTGAGGACGAAGACCTTGCAGCTGTTCAATGGGACCCTTTGAACCCTCAAATGGAAGAAGGTACAGTTTTTGCATCCATGAATGAGTGTAGAAATGCACTTGTGACATACTGCATCAAGGTAGAACGTACTTTCAAAGTTGACGAGAGCGATCAAGTACGTTACAGAGTGCACTGTCCGACTGAGGGTTGTCCATGGAGGCTGCTTGCAGCTAAAATGCGGAATAGCACTAATGTTCAGGTCAAAGTGAATCCTTTTAAGCACACATGTCAGGAATCAACCCTTAGGAAGGATACAATCAGTAGAGCTAAGTCAAGATGGGTGGCAGAAGAAGTAAAAAAGTGGGTGAAAGAAAACCAGCAAGTGGGTCCAAAGGAATTGCAGAAGAACATCAAAGATAAGTTCAAGATAGATTTACCATACATGAGGTTGTTCAATGGTAAACAACATGCTATGGATTCTATTTATGGTAACTGGCAGGAAAGTTTTCAATTGTTGTATTCATTCAAAGGTGAAGTGGAGAGGACAAGCCCAGGTAGTATTGTAGATATTGATCACCACACCGTGGAGTACACATTTAGGGGAGTGACAAAGACCAAGGAATGTTTTAGAAGGGTTATTGTCTGCTTTGAGGCTTGTCGCCGGGGTTTTTTTGGCAGGCTGCAGGCCTTATTTGGCTATTGATGCCACTTTTCTCACAGGAAGGTTTAAAGGACAGTTAGTAGCAGCTTGTGCAGTTGATGCACATAGTTTTGTATTTCCAGTTGCCTATGGTGTGCTAGAGACAGAGTCTGAGGAGAGCTGGACTTGGTTTTTGCATAATCTCCGCCGGGCTATTGCACATCCCAATGGGTTGGTCATTCATACAGATGCCTGCAAAGGTTTAGAAGTGGCCGTGGACAATGTGTTCCCTGGAGTAGAGCATAGGGAATGCATGCGTCACCTTGCTGCAAATTTCATGAAGAAATTCAAAGGAAAGGTGTATACCGACAATTTATGGCCAGCATCTTTGACATGCAGTGTGAAGAAGCACAACTACCACTTGAGGCAGTTATACATGAATCCCAAAGTGAAAGAATACTTGGAAACACACCACTCCAAGTTTTGGGCTAGAAGCCAATTCAGTGAAGTGAGCAAAGTTGACTATGTACACAATAATCTAGCAGAGTCTTTCAACTCAACGATCCGGAAACTAAAGGGTCATTATGTGGTGGATTTGCTTGACAGAATAAGGATAGAATACATGCAGAAATTTCATTATCGTGCAGGAATAGCCGAGGCAAAATTCATGGGCCACATTATCATCCCTGCCGTGATGAATGAACTGAAGCAGAAGACAACAGGCTTGGAAATGAACATGACGCTTTGCTCGGGTACCACAGCAGAGATATCATATTTGGATAAAGAGAAGAGGGAATGGAGATATCCAGTGGATTTAGAAGCTAGAACTTGCAGTTGTAGGCAATGGCAGATAACTGGGTTGCCATGCATTCATGCCTTGTTTTTCATCACTTCTCTCCCAGGTCCAGCAGGGAACATACAACAGTATGTGCATGATTACTACTCTGTTGCAAGGTTCAAAGCCACATATGCTTATGCCTTGCCTGCTATGGAGGGAAAACAACAATGGGACATGGTGGACCCTGGATTCAAGCTTTGCGCTCCAGTTCTGAAGAGAGCAGCAGGTAGACCAAGGAAGAGTCGAATAAGACCTCGCAGCGAAGGAGCTGGACTTGGAGCGAGGAAGCGTAAGTGCACAAGATGTGGTGGGTCTGGTCATTTCGGTAAGTATTGTGATAACACAGTAGATCCAGCATTCGGAGAGAGTTTCGATGAAGGCTTCGATGAAAATGTTGGTCAGCAGCCGGTTGCCTCAACAGATGATGAAAATGATGGTCAACAGCCGGTTGCCTCAACAGATGATGAAAATGATGGTCAACAGCCGGATGATTTTGACGATGATCCAAAATATCCTCCAAATAATGATTCAAGTGAGGCTCCAAATGGTAATCCAAGTGAGGCTCTAAATGGTGATCATGGTGATCCAAGTGAGGCTCCAAATGATGATCCAAGTGAGGCTCCAAATGGTGACCAACCTTCTGTTGTTGTGAGTTCTGCTAGGTATGTAAATCTTGCAAGGGTCAAATACTACTGTACATCTATCACTTGACACGATCTCATTACCGTTTATGTTTGGACCCTTTATGTTTTGCACAGCTCTATGGTAGGTTTGAAGAAGACGCGCAAGGTACCGACAACCAAGAGAAGAAGAGAAGAAACAATGAGCACAAGGTGCACGAGGAGCAAAGTGATGACAAGAAGCTCAAGGAACAGACAGAAGCCCCAACGCTATCTATGAACAATTATGAAACATTATGAATAAGGAATGATATTGTATTATGAAACATTTATCACTTGACATGTTGTATTTCTGTTGGATGATGTTGGACCTATGTTAGAAGTATGTTTGACATGATGTTTAAATATCTGTTGGATGATGTTTGAATGAGCACATGGTTTTTCCTTTTTTTGATTTTTTTGAATTTTATTTTGCTCATTTAAATTCTGGTCAAACCTAACTTTGACCAAGATTTAAGCAAGTCTAAAACATCAAAATCAAAAACTAAGCCTGGATACTTCTTAGTCAATCCAAAATGAAGTTGTGGTGAGGTTTTTGAAATTTTCATGAAAAATGTGCTAAAAAGAGGGGTCCAAAGGTAGGGTAAACAGCCTCATTTCTAAGCAAGGTTTTTTTCGACCTTATCTAAATCAGTCAAATAACTTTCCTACACATATATTCTATATGTACAGACTATGTGCGCTGGTTTTTCCATTTTTTGATTTTTTTTAAATTTGTTTTGCTCATTTGAATTCTGGTCAAACTTAACTTTGACCAAGATTTAAACAAGTGTAAAACATCAAAATGAAAAACTAAGCCTGGATCCTTCTTAGTCACTCCAAAATGAAGCTGTGGTGAGTTTTTTGAAATTTTCATGTTCATTTCCCCAAAACACTTCTCTTCACTTCATACAAGAGAGTTTGAGATACTCGAGATATCATACAATACACATGAACTTATCATTTAAATGTATGTAAAGCTTGTTTATCAACTTAAATCGTTAGTATATGACATAAGAAGACTATGTGCGCAGGTTTTTCATTTTTCTGATTTTTATTTAATTTATTATGCTCATTTGAAATCTGGTCAAACATAGCTTTGACTGCTCCAAACCCCTCCCAAACCCCGCTAACCCTAGCGCTGAATAAGGACCGTTCATCTAACCCTAGCGGTGATCAAGGGCCGTCGATCTAACCCTTCTAGAAGGAATCTGCGGGGAGGAGGGGGGCGATCCGCGAGATGCAATCTGATTGGCTGGGAGATTGTTTTTTTAACAAATATCGGGCGCGCTGGATGGACCGTTGGGCCGTCTCGTTGTCTGGGCCTGAGACTGCAGTAAATAGCCCATCTCAGCCTTTCCAGGCCTTGCATGCATGGAGGCGGCTACGTGGGTTTGCGCATGCGCGGGAGGCGGCGACGTGCATGCATGCGAGTGAGGCGAGCGAGGCGCGCTAGGCGAGCTAGGCTAGCGAGGCGAGCTAGGTGGTTCAGGGCAGTGGTTCAGGGCAGCGGTTCACATGCACTGCCCGGTCAAAGATGCATCGTTTTCGTGCAAAAATTTAAGTGTGCAAAACGTAACGGATACACACACGCGTCCGGATTCACACACGCACCGTTCTCATCCTTTCTCTCTTCCTCTCCCACCCACAGGCCTATAAATGGGATGCCTCTCTTCCTCTCCCACCCACAAGCCAGATCCGATCCTCTCCAACTTCAAACACCCAAGCGACCGAGCCCTCCCCAAGCGAGACCAAGTGAAGAAGATGCAGTTCAACGGGCCGACCTTCAGCCGTCCGCCTGTGGTGCCGGAGCTGCGCTACCCACCGGGCGTGCTCGTGGAGAGGGAGCTCCGTGTGTGGGCTATTTCAAGGTGGAGGGGTTCCGTCGAACTCACCCGCGCCTTCCTCAGAGCCGGCTATGCCCACCTCCCACGGGGCTCGCCGAGGATGTTCACCCTCAACGAGGTTCGTGACCGCGGCGGCATCCTCCTACTGCTCACGGTCACCTTCACCAACCCATTTGACGCGCGCGAGCTCCTCGGCCAAGTCTTTTGGTGCGGCTGCGAGGCCATCTTCTTCACCGTCTACAACATCTACACCAACTACGAGCGCATCTTCCCCGCTCCAGGCCAGATGCACTCCCTTCCCTACGACGAGGAGGAGGAGGTGTGAAGATGAAGACGGTGTTGAAGGGGCGCGCGCGGCCAAGGTGGAAGAAGGAGGTCAAGATGAAGATGTTCAAGCCCGGAGTCAAGCTCGTCATGTTTGGTTTTTTATTTTGTTGCTTTTCTATGTCGTGTCGTGTCGTGTCATGTTTCATCATGTGTCCGTGAACTGTCCGTGAACTTATCTAAGTTATTGTAATGGTACGGTGTGTTCCATCTTATTATGTGTGTTAAAAAATGTCCGTGCCCAAACTTATCATTTCTTCCCTAAACAAGTCATGAAGTTCGAGAACTTGTGGTTTTCGGAGGGGGTGAGAAGCCCTCTGTTTCATTCAAACAAAAAGTCATGAACTAACATGCAAATTTATTCCCTTTAAATCCTAAACCAAGTGCCACTCTAACTCTAAACCAAGTGCCACTCTGACCAAAATCATGTGGTAGTGCAACATACATTTTCAACCTTCCAACCCTCCAAAATTTAAGTGCAAAACAAAGGAAAACCACTCTCACGCGTGTGCAACATTCACGGTCTCACTATTTTTTTTAAAAAAAAATTCACAGTCTCACTATGTATACCTTCTTTCCCTACCCATGTCAAAGTCTTGCCATCTGTCCTAGCGGTTACCAGCGTAGCCCTAAACACCACAAACCCACGCGGTCCTGGGTTCGAGTCCCCAGGCGCACCAATTTTTTGTGCATTTTCCACCCTTCATTTTTTAGACATATTATGTTTTTCTCAATGTAATGCCCTTAAAAAATGTTCATTTATTTTGACACCTGGCGTAAACCTCTACCAGAGCTGAGGCACATTTTTCATGACATTTTGGTCTTTCATTTAAATCACGGTGTATTTGAATTGGATTAATTAACAGCTCCAAAAATTTTTTAACATTAATTGTTTGGCTCCGGAATAATTCAATTAGCTTCCACAAAAAGTTTCAGCATTATGATTTACTGCCTAAATTAAATCAGAATAGAAAACAGAAAAATACGCAAGAAAACCCCTGAATGGGCCTAATTGGATGCAGTTGGCCCATTAGTCTAGCCTGCACTTGGATCTACGCTCTGAATTTGGCCCAAGAGCAACCTTTTTTTGGACAGAAAGGCAGAGCAGAGAGCTGCATTTCATTGATCAAAAGTTTCTAAATTCCTAATTTCTTCTCTTTTTTTCCAACATATTTAAATGTTGGTCACTTCTTCTCTTTTTGTTTCAACATTTAAACAACTTTAACCAACATTTAAACTAGGTGAATTTCTCAAACAATTTCAAGATTACAAATTCCTTCATAATTCATGTCTTTCCATACATTTTCAACATTACAACCAGTGCGATTATCATACCTACAAATGCCCAAAAGTATTTGCAAATGGGTATTGGTAGTGCTTGATCTTCAAGCTTCCTAACCTTCTTCTTCAATATCCTAAGCTCAATAGCTAGCTCTCTGTCAGTGCGTGCTTCGCCATCCATCTCTTCTTCCGGAGCTCGTGGTGTGGCCACTGCCGTTCGTGGCAACATGCGCAACCATTCTTCATGCTCTTCTTGCAGTTCATTCATCAGAGTCTTGGCCAGAGCATCGACCCAAAGAAAGAAGCATGTCACCTGCATGAACACTAAACAGATCAACCCATTGCTCAAACATCCCGACGACGAAAATGGTGCAATTGCCCCGATTCTTACCCCATTCTCGCTGCACACGTAGAACGGACGATTCTGGTTTCTCGGTGTCTGAGAAACCCTTCGATCAACGCCCGCCCGGCACCGCGGACAGACGAAGACAGGCATGTCCACACGCGCTCGGCTCTGCATCCGCGAGGTGGCGCGGGAGCTTGAGGAAGACATGGAGCTCGGAGCCGAAGGGGATCTCAACGCCGCCGCGCCCTCCACTGCCAGCTTCCCACCGCCGCACCCTTCACAGCTAGCTTCCCGCCGCCGTGCTCTCTCTCTCGCCGTGGTCACCGCCGTGCTCTCTGTCGCCGTGGTCACCACCGCTGTCGCCCGCTTATATAGCACACCCGCCAACGGCTCTCTGCTCAACGGCTCTTTGCTGGGTCCCACAAGCCACGCGTGCAACGGTCTGAATAAAATTGGCCGTTTCTGCCGCCTGGTCCCACCTGTAAGGGCCGAGTCAAAAGGTTGACCTGACGGAGACGGCAGAGTTCACGGAACGAGTCGGTGCGCACGGACTAGGGGCAAAACTGAGCACAATTCGCATCTGAGGGCAAAACTGAGCACATGGACACCACTGAGGGCAAAAGGATAATTAACCCCAAATCTTACTAGAAAAGGCGGTGTGAGGTCCTTCAGATCGAGGACCCTCTGGCCTAGAAATGACACCTGGGGTTCTCATTAACAGGGTAACTCTTCAATCAGTATGCCATATAGAGATAAAAAAAAGGACCCATCAGTGTTCCAGGAGAAAAGCTCGCTAAGGAATCTAAAGAAACTGAATGTTCTCTTTCATGGGGTAGATGTAAACAGGAAACCTTGTCTGGAATCGTTAAGCAATTTGCCGGGCTCTGTGCCCTTGTTTTCCATTCAAATATTTGATGGAGATGAAAGCATCTCAACAGAGGAAATGATATCTTCGATAGAGTCACATCCTCTCTTGGTCAACAGCTCTAGCCTGATGGGCAAGTTGGAGCACTTGCCTCAGTGGTAATGGTGAGTAGAATCATTTGTTAGACTTAAACACAAATTAGTACACGGCAGGTGTACGTGGTCTTGTAGGATTCCTAATCCAACCAGGATTAGTTTTCCTGACCGACCTGGTCATGTAGCTAGCTAGTCTAGACTAGTACTCCCTCCGTAAACTAATATAAAAACGTTTAGAATACTAAAGTAGTGATTTAAAGGCCCTTATATTAGTTTACAGAGGGAGTACATATACATGTACATGGCCCCTGTAATCTAACACATCGTGAAAAGCAATAAAGAAAGACAAGGCTCGAGACGAGCCTTTTGGCTATCAATCGATCTAGCGTCCGGTGCGTGGTATTGTACGTGCACGTCTCACCGTATAGCGCTAGCTTTGTATTGCTTCGGCCACTTGGGGCAGAAACCAAGACTGTCAGCGAACTTCGTTCGTCATCGTCGTTCGTCTTCGGTCATATCACCGTCGCCGGAAGTACTCGGTGTCGGAGCTAGGCCAACAATTGGTATCTAGAGCAAGGTTGATCTCCTAGTAACGGGAGAGCATGTCGGACGACGAGAAGACCAAGCAGCTGGCGGATTACTCCGGTGTGGCTAAAGTAATTGCTGCTCCGGTGAGATTGGAGTATCCACGATTCGACCATGGGAACTTCGTGGTGTGGGCGACCATGATGGAGTGGGCGCTCGAGGCCAATGAGCTCTGGGAAGCCGTCGACCCCGGCGGTGATGAGTACCTAAAGGGTGGTGCCTTGTATCGAAAGGATCGCCAGGCTATCACGGCCATCTGCTCGGTGATGTCGGTGGACGTGCAACAACATCTTATCTCGAAGACATCAGCGAAGGAGGCATGGGACACGCTCAAGACGTTGCATCTAGGGCACTCGTGTGTGCGCGAGGCGAACTTGCAAACTTTGCTGAAGAGTTATGAGAATCTGAGGATGGGAGAAGACGAGACGGTGGACGCCTTCGCAGCGAGGGTTGCTTCCATGGTGAACGGGATTCGCGGTCTCGGAGAGAAGTTAGAGGACATCTCCGTGGTCCGGCTTTTCCTACGTGCCGCTCCACCGCGCTACATGCCGATTGTGTCAGCGATCGAGCAGTGTGTTGATCTCAAGACTCTCACCTTGGATGATCTGGTTGGTCGCTTCAAGGCCCATGATGAGCGGACGAAGTTGAGTTACGGCAACGCGAAACAGGATGAGTACCTGATGCTTACGCGTGCTCAGTGTGAGGCAATGGTTTTCAAAGAGAACAATTTCGACAAGGCGTCCGGTAGCGGCGGAAAGTGCCGTCCCGCAAAGGACACCGACGAACAGTCGGAGAAGCCAAGGAAGAAAAAGTTCGACAAGAGGAAGATCCGTTGCCACAACTGTAATCTGCTCGGGCACTTCAAGTCGGAGTGCAAGAATCCCCCGAAGGAGAAGGCGCTCATGGCCCAGTTAGAAGATGAAAGTGACATGATGTTGATGTGTGAACTCGTGGACAAGGAGGATCCAGTTCTTCAAGTGTCGGCTAAAGAAATTGTCGCGCTCCGTGAAGAAAAAGTTTGCTCTCAAGATCATGGTTCGGAAACTCGTGTCGATGCCACAGACGCGGGGGGTGATTCCGAAAGTTATGTCGATGTTACGGGCATAAGTGCTAACTTCGCTGGAGCGGATGCAGCAATTGCCGCGTGTGCTCGGCCATGGAGAAGCAGTCTTTGTAAGACGCGTCCAGAAAAAAGAAAGGTGTACGTGGCGCCGGAAGTCCACGAAGAAACAAAAGCTGGTGCTAGTACTGGTGCAAAGACAGAGACATGTGTTGCAAGAGAAAGCGCAGACATGGGTGTCGTGACTGTTGGGGCTGGTGTATCAAGTACAAGTGCAGCTATGGTACAAACACATGGAGTTGGTGGCCAAGGCGTGGCACTCCATGGCTTAGTGAACGGACAACCAGGGAAGTCCAAAGGCAGCAGTTGCTGCAACCTAGCAAGCAGGATGGGATGCAACCCAGAAACAGAAAGCGGCAGCGCGGAAGGAGTCTCATGCGGAGGCGTGCCTGAAGGCCATGGAGGTGATGGGCTTGGCTCATTGGCTATAGGCGCTGGCAATCTGGGCAGCAGAAGCCTAAGCAGGCTACGTGACCCACCAAAGGGCATGCATGCATGCCCACGTGCTAAGGATGGGCATGCATTAGGAGCCCCGTCGTGTGCATGCTTGTACGCAGGAAAGGCAGCCATGTTGGCACCTGCATCGTCTCCGAAAGTAAAGGAGGAAAGGATACTGTCATCTACATCCGTACTCCTACAGCCGGTGTTACACCCATATTCGGAGAAGTCTCTTCGGACGATTGACCCGGTAAAGGTGAAAAGGAGTGGGCGGCGGTGTCTAGAAAGCGCCGAGGAACCGGTGAAATTTATGGACGCAAATACGAAGGAGTGTTGGCGTCATGCTATGGAAGAGGAGTTGAGGTTGATTCATGACAACAATGCATGGGAGCTTGTGGATCTTCCCAACAAAGTCATGGATCTCAAGTGGGAATTTATGATCAAGAAAGATGCCGAAGGGTCTGTGAAGCACAATGCAAGGCTAGTGCCCAAAAAGTACGTGCAAGAGGAAGTGTTCATTCCTATTGAAAGGATGGAATCGGTGAGACTACTCATCGCTCTCGCAGTTCAGGAATCATGGAAGATACATCACATGGATGTAAAATCGGCGTTTTTGAATGGGGAGTTAGAAGGAGATGTTTATGTGAATCAGTCGTCAGGATTCATCAAAGAGGGAGAGGAACACAAGGTATTAAAGCTACACAATGTCTTGTACAGGCTACGGCAAGGCTCTCGGGCATGGAACATCAAACTTGATCAGACGATGATTTCTCTTGGATTTGAGAAAGCACCACTAGAGCATGCGATGTACAAGAGAGGTGAAGAAAGGGATCGTCTACTAGTTGGCATCTACGTCGATGACCTATTGATTACTGGAGAAGATGAAGAGGTGATTGCAAAGTTCAAGCTACAAATGAAGGAGCTTTTCAAGATGGATGATCTAGGCCTTTTGAGTTGCAACCTCGGGACAAAGGTACATCAAAAGCTGGAGGGGATCGCACTATGCCAGGAGGCATATGCAAGGAAGGTACTTGAAAGCCGTGGCATGAAAGATTGCAATCACGTTGTCGCTTCAATGGAACCTCGTCTTGAGCTAAGCAAGAAGGAGATGGTGAAACTACTCGGCTACAATGGTAGTGACAAGGAAGGAATTGTTGGCGACCGTAAGTGTACGTCGGGTGTGGCATATTTCCTTGGTGAAAGCGTAGTAAGCTGGCTATCACGAAGACAGAAAGTGGTGACATCGACTTCAAGTAAAGCAGAGTGTCAAGGTGTGTGGCTAGGACGGCTACACGGTGATCTCATGGATCGATATCCGAAACAAGTGGTGCTCAATGTTGATAGTGAGTCTACAACTTTTCTATGTGAGGATCCAGTGCGGATTGAAAGGAGCAAGCACATTGATACGATGTATCAATATATAAAGGACTGCGTGGAAGAAGGGAAGATGGAGGTTAACTACAATCGCACCGATGATCAGCTGGCGGACATCCTAACCAAGGCTTTGGATCGAGAGAAGCTCTTGGAAACGTGGAGAAGGGTCGGCGTTGGAACTATGGTATGACGACATCGTGTTTAGGACCACATTGTGTTTAGGGGGGTGATTGTTAGACTTAAACACAAATTAGTACACGGCAGGTGTACGTGGTCTTGTAGGATTCCTAGTCCAACCAGGATTAGTTTTCCTGACCGACCTGGTCATGTAGCTAGCTAGTCTAGACTAGTACATATACATGTACCTGGCCCCTGTAATCTAACACATCGTGAAAAGCAATAAAGAAAGACAAGGCTCGAGACAAGCCTTTTGGCTATCAATCGATCTAGCGTCCGGTGCGTGGTATTGTACGTGCACGTCTCACCGTATAGCGCTAGCTTTGTATTGCTTCGGCCACTTGGGGCAGAAACCATAACTGTCAGCGAACTTCATTTGTCATCGTCGTTCGTCTTCGGTCGTATCACCGTCGCCGGAAGTACTCGGTGTCGGAGCTGGGCCAACATCATTCAGAAACATCTCGATGTTTACTGTTCACAACAACAGACTCTACGCTGACGCCATAGACGTCCTTGGAGACCTGCCAAGTGTGCTCTATCTCAAGTTTTATCACAAAGCATATGCAATGACTGCCTTGTATTCATGCGGGGTAAATATTTGGAAGTCAAGCTGTTGGTTATTGACAAGGTGTGCTTCGAGGATGGGTCGGTGTCATGTCTTGAAAGGTTTACATTGTCTTTCCTATGGGAATCGGACTACGGAATCTCGTCTTGAGAATCTTCTGAAGCTGAGTAAGAGAGTTCTTTGGTAACATCATGCTATTTGTGGTGACTAAAGTGGCATCTTCCGCAAGGACACATCCAAATCATCCGAGAGTAATAGGTGACAAGTAAAGTGTGATGTATCTTGCTATAGTGCATTGAAAGTCAGGTTTTGGTACTCAATCAAGACTATTCACTTCACTGCAGGCTAATAATTCTGTAGGAGGCCGACCACAATGCAATATATTTTTCGTATGTACTTATACTCTTTTGATTTTAAGCGAGTCGTAGTGTTGCCAGTTTGATCTGCCCATTATGATTTGTTTGACAAATCTTTGTGTATTAAACGAACAAACCCACGTGGTTTTTGTATATTGATTATCTAGTGTATGGCGTGAAGTGGACTGCAGTGCGGTGCACTCCTGTTACTTCCTGACCATGCTTCCTACAGTTTTCCCTAACATGGCCGTGATTCTGTGTTCTGCGTTTTGAATACGAACCATTTTTTAGTCATGGACACCACTATTTTAGCAATTTTGTCGATAGCCTAGATCGACAGTAACCACGCGCCTTGACGTTCACACTTTTTTTTTTTTTGCGGAAAACCTTGACGTTCACACTAACCTGTTTGACTACAACCCAAGCGGCAGAACAGCTGTATTGCGGATAGACACCAACCTCGACGGTGGGTCGTTTGCACTCTGAAGTTGTTCATTTGCCTGGGCTGTAGGTACCTCTTTCAGGATGCTGTTTTCTTTGTGTGTGTGCGTGTGCTGTTCGATACGGGGGGTTGTGTGTACTCTGACTTTGTATGGGTCCTTCCCCCTTTTTCTTCTATCTATTTGATGGTTCAAAAAAAATATTTAACCTACATAGAATTGAACTGATACAATACCAATCAAGTGGAAAGGTTGCTTGTCTTTGAAGCTAACACATCTCATGACCTAGCGTGCCCTGTAATTTGTAACCAGGTTCACTCCCGAAAAAATCTCTGCGAGCAAGGATCCTGCTTATTTGATGATAAGATCTTCCGGGCTTTGAGACTTTCATATTTATGAGAAACTTTTGTGCAGAAATTAATTCCTCGTGCCGATGTAAATGTCTCTGGCAGCCACATCATGTGTCGTCAATCCTCCATATAAATATGACCAACAATGAAGTCTGTTCTCTCCCTACTTCATATGAGTCTTCATAAGTCACTGAGTTTCAGCACCTTTCCTTCATAGTACCAGCCTTTAGCAAAAACAATGCAAGAAAAAACCAAGGGAGACTAGCTTGAGAGTAGGAGACATCAGGATTTTAATGATTAGCATGTCGTAAATATAGTTTTCAACTTCGTGTGGCAGCAGTAAACGATTTTCCAGGGCTGTCAGCGAAATTTGCACAATCTAGGCAAAACTATGATAGGGGAAAACGAGGACTCTCCTCCCGTCAGGGTCGTTTCAAGCAAGCCATAGGGGCGGAGCCCAACTTCCTTAGCTGCTCTACCTCTCCCTTGCATGCTGACAGTGGTCGCTGGTGGGCAAATCCCGTGTGGCAGATGGCACCGGCGGGAGACCTCCTCCTTCATCTAGTGGAGCGGTGGTCAAAAGGCCGTGGTGTTGGGGCCTGGGGGCGAGCAGGTTCACGTAGATTACAGGGCACGCCTGCTCGCATGGCAGTCATGCTTCAAATAGTGCGGGTGCATTTCTGGCTTTGGATTTTTGTATCTAGTCAAGTTCATTTCTTCTTCTTTTTTGTGGTGTCTCCGCATGACAGTCCTTCTCGGTTCGGCAACAAGCACTGGTATCAACGTGGTCATGTCACTTGTAGATCAGATTAGTTGCAGCCTTGTAGGTGCGTTGTGTTCCCACGTCGATGTAAAGCGTTGGAGTTCTTGAAACTCACGTATGGGTGCATTCGATGGTAGATCTAGACATTGTTTGATGCATGGGTTCAGTCCCGTTTCACAGATCCTCATGCGGTCGATCTGGGTCAGCTCGGTAATGAGTTCGCACTCAGTGACTCAGGGAACCAAGATATCCGTCGTGGTTGTGTGACAATAGGCTTTGCTTGGCTGCGCGTTTTCTACGGACGTGGTTTTTCCTTGCAGGACGATTTTCATGTAAGAATCTTGCACAAACAATGCATAGGATCAGAGATTCCATATTTTTTTGGTCTATGGTGCACACATGCCCATCTGGGCCATTGGGGCATTGGACTTCTTCTTAGGTGGCGCCGGGAGGGGTGATTGTGGTGATCTTCAAGTAACAAGGCGGTCTTACTTGTGCTTCCTTTGTTGAAGGCATTATCCGGCAATTGCCTGCCTTTTTGTCTACGGTGAAATCCCACGACCCAACTTCTTTAATTGGACGCCAAACACGACACATTTCCTTCATGGAGACAGAGTTTCTGGAGAACTTTTCTCAGAGTCTAGGATTGGTGTTGCCAACGACATGGTTGATTTTGATGTTATGTTGTTGTAGGTCATTAGCTTCGGCATGCTCTTCAGTATGCCATATAGAGATAAAAAAGACCCGTCAGTGTTCCAGGAGATAAGAAGAAACTGAATGTCATCTTCCACGGGGTAGACAAAAACTAGAAACCTTGTCTGGAATCTTAAGTAATCTGCCAGGCTCTTTGTGCTCGCTTTCCATTGAAATATTTAATGGAGATGGAAGCATCTCAACAGATCCAAAGGAAATGCTATTTATCTTCGGTGGAGTCACCTCCTCTCTTGGTCACCAGCTTTGGCCTAACTGTCAAGCTGGAGCAGCCTCGGTGGCTAGCATCACTTAGAAACGTCTTGACGTTTACTCTTCGCAACAACGGGCTGCGCACCGACGCTATAAACGTCCTTGGCGACCTGCCAAGTCTGCTGTATCACAAATCGTATGCCGATGATTGCCTCATATTTCTGCGGGGTAAATTTTTTAAAGTCAAGCTATAGGTTATTGACAATCTGGAGAACATTAACAAGGTGTGCTTCAAGGATGGTCCGGTGACGTGTCTTGAGAGGCTTACATTCTCAGTCCCGGGGGAACCTGATCACTGGATTCTGGTCTTGAAAAACTTCTGAAGCGAGCTAGAGTTCTTTGGTAATATCATACTTTTTATGGTGACTAAAGTGGCATCCTCCAAATATTCTTAAGAAGCAAATAATAGGTGGTCTATCTTGGTAGTGCATTGAAAGGTTAGGTGTTGGTACTCAATCAAGACTCTTCACTTCACAGGGCAACATATTTTGTGCATGTACATAGTACTAGAAGGGAAAACGCGCTTTGCTGCGTCATTTTTCTTTCATGAACGGTAAAAAAGAAAATTAGAAACGCATGCTTTGCTGCGCCGTTTTTCTTTCATAAACGGTAAAATAGAAAATTAGATATGCGATAGGACATGTTCATGTACCTGATCTGAATAATTCAATGGACTAACATTAAATAAAAATACATGAGAAATCATCCCGCAAAACAGAAGTATCGAAACTTCTGCATAATTTATTAGATCATAACAAAAACTACAAACACCTGCAAATAAAAATCAAGAAATGTTCTGAGCTGGTAGGGAAAAAAAGTGAACACATGAGTAGCATGCTTATGCGAAGCAAGAACAAAACCAGAACTTCCAATAAATTGTCAAACCAAACAATAAATTGCACAAATAAACCAAGTAAAGGAGAGGAGGGGGCAAGCAAAGGCATCACTGTTGTGGATTCATGAGAAACCTCAAATCCAAAGACCACCATGAGAAGCATCAAGTCTTCCATGGGACGTGCATGCCGTTGATTTTTTTATTATCTTATCAGTCTCTTTTAAAGAAAAGCTTGGTCAAATTTGGTGTTGTCTACTTCAGGGGAGTAAATTGCAGAAAATCACCACAATTGAGGACCCAAATTCAAAAAACCACCATGTTTCGATTATTTTTCAAAAAACCACAACCATTGTGCTGACAGTTTTCAGAAAACACTGATAGCCGGATTAAAGCAGCTTGAGTGAAAACCTGACAGGTGGGTCCCACTACCTTGCTGTCGTGGCACCACGTAACATGTCCAAACAGACGGAAGTTATATACTCCCTCCGTTCCTTTATATAAGGTGTATTTGTTTTTTGATAAAATTCCAGAATGTAAGGTGCATTTCTTGTAATTCCTCATAATTCCCTTGTTAGCCCTCCAGAAAAAGGAAAGTATCTCCCTCCTGATTGTCTGGATCTCTACATGTAGAAAAAGAAGGAAACTATCTCTATGTTGATTGCATGTATCTCTTACTTTCCTGGACTAACTGATTTACTTTCCACTAACCAATAAATTTGCCAAGGGTAATTTTGTCCTAACACGTCCATAATTATGTGCCTTGGGCACCGTGCTTAAAAGACCTGATGTGTGGGGTCTGCGTGTCATTGGAAGAAAAGAAATTAAAAAAAGTCTATGCAGCCGCCGTCTTCCGTTTCCCCATGGGGGGCTCGTGGTGTTGCGCCGGGGCGGCGGAGGGCGCGGCCGGCCGAGCGGTTGGTGGAGCGGCGGTGTAGCTCGAGCACGGCTGCACGCACGCCCAGACTCCCCGCGGAAGGAATCGATGCGGGAAGACCCAGACGCGACACACACATCCTGTTCTTCCTCGGCTCCGACTGGCGTCCTCATCGTCGACGCGCTCCACTCCGACTAGCCCAGCGCCTATTCTTACCACCATATGCTCTGCCATGCCCTCGCGCAGCTTTCAGACAAGTACCCGTCGACCCGTTCGGTCCCAAGCCACCTTGCCCCGACGCCGCGCTCCGGTCGCCGCCGCCGGAGACCATGGCGTCTCCCCCCGCACATCGCCTGCACCCCCTGCGTCTGCTGCGTGATCTTCCCGTCCTCTTCGACCTCCCATCTTTCCCTCCCGTACTCTCCATCACCGGCGTACCTAGCGCCTCCTGTAGCCGCCGTACGGCCTCGCCGATGCCGAGGTTCACGGCCACCCCCGCTCTTGCCCGCAGCTGCAGGTCGATGCGACTTGTCCTCCCGCAAGCGCACAACCCCGTGCGCCTCTCCAGTGCCGCCCCAAGGCCGGCACAGTCGTGCCGTCACCGGTAGCCGATGGGGATTTGGAATTAAAAGTTGGAGGGAGCAGCAGGTGACGTCGGCTCGAGAGCGCAGCTGCATCGCATCAAGCTCCGCCACCTCGCCAATGTGCGGCTGAACCGCCGGGGTCACGCCACCTCGCGCCTCAGCCCCGTGCATGGCGGAGATCGCCTCTAAGATGCAGGAGCTCACGAACTACTCGACGTAATGCCAGAGAAAGAGACGAAGAGAGATATGAGACACTGACGAGTGGGCCTGCGTCAAATTAATGGTCCATGCGGACGGCGCCAAATTTTCTTGCCACGTCATCACTTGCAGGTGGGCCCACAGCTGTCTGTTTTTTGTCAAACGTCAATAATCCAGTGATCAATGTTCTCTGATAACTGTCAGCACAATGGTGGTGTCTTTTTGAAAAAATATTGAAACGTGGTTGTTTTTTGAATTAGAGTCCTCAATTGTGATGGTTTTTTGCAGTTTACTCACTTCAGGGGCATCAGCATCCTACCATACTTGGCTTGCCTAGTTCCCAAAGAAGAATTGTATATGAACAAAAAAAAAGGAATTGCACATTCAACAATATTGCACAATACAAATCTCCAATTGGATTTTTGCTCTTATGCAGTATAAAATCATAGTTTCTGTTTTGTAACTGTTGTTAATTAGTGACATACCAGCAAGGCAGAAATCCAAGTTATATGCATCAATGCACCTACTCACGATTTTTCACTAAGATGAGCTAACACGACGACCTTTCGAGGCGCGCAAGCGTCACGCCACCAGCGGAAAGCGCTAGCACCACTTCTGGCAGGCGGTCCATCTCCACGCCCTCTTTCATCCTCACATCGCCTCCCTTCGCTTCAAACATGTTATTCTGTAAACATCAAAACAAACAATCAAGCACACACTCTGTCAAAAAAAAAAAACAATCAAGCACACACTATGTGAACATCAAAATAAAAATGTGTCGATCCTCTCTGCTGCTTCCTGTTTTTTTGCAGCAATTAAGCAGAGACTACCACATAGTGCTTCTTCTCTATCGAGCAAACAACACACACGACAGCAGCAGCAGGCAACCAGAATACCAGGCAATATCACGCGCACGCAGCAGCAAGCAGCCGGAATAGCAG
>NC_041393.1:18258252-18261870 GCF_002162155.2 Triticum dicoccoides | reverse complement strand
GACCACCACCCTTCTCCGTCCTGCCCATGAGCCGCTCCCCAAATCCACTCATCCCCTTGCTCCGAGATCTCGCCCGGCCTCTTTGCTCTCTCTGCAGGAACGTGGTCGTGCCCCCTCCCCCTCTCCCTCTCCCTGGATGCCGCCTGACCACCGACCAACAAGAATGTTGTATGGGACCATGGTTCGGCCGAACCTACCCTTCATGTCATTGATCTTTGGACACTACTTTTCGAGATATGTGCATGAAGGAAATAGTTTACGCAAGACGGCGAACAGATATGCATGGCACCAATAGTTTAGTGAAGGTTAGAAGCCCTACATTGCTAAAATAAGCCTACTTGATGCTTACATCATAGGTAGTAAAAAAGTATTGTTGCATGTATACAAACACTGTTCATCATTGTTTATTTCCTCTTTTTTATACAAATACTGTTCATCATTTTGAATTTAAAAAAGTCACAGATCCACACATGGGGGATGGTACTCCCTCCGTTTTCTTTTTAGTCCGCATATAAGATTTGATCAAAGTCAAGCTTTGTAGAGTTTGACTAACTTTATATTAAAAAATATAAACATTCACAATATGAAATCAAAATTATCAGATACACCAAGAAACGTATTTTCATACTATAAAGTTTTAGTATTGTAGATGTTTATATTTTTTCATATAAATTTGGTCAAACTTTGTGTAGTTTGACTTTGACCAAATTTTATATGCGGAGTAAAAAAAAACGGAGGGAGTACATCCTACGGCATGGACCATAGGTTCGGGTGAACCATGGTCCTAAAAATCACCTCTCACACCGACCAATCCGTGACACGCCCACGCCGCCCTCCATGCAGTGCCGCTTCCTTTTCGAGCTCAGCCGCCACAACCGACTCCTTTCCCCTTTCCTGACTCCCAAGCACACCCACGCCGACGCGTGAGCCGGAAACATGTTGACCCAGCCACGCGTTGCTCATAGACCAGACCGGCAAGGTAAATGTACAGTGCCCTGTGACTGACAAAGTTGGCCAGGTGCCCACCATATCCCCGACGCAGGAGAGAGCCTCATTTATCGGGAGCTTAGAGTTTTAAAGGATTGCCAGTTTCATTTGCACATTGTGATTATTTGGTAGAATCGTTGTGTATTAAAAGAACAAAACCCGTGCGTGTATAATAGTATAAGAGAAAAATGTCAAGATGGTGATAGAAAAACTTAGAACATATGTATGTATCCACCCTTGGTTATCTAGTCCGTCCGTACCGAAGTACCAGTATATATATAGTGTGGTTAAGCTGCTGCAAAGGCCGCAAAATTGAATTAGCTGCCAGGGAGCTCTACTCCGGTCATGTATGTATCCACCCTGGATTAGTGTGTGACGTGAAGAGGGGTGTAGTGCGCCAGTGCGTTGCACTCCTGTTTGTTTAATCTGCACTTCCTCATCATGCTTCCTACAGTTTCGTCTAACATGCTTGCTATCCTGTGTTCCGACTTTTGACTAGGAACTTTTTCTAAGTCATGCGCATCACTATTTAAGCAATCTTTGATACTTCGATCCGGCCTTGATCAAGCATCCTGACGCTCACACTAGCTTGACTAGAAGGACCTGTTCCGCCAGTTAGTATTTTTTTTAATCCATGCATCTTTAGGGCTTTTTCTTTGGGTTGCATTTTGAAAACTTGGGAACAAAAAACCCGTAGAATTGAGATGTCGCACACCGTGGAATACCGAATGATTCCATAAAATTAGACATGGGAATTCTTTGGTTGGTGAACAGGAAACAAACACAAGAATTTAAGAGGATTATTGATGAATGGAAGAGAGATAGTTTAAGTGCATTGGACTTCTCAAAGGGAAAATAAAATGAGGTTTAAGCTCATGTTGGGATTACTTGTAACGGGCCTGGTCACGGTGAATCTAAAAGGAGGAGGAGGAGGGAGTAGGAGTAGGTAGGATGAGGAAGAAGGGGATCGATGGATAAGAGGGGTTCCAGGAGACCAGCTCCGGTGCAGGACATAATACATTTCATAACCCACACACACACCACTCACTAGCCTATAAGGAGCCGTCTCGCCGAGCTGGCAGGTCTTGGCCAATCACCGTCTTGCATCTCGTCATCGCTTGCCGAGCTGTCCTCTTCAGTGGTCGTCCTGGCTGACCGTGGTGTCAGTCGGCTCCTAGGGCCCGCCGGTCAGGTGTTGGGGTGGTGCAGTCCTAACATTACTATGGAATGCAAAGCACAAGAAAAGGTTCCATATGAATTTGGTAACCTCAATCCCATAATCCAAAGGGCTTTCATATAAAAATATCCTTGGAATTCAAATCCTCTGAGATTCCTCAAAAAAAAAAATACAGATCAAAGAGGTCCTTGAGAGATTTGTGCAAGGAAAGTTCGTACCACACGTTACACCATGCCCAATTAATCATCATTCTGCAATTAAATTTTGTATCAAGGAACACTTGTTTCTAATTAATCACCATTGTTTTCTGTGAATACTTAAGCTCACTGTTTTGTTTGCAGTGCACACCATAAGATTACAAGCAACCTAAGCTCTATAGGACTATAACTGCAGTGCCTTGCACTAAGGCTCTATACGGACTAGCACCAAAAATTCACAAGAGAAAATAAAAGTGGTCCTACTGGAACTGCGTGCTCCCTGGCCCTGCTTATAGACACAAGAAATAATAAATAGCATTTATTTAGTGAAATGTTACAGATTTAGAAAAAATAAGATGAAAACCATGGAACGATGGGTATCTCCCTCCAATGAACCCATGTTATAAAATGTGGATTGAGTGGCATAGAGCAACACGATACATGGTCTTTGAATGAGCTACAAATAGCAACTCGTGGGAATGGAAGACATGCGGAACTACTTACATGCGAGCGCGAATGGGTCTTCTTCTTCTTTGTCGTTGTTCTGATGAGCTAGTAAAAGAGTATCAACAGACAGAGGAAGCTCTCCCTCCCCTGCCTTCGCCCACTCCGGGCATGGCAGCCACCCTCCAAATGCCCGGCTCCACCCCTGTGTCCGCTAGATCCGAGGAGCGGCTGTGCCTCTCGGCCGGCAGCATGGACCGTGAGGCCTCGCCTGGCTCCTCTGTGCGGCCATCCTGCCGCTCCTTCGCTGACGTTGTGAGGTCTCCGCCTGCTGCGTTGGTCGTGCCGGCCGCTGTGACGCTGCACCATCCGCGCCTGCAATCAATGGTGGTCGCCAGTAACCAGCTCCGCCTAGCGGTCCGTCCACGAAGTCGGTCCCCTCCGACTGCTGCCGCCGTTGCTGTTTCCTCGGAGTGGCAGCTTGTCACTTTGAGAAACGGAGGGCGCGCTCCTCCCCTTCCTTCCCAAGCCGACGCATTCATGGCGCACCAACGCTCCTCTGCCGGAATTAGGGGCGTTTCTGGCTACAAGGCCGAGCTCGCCGACCGCTGCTTCCGTTGCCTCCACAAGTTCCACCGGGTTGCATTCTGCCGCAACCGTTCTCGCTGCATTCACTGCCTCAGCGACAGTGACGGCCACTCCGCTCGTTGCTGCCCTCGGAAGCGCTTCCCTCGCGTCCCTCTTGAAAGCCTTGACGCCGCTGCTCCACCTTCTGCTCGTAGCCGCCAGCAACCCGCCCCGCCTCCGTCTCAG
>NC_041393.1:18186698-18257779 GCF_002162155.2 Triticum dicoccoides | reverse complement strand
CGTCGCCAACCGTGCTCCGGTGCGCTCACGGCTTGTGTTCCCCCAAGACGCCCCCCGCACCGCCACCAGCTTGCCCTCCCGGCAAGCTTCAGAGGATATGGCTTCCCTTGATGCTGCTGGCGTGTTCCGCGTGGGGGACCTGTGCCGGTCGAGGAAGACACGCTGCCTGGTCGACTTCGATCAGGAAATGGCCTCGGAGGAAGCCCTCCTCAAAGAATCTGCGCTGGTGCTCATCGTTGCCGGCTCTCGCCCGGACCTCGTGCCCGGCAACATCAAGGAGGCCATCACCACCGAGTTCCCGGACATGCCGGATCACGCCCTCCAGGTCTTCCTCATGCATCCCGAGGCGTTCTTCGTCCGCTTTGCAGACAGCCGTTGTTTCGTTTCCGTGGCGGAGCGCGACTTCGTGCATTTTCGAGGCACCCCGATCCTCGTCAAGTGCTGGAGCAGGTTCGTCACCATGGTCGCCACCGATCTCGAGGATCCCCCGTCCGGGGCAATGGGCGCCGTTGCTTGCCCTTTCGACGTCTCCTTGGCAGTGCGGACGGGGCCAACAGGAAGCGACGTGCTGGCTGTGGACGCTGTCGGGCAAGCCGTGGGGCACAGCGTTGCGGCAAGCGCCATGCTGGAGGCTTCGTCCGTTGGCGCATGCGCTCCTGCCATGCATGATGCTCCGGTTCAGCACTCGGCGCCCACTACTGTGGTGCATGCACCTGCGTTTCTGGCTTCCGCTGCTGGCTCTGGAAGCGAGGTTGCCACTGCCATGATTGGTAGCCTAGCCCTGGCTCCTGACACTTCGGAGGCTCCTCTGTCGGCTTCCTCTTCAAGCATACCTGGGTTCAAGAATTCGCGGCCAGGGAACCCTGGGACGCACATGACCAAAGAACAAGTCAACTCTGACCGTGAGGTTCACGGGACCCCTGGGGATGGGACGCTGCTTGGGTGCCGTAACTGCACCTGCAGTTGGGTCAATGGCATGTGGGCCAGCCGTCTGTTAGGCCCACATGTCATTGGCCCAACTGCAGGTGCAGTTACGGCACTGAAGTTCCGTGGAGCTGCCCTCGCCATGCAACGCGGGCCCGATCGCGCAGCTCCTTTCGGCGCCGGCCCAGCTAGCTATCGCTACAGATGGGCCAGATCTCATCCAATGCACGCATGAGCCTACCACTCCAGCGGCCTTCCTGCAGCTAGCCACTTTGCAGATCACTCCAGGCCTCCTGCCTGCGCCCACACCGGCCCAGCGGATCACTAGGGCGAGGACTTCTGCCGCTGCATCGAGGAGAAGCCGGAGACTGCAGGGGCGCAGCGCCTCTGCCTCCGGCGGCGGAAACAATACTATGAGGCTTGCCAGAAAATTAGTGATGTCCAAGAGAGGGCTGGCCATAGCAGAGAAAGGGGACGAAGCAGAGGAGGAGCAGCTTGAGAAATATCGCCGGATCTTCGACCTTCCGCTGTCCCCGGAGCAGATCACTGCTTTGTCCGCGCTTGCCAAGGCGGGCAAGAAGCAGGGGAAGAAGGCCGCAGGCATGGCTTAGCCGTCGCCTGCCCTTTGTGCGTGTCGATTTTGTTTTCGCATGGATTGCAACTTCCTCGTCTGGAATGTGCGCGGGCTGAATAACCCTGCTCGCCGTGTTGTCGTTCGCTCTGTTATCTTCAACAACAATGTTTCCGTTCTCTGTTTGCAAGAGTCAAAGTTAGAATTCGTTGATTTGGGTATCGTACAGCAGTGTTTGTGGGAGCTGTTTCTCTGATTTCATCTTCGCACCTTCAGTTGGTACTAGAGGAGGGCTGATTCTGGCTTGGGACAATGCAATGGTCGATTTCTGCAATCCGGTCATTTTCTGCTAGTTTCATTGCTGCTGAAGGCGTTTTTATTCAGTCAGGATCGAAATTCAACCTGATCAATGTTTATGGTCCGCAAGATGATCAGGCCAAGTTAGTGTTGCTTGATGATCTCAAACAGGTTGTGTCTGGTGGTTTGCCTGTCGGCGCTCCTTGCATTTTAGCAGGGGATTTGAATTTGATTGCTAGAGCCACGGATAAGAATAACCTTAACATCAACAGGAGGTTATTGGCTGCTTTCAGAAGCTTCATCAATGAGCTGCAACTTCGTGATCTGTACCTGCATGGACGACGCTATACATGGAGTAACGAGCAGGAAAATGCGACCATGGTCAAGCTGGATAGGGTTCTTTTTAATGAGGAATGGGATGCTCTGTTTCCTAGTTGTCTGCTCCAAGCTCTTTCTTCCGAGATGTCTGACCACTGCCCCTGCTACTTTCGTGTGATGCTGACTTCAAGCCATTCCGAAAATTCAGATTCGAGAACCACTGGGTCCGCTTGGAGGGGTTCCATCAGACTGTTTCTGAGGCTTGGCAACAGAATCCCAACTGCAATGACGCCTGCTCCAGGTTGCACTCAAAGCTTATTTCCACTGGCCGAGCACTTCGTAAATGGAACTCCTGTATGGTTGGCGATCTGCGGTTAAGAGCGGAGGTCTCTAGCGAGCTGATTTTTATGCTGGACCAGGCCATGGATAAGCGCATGCTCTCGGCCGATGAGAGGCAATTCAGGGCGATGCTCAAGGTTAATTGTCTCGGGATCGCTGCGCTGCAACGCTCTATGTGGAGGCAACATTCCAGGATCACTCAGGTTCGAGAGGGGGACGCAAGTACGAGATTCTTTCAGGCAAAAGCGACTGCTAGGAGAAGAAAGAGCTTTATCCACCGCCTCATGGTCGATGGTGTGCCCGTTACCAGCCAAGTTGGAAAGGAACAGGCAATGTTTGATTTCTTCTCGCAACTTCTTGGGCACCGGCATGTCAGAACTAGCACGCTGAACCTGCAGAATATTGGGTTGGCTGCAGTAGAGCTCTCAGAGCTTGAGAGACCTATTTTAGAGGATGAAGTCAAGGCTGTGTTGTTCGACCTTGACCCGAGCAAGGCTCCGGGCCCTGACGGTTACTCTGCACTCTTCTTCCAGAGCTGTTGGGACACGATCAAGTTTGATATCATGGCAGCCATCAGAGAGATCAAGAACCTGAATGCCAGAAAGCTTCATCTGCTCAATTCAGCAACTATCGTGCTTCTCCCAAAGAACCCTGAAGCGTCAACACCCAGAGATTTTCGACCGATCAATTTGATCAACTTCATCAGCAAACTTTTCATGAAAATCCTTGCCTCAAGGTTAAGATGCCGGATGAACGATCTTGTCCAACCTTGCCAAAGTGCCTTCATTAAGGGCCGCACAATTCATGACAATTTCAAATACGTTCATTGCCTCGCCAAGATGTTCAAACAATCAAAGACACCGGCGGTGATGCTGAAGCTGGATATTGAAAAGGCCTTCGATTCGGTCTCTTGGGAGTTCTTGCTGCAGGTTCTAGAGGCCAAGGGGTTCGGCACCAAGTTTCGTGACTGGATCTCTGTCATGCTGTCTACTGCCACGTCCAAGGTGCTTGTCAATGGCGCCCTCACAGACTCAATTTACCATCAACAGGGCCTTCGGCAGGGAGACCCTATGTCCCCGCTGCTTTTTGTCATTGTGATGGACTGCCTTGCTGCCCTCATCAATGCCGCTGTTGAAGCCGAGGTGCTCAAGCCTATTGGATCATCTCGCATGCCTTTTCGCACCTCGTTGTATGCCGATGATGCTGTAATCTTCATCAACCCGGACCCTTCTGAAATTGCATCCATCAAGCAACTGCTCCAACTCTTTGGCAATGCGACCGGCTTACACACAAATTTTGAAAAGAGTTCTTTCACACCCATCCGCTGTGAGGGCTTGAATTTGTCGTTGATTATGGGTGCCTCAATGGGTGCCTGTAAATAATTCCCTTGCAAGTACCTAGGAATGCCGCTTTCCGACTCCAGACTGAAGATGGTTGATTATGAGGAATATATAGACAAGATACTATCCAAAGTTCGTTGTTGGAAGCTTGGACTCATGGGCCTGGACAGGCGGCTTATGCTTGTCAAGCAGGTCCTGTCTGCGATGTTCGTTTTCCGGATGATTGCCCTGGCGCAACCGATTTGGTTACATAAACTTGTTGACAAAATAAGAAGGGGCTTTCTTTGGGAGTGCAAGGAGGTTGCCGTTGGGGGCAAATGCTTGGTGAGCTGGAAGCTTGTGTGTCGGCCAAAGATGTATGGGGGACTTGGGATCTCCATCCTGCAAGCTCAAGGCATGGCACTCCGCCTTCGCTGGCTTTGGCAATCCTGGAACGAGCCGGACAAGCCATGGGCATGCCTACCTATGACAGTGGACAAGAAACTTAACGACCTCTTCAATGCATCCGTCAAGTTCGTTCTCGGAAATGGGGAAAGGATTAAGTTCTGGTATGAGCCTTGGCTGAATGGGGTTTCCTTGAGTTGTGCAGCGCCGGACCTATTTGCTTGCTGCACTCGCAAAAACCTCACGGTGTCCCAAGCCCTACAAGATGGCCGTTGGATCAGACACCTGCGTCGCCCTCTTACGCCAGCAGCTATTATCCAATACACAAAGCTCTGGGAGGCGGTTGCTGATGTGCACTTGCTGCTGGGAACTCCCGACTCAGTGATCTGGAGATGGACGCCGAATGGCGCCTACTCTTCGGCCACTGCATATGCCGTGCAGTTCGAGGGGTGTACTCGCCTCGCCGGTCAGCGACAAATATGGGCGGCTGATGCTCCGCTAAAATGCAGAATTTTCACTTGGCTTGCGATCCTAGGAAAATGTCTTACAGCGGATAACCTGCAGAAAAGAGGATGGCCGCACGACCCAATTTGTTCTCTCTGCCGGGCGGCGGACGAATGTGCTGATCACCTCCTAGCACGCTGCTCCTACACCCAAGCTCTATGGAGTCTGATGCTCAACCGCTGCAACCTCCCCACCACTCTTGCGCCGACGGCGGCGACAACCAGCCTTGCTGACTGGTGGGAGTCCAACGTGGTGAACACTAACCTGACCAACTCAAAGGGCTGGGGCGGTCTGGCAGTGGCAATCTGGTGGTCCACGTGGTGCGAGAGGAATGCCCGGATTTTCCAAAGCAAGGCGTCCACCGTCAGTGCGGTCTTCAACTTGATGATTGATGAATTTAGGATATGGAACCAGGCTGGGCGTCATAGGATTCAGCTGTTTTTGGACAGACCTCGAGAGCCAGACTGAATTATGTGCTGATGTATGTTGCTGGGTTGCCGGCTGTTGGCATAGTTGATGTATAGCGGCCTGCTCCGACCAAATACTTGTAACACCTTTCCTCTTATAAATGAAAAAGAGAAGCTGCTCCGACAGCGTTTCGTCAAAAAAAGTAAAAGAGCATCAACACTCTGCCTCTTTCTAGCTAGCTTGTAGCCTCGACGGATATCCAAGGGAGCATCTTCTTGAGCAACAAGGATCTAGACTGTATCTTTATTTTTTTTCCAAAGTAGCTAAGCTTCAGAAATCTGGACCTGCGGTGCCTGATGTGGTGGCTGGACCTGCGGCCGCGGCTGCTTCGAAGGGCACCCCCTTGTCGGGGGCGTGCTCCAACATGCCCGTGCGCCCCACCTCCCCCTCGCTGTCCAGCATTGAAGATCTACCTCCAGTGGGTCCTTCGGCGGCCAAGAAAATGAAGAAGTCCTCGGTGAAGAAGTTCTCCGCGAAGAGCCGGGCCTCGGGGGACTCCAGGCAGTCGGCGGCTGGGCTCTGTCGCCGTCTGGAGGCGGACCTGGGGGCGGCATCGGGCCCATCTTCAGCGGCGGCTTCTCCTGGTCGGGCCCCCCGGTCCCTGTGCGCTCCCCTGCCTCGACCGCTCGCAAGAGTGGTCGCGTCTCCAACAGTGGCGAGCGCGTGGTGGATCGGGCGGCTCGGCGTGCGGCGGCGCGTGATCTCCCTCCCTCAGGTTCGGGTTCATCCCCATCTCCTTCCCCCTCTTTGGCTCAGTCTCCTGTTAGGCTAGTTTTACCCTCCCATTCCGATGAGCATCTTATTTCGATATTAGCTGATGTGGGGATATGTTTAGACGCTAGCGTGGGATCCCCCTCCTCTCTGTTGCAGTTGATCCGTGCTAATGAACGTGCTCAGGCTGATATCGCCAAGGCCAAGGAGGCCGGTGTTGGGGTGGCTGCCCCTCTGGTTGTGGCCGGAGGGGACCTGGACGAGGCTGCTAGGGGGCAGATGCCTCCGGTGCAGAAACGCGGGGCTGGGAAACGTGCTAAAACCTGCAAGGCTCCGTGCAGGTCGAGCTTGAGAATTAAAAACCTTTCCTTGAGATGAAGGCACTATTTTGGAACATTAGAGGGTTCTGCGCTAGGGGGCGCAGAGACCAATTGAAGGACTTAGTGCGCGCTGAAAGAATTGATTTTATCGGGCTTGTTGAGACTCTTAAACCTTCCTTTTCTCCTTCTGAACTTTCGGCGATCGCTGGGATTGATAGATTTAGGTGGAATTCTGTGGCCTCCATTGGCTAGTCCGGTGGCTTTCTTCTGGGCACCAATAATGATACCTTTGATTTTGTGGCTTTCGATCATGGTGTATACTAGGCTAGTATGGTAGTTTCCCTTTGTTCCAATAACACCCTCCTCGAACTTATGGTAGTCTATGGTCCAGCTGATCACTCCTTGTCACAAATTTTCTTGGATGAGATTTTTACTAAAATTGATGCCTGCCAACTGCCACTCTTGATTGGGGGTGATTTTAATCTGGTTCGGTATCCTTCTGATAAGAGTTCTACCAATTTCTCCTGGGTGCTGGCCGAGGCATTTAACGCTTTCATCAGGGATACGGCTATTCGTGAAATCCCGAGGGTTGGGGCCCGCTTCACATGGACCAACCGACAGACTTGTCCTATTCGTTCGGTTCTTGATAGAGTTTTTATCTGCCCCGCTTGGGATGGCCTTTTTCCTCGTTGCTCACTTCGGGCCCTCCCCATCGTTGGTTCCGATCACGCTTCTCTTATCCTTGACGACGGTCTTTGCCCCAGTGGATTCCAAAGATTTTAATTTGATGCGTCCTGGCTATTAGTGGAGGGGTGCCCTAATATGTTGGTTCAGAAGATCTTGGGCTTTCTTACCTCCCCCCAACGCTCCTTTGGCCCTATGGATGACTGGCATTATGTTTCGTACTCCCTGCGCAAGTTTCTTAGAGGTTGGGCCAAGAACCACTTTGCTGAGGCGAGGCGCGACAAATCTAGGCTGAGTGCTCAAATTAGTGCCCTTGACTTCCGTGCGGACAACGGCGGGCTCGCGGCTGCTGAGTGGCAAGTTCGATATGGCCTTGAGAAGGAGCTTCTGGCTATTCATCGTCAAGAGGAAGTGTATTGGAAGCAAAGGGGTACGATTAATTGAACTCTTAAGGGTGATTCTCCCACGGCTTACTTTTTCGCCATTGCGAATGGCAGACGGCGTAGATGTCTGATTAACAGCCTCATTATTGATGGTGTTAGGGTTTCGGAACCGCCGATCATTCTTCGACACGTAGTGCGGTTCTTCTCTAACCTGCTTTCGGCTAAACCAGACCTCGGATTCTCGCTGGCCCCGGGCTTTTGGCCTCCCCTTGATAGGATTTCTCACGCTGAAAATGAGCTTCTGTTGATTCCCCCTTCTGAGGAGGAAATTCTTGATACTATTCGGACGGCTAATTCTAATGCGGCTTCAGGCCCTGATGGTTTCTCCATTCCGTTCTTTCGACAGTTCTGGCCCCAACTAAAAGGTCTCATCTCTGCAGTCATCCAAGGGTATTGGCTGGGATCGGTTGACATCTCTAGACTTAACTACGCGGTTCTCTCCCTCATCCCTAAGGTCAAGGGCGCTAATATGATCTCTCAGTTTAGGCCGATTACTTTAATCAACAACTTTGCCAAGATGCCTGCTAAGGGCATGGCCACTAGGTTATCTCCCATTGCACATCGGACCATTAGCCCTTTCCAGTTTGCTTTCATCAAAGGGAGGTTCATCTTGGACGGGGTACTTTGTTTACATGAGATTGTTCATGACCTGCGGGTGCGAGGGACCAAGGCTGTGGTCCTTAAACTCGACTTTGAAAAGGCCTACGACTCGGTGAGCTGGAACTTTCTTCGGCAAGTCCTTTTGGCTAAGGGCTTGGAGGGGCCTGTTATGCGTCGCTTGATGCAATTGGTTTCTGGGGGGCACACGGCTGTGGCTGTCAATGGCCAAATTAGCCAGTTTTTTGCTAACGGTAGGGGCCTCAGACAAGGGGACCCAGCGTCTCCTTTACTTTTCAACTTTGTGGCTGATGCTCTATCTCGCATTCTTTCTCGGGCTGCCTTGGCTGGTCATATTACTCCGGTGAGCTCTCACCTTATCCCTAACGGTATCTCTCATCTACAATATGCTGATGATACTATCATTCTGATGGAGCTCAATGAGAATAGTCTCACCAATCTGAAATTCCTTCTGCTTTGCTTTGAAGCACTCTCAGGTCTTAAAATCAATTTCTCTAAGAGTGAGGTCGTAGTGACTGGGGTCTCGGACCTGGAGGCGCAGCGGGTGGCCCATCTTCTGAATTGTTCTCTTGGATCCTTCCCTCTCAAGTATCTAGGCCTTCCCATTTCCCCGTTTAAACTTTTGGCTAAAGATTTCACCCCGGTGGTTACCAAAGTTGGCAACAGAGTTCTACCTTGGCGAGGGCGATACAACACGCAAGCGGGCAAGGTGGCCCTTACTAACTCTTGTCTTTCTTTGCTCCCTATGTTCTTGATGGGATTCTATCTTCTTTCTAATGGGGTTCATACTGGTTTTGACAAGCATAGGGGTGCTTTCTATTGGAACGCTGCGAACAATAAACGCAAGTACAGGATGGTCAGATGGGACATTATATGTCGCCCCAAGGCCAAAGGGGGCCTGGGCATTATTAATACGCGAGTTATGAATAATTGTCTTCTGATCAAATGGTGGTGGAAGATTATGACTCTTGAGGAACTGCCACCCTGGCTCTCTATCCTAAAAGCTAAATATTTCCCTTCCTCGAGTCCTATGTTCGCGCTGGCTGCGGGCGGGTCGCAATTTTGGCGTCAACTGGTTAAAGTCCGACCGATTTTTCGGTCCCTTGTCAAATTTGTAGTTAGGAACGGTAAGTCTACTCGGTTTTGGCTTGATTGGTGGGTCGGGGACTCCACGCTGGCTGTTGCTTTTCCGGTTCTGTTTTCCTATTGCGATGATGCCAAGGTTTCTATCTTTGAGCTCTCGGCTAGGGGTTGGGTTCTAGATTTTCGTCGTTCTCTTTCTTCTGAAGAGTTGGAAGATTGGCAGCGCCTTACTGCTTGCTTCCCCTTGCTCTCGGAGGAAGAGGATGCCGTGGTGTGGCCCCTTTCCTCTTCGGGGCGCTTTTCGGTTAAATCAGCTTACTCCAAGCTTATCCCTGGGGGGCGCCCGGTCAAGTTCAAGCATATCTGGTCGGCTCGAATCCCTCCTAAGATCAAGATATTTCTCTGGCAAGCTGTGCGGGGTAAGCTTCCGGCGGCCGACCAGATTAAGAAAAGAAACGGGCCGGGGTCCGACAGATGTGTGTTATGTGGGGCACTGGAGAACACCGAACATATTTTCTTTCACTGCTCCTTAGCAAAACTTATGTGATGTTGCATCAGACTTTGGTTGCATGTAAATTGGTCCCCTTCCTCCTTTGAAGACCTGAGGCATTGTGTCAACCTTCTTTCTGGCCATTCAAAAAGAGCTTTCTTAGTTGGCTGGGCTGCGATTGGCTGGTCTTTGTGGACTACTAGGAATAAGTTCTCGATTAAACGTATATTTCCGGCTAATCCTGTCAATTGCTTATTTAAAGCCAATGGTTTCTTGCAGCAGTGGAGATTATTGACTAAAGAAGGGGACCTCCAGGCTTTCGACGCCATGCTATCCAAGATGAAATCTACGGCGTCTAGCCTTCTTCGGCTTTCTTTGAGGACGGCTTCCTGACTGCCCTTTTGGTGTCTAGTTTAGGTTGGCCTGCGTGCCATGTGAGGCCGCTGGCCTTGTAATGCTACATTAACTTCCTTGGTGTGTTACTTTGTTGGGTTGCTGGTTGATGGTGATATACTCTGCCTGGTGGCTTTATCTATAAAGTCGGGCTCCCGCCTTTTCTCTAAAAAAAAGCTTCAGAAATCTAATATTTTCAATTTCCCGAGATTCATAGGTCATCTAAATAACTTGGAGACACAAGACATCTGAGAAACACCGGAAATTCGCAGGGGCACGCACCTGTCAAGTCCTGCACGGCCGTTTGATTGCCTCGCGATTAGCTGGGTCCTGTACGAGCCCACAATAAGTTTTAAGTTTCGAACATTGAAACTTACAGGTTTTATCTAAAACTTGCGATTTACTCGCTCGCTTTTACCAAGTTTTATAGATAAAATTTGAAGATTTTTTTGGTGGGCGTAGGCACAAAAATCATGATGCTATTGTTTGCACGTATTCTTGAAAGTTAACATTTATTTTTGAAATCCATCAAAACGTATTCAAAATGGATCTTATTTTGAAGCCCTCGTCACAAGAAACATGAAGATGAAAATAAACGTTAACTTGAAAATTTTATTCAAACGTTAGCGAGAGATAAAAAAGGACCCATCAGTGTTTCAGGAGATAAGCAAGTTAAGAAATCTAAAGAAACTGAATGTTCTCTTCCATGGGGTAGAGGTAAACTGGAAACCTTATGTGGATTCATTAAGCAGTCTGCGGGCTCTCTCACTTTCCATTGAAATATTTGATGGACAGATGGAAGCATCTCATCGGAGGAAATGCTATCTTCGGTGGAGTCACCTCATCTCTTGGTCACCAGCCTTGTCCTGATGGGCAAGCTGGAGCGCTTGCCTCGGTGGGTAGCATCACTTAGAAACGTCTCGACGTTTACTCTTCGCAATAACGGGCTGCACACCAGTGCCATAGACGTCCTTGGAGACTTGTCAAATCTGCTCTGCCTCAAGCTGTATCACAAATCATGTGCCGATGACTGGCTCATACTGCCGATAGGAGGCCGACGCCTCAAGCTTGCGTTGGCCTCTCTTCAGGACAAAAATATAGTTTAGATACAAATGTTTTATTTTCTTCTATGGATCTTTGAACTGAACTCAACCACAAGAGTCAGTTTGTTCATTTAACTTACAAGTGAAATCACTTCTAGATTACATCTCACGTACTTAATGTGGTCGTATTATGTGTAGTGGTATATAACCCATAGAAACTAGAAATATATTTTTGCATGATGATATTTTTGATGTACCATTCATAAGTGAATTTTTTTCTTACAAGTTATTTTTTGACTCATTTTCTTACAGGTTGTTGCTTCTCCAGGGCTTTTGTAGAAAAGGTTCATGTTCAACTTGAATAGATGGCAGTCAAAGAAATCTGTGAGCTGCCCTGTAATTTGTAGCAAGGATCCTGCTTATTTGCCCGCAAAAAAGGATCCTTCTTATTTGATGATAAGATCTTCTGGGCTTTGGGACGCCCATATTTATAAAGAATATTTTGCAGAAATCCCTGCGCTGATATAAATGTCTATAACAACCACATCAGGTGTAGCTAATCATCCATAAAAATGCGACCACTGGCGAAGTGTGTTCTCTCCCTACTTCACGAGCCTTCATAAGCCACCGAGTTTCAACGCCTTCCCTTCATACCATCCTTTAGCAAAATAAGTGTAAGAAAAAACTAAGGGGGACTAGCTTGAGAGTAGGAGACATCAGGAATATAATGCTTAGTATGTCGTACATATAGTTCAGAGCACAGTTTGGCAGCAGTAAACTATTCTCTGCCGTTCAAGGGTGACAAGAGAGTTTGCACAGTCTATGAAATACTATGATAGGGACAATCTAGAACTCCCCTCGCATCACGATCGCTCCATGCGGTGCCCAACCTCCCCATATGCTCTGCCTCTCCCTTGGCTGCCGGCAATGCTCGTTGGTGGGTAATCCCGTGTGGCAGATGGCGCCGGCAGGAGACCTCCTCCTTCATTTGGTGGACCGGTGATTGAAAGGCGGTGGTGCTGGGGCCGGCGGCGGGGCAGTTTGCCTTCAAATGGGGTGGGATGCATCTCTCGCTTTGGATTTCTATGTCTAGTCGAGTTATGTTCTAGAACTGCATTTGCGCCTGATTGTCCTTCTTGGTTCGGCAACAGGCACTGGTCGCAGCGTACGTGGTCAGGTCACTGAGCTACTTTGTAGATCCGATTGGTTGCAACCTTGTAGGTGTGTTGTGTTGCCCACGTCTATGTAAAGCGTTGGGGTGCTCGATACAAGTGTCTTCCGGGGGAGGGGTGATTTTGATTTTGGTTGTGATCTTCAAGTAACGAGTCTCGAGTTATGGGATGAAAAGTGTAGTTCTGCCATCCTATATATACCTAGCAATGGCGGTCTTGCTTGTCCTTCCTTTGTTGAAGACATTATCCGGCAATTGCGTGAACCTTTTGTCTTGGGTGAAATCCCATGATCCGTCTTCTTTATTGGCCACCAAACATGGCACGTTTCCTTCATGGAGACAGAGTGTTTGGAGTACTTTTCTCGCGGTCTAGGATTGGGTGTTGCCAAAGACATGGTTGATTTTGATGTTACATTGTTTTAGGTCATTCATCACTTCAGCATGATCTTCAGTATGCCATATAGAGATAAAAATGACCCATGAGTGTTCCAGGAGACAAGCTCATTAAGAAATCTAAAGAAGCATCTCATCGGACTCTGTGCACTCGCTTTCCATTCAAGCATCTCATCGCAGGAAATGCTATCTTCGCTAGTCACCTCCTCCCTCGACGACCATCTTTGGCCTGACGGGCAAGCTGGATCACTTGCCTCTGTGGGTAGCATCACTCAGAAACGTCTTGACGTTTACTCTTCGTAACAATGGGCTCCATGTCGATGACGTAGATGTCCTTGGAGAGCTGTTAAGTCTGCTCTGCCTCAAGCCGTATCACAAATCATACGCCGAAGACTGCCTTGTATTCCTGCGGGGTAAATTTTTGAAAGTCAAGCTACTGATTATTGACAACCTGGAGAACATTGACAAGGTGTGCTTCGAGGATGGTTCAATGCCGTATCTTGAGAGGCTTATATTGTCATTCATGCAGGAACACGAGGACAGGATCTCTGGTAAGAGTTCTTTGGTAACAGCATACTATTTGTGGCGACTAAAGTGGCATCCTCCATGAAGACACATAGAAACCATCCAACAGTAGTAATAGGTGGCCAATGGATCATTGTGACCGAATATTCTTAGGAAGCAAATAATGTGTGGTGTATCTTGGTAGTGCATTAATTGAAAGATTAGGTGTTGGTACTTGGTACTCGATCAAGACTCTTCACTTCACAGGGTAATAATTCTGTAGGAGGTAGCCCACATCGGAGCATATGTTGTTCATGTACACATATATACACTTCTGATTTGAAGTGAGTCATAGTTTTGCCAGTTTCATCTCCACGTTATAATTACTTGGTCAAACCGTTGTGTATGAAAAGAACAAAACCCGCGCAAGTCTTTGTATAATAGTATAAGGGGTGTTTTGATTGCTACCAAACCTGACCATTCCAAAAAAATTGGCTAGCCCATACAATTTAGTAGCTGTTTGGACTAGTACCTAAATATTGACGCGCCTAGCTCGCCCGCGGCACGCCCATGTAAATATTGCCAACTCACTAGCGAGCTGCGGGTGCAGAAAAGCTCCGCAAAAAAATTGGCAGGGCGACTCTGTCCCCTAATCCTTGGTGGGCCCAATATAATATTCCTTTTCTATTCGTATGCGGTGCATGCAGACGCTGGTTTTGATTATTTTACATGTAACTAATCGTGTTTCCTCGCAAGGCTAGTGCATGCAGACCTGAGTTTGAAAAAAAAAATCATATGTGTATGGTTATCACGCTGAGGAATCTGAGCTTGAAAAAAAAACATATTTGTATAAGACATATGGACCAGTTAAGGATGTGTATATATCCATTTCTCCGACAAGTATTTCCGGACAGAGGGAGTATTTCAATTTTTCAACAACCTTGTGCTCTAAAAACTACACTCGGCAAGAATTTAGATCTTAGTCACATTGGAAACCATATGGCCTTAGTTATGCCGTTTATAGAGACAAATGGTGCAGGCAGCAAGGACTTTTAGTAGAATCATTATCAACTCTCACAACCTGGGTAAGTCTCAGATCTGCACCTAATCTAAACAGAAGGATAATAACAAACTGAGGCTAAGCTCTGTGGCTAAGGTAAACAAAAAAGGAGTGAAACACACCATAATTCTTAAAGGACCTATCCTAGGATGCATTTGACCGCGGTACCATTCTAAAAAGCCCTTCCTGATGCTTCTTAGCTTCTTCCCTTGGTTGATCATCCTGCGTTTGAGTTTTTGTGCCACCTTCTCAACACTGATAAGAGTTTCACTGATAAGCTGATATATGGGTTCAATACCCATCGTCAAGAGAAAAAAAAATCATGTGATGCATCTCAGCTGATTGATTGTTTCATCTCTGCTACTTAAGTCTTCAGAAGGTTGTGGAGCTCTAAACTTCTCTGGAATAGCTGCAACAGAAAAGAATAAACCATGCCAGGCCATATCAGGTAATATGCTGATAGGATTTAGAAAACAATGGCTGGCAAACAAAATATTCCTCACTACAGAATAAACTAAGGAAAACATTTCAACACTATAATAAAACTGCAGCAAGCACAATAGTTCCACTACACTGTAGATACCTAATTGCTAATTTAGGTCGTACGGCTGATGGAATCAAACAATATATATGCGCAATATAATGTCTGGCCTTCAGTATTCTGCTGATGAGCGGGACCAGGAGCAGCGCTGACCCACCTGTCATTACGGCAGGCCAAAGGTGGGTGCAGAACGTGGGTGCACATGCACCCCTCAGTAGCTGCTGCCCACAACACAGGACGCGGGCAGCACGCCAGGAGCGTCCCGCCAAGAGCGGTTGACCCCAGAAATCTCTAGCTACACCCTACACCGCGGGACGGGCACCCAGCGCAACCGACAAGGCAGACCAAGGGCAGCACTAGCCCACCCATCATCGGTACAGCACAAACACGAGCAAAGAAATAGGGTGCATACGCGCTGGCCACCCCTCTGCGCCTCGCCCATGCTGCACGACGCGGAGGGTGCGGCTTGCACTACACAGCACGTGCGGAGAGGCGCACGGACACCCAGAGAAGTTTGACCCGGCCTATCAGCACTGACCATGAGCCCACAGGTCATTCACCCCTGCATTTTGACCAGGCAGTGAAAACGGGACGCGACGTAGTGAACGATGATCGAACGCGAGGGAGCACACCAAAGACCCACCTTACCAGCATCGAACGGTCAACGAGCAACACGGTTGAGGGCTGCTGTGGATGGCGAGTCGCCCAGCCACCTTATAGGGTTAAATTCATTAGTGGGTCACCCGGTCTGTGGTGCAGTGCAGGACTAAGAACGAGACCGTCACCTTCTTCCTGATATTGTATCCAACTAATAAAATAACAAGGGTAGCTCAGGGTTGGAGAGACATAGTCCAGAGCAAAGGAGGTGGATACACAGCTTTGTGATGAGCATCACCAATGCACATACTAATGGCGCCTTCTCTGGAGATAGCAGGAGATTATGAAATATTGGCACAAGAAGCCATGGTACCAGCCTTCGAGGTCCTCAGTGAAGAGAATCATACTGGATATTGTTCTTATCGTTCTAAAAAAGGTTAAAAAACTGATCCAATTTAGCCTTAAGTTTCTTCCAATTTTAGTTATATTTTCACTGTGATCATGGAGTTAAACCTTATAAATATTCAGCAAACTGATGTACTGAAAACGAAGTGGTTGTCATCTTTTTCGTACCTAATTAAGAATCTCCAACCTTTGGTACATATCATGCCATCGGTCCACATAGCAAAGATCAACCATGTCACTTGTAGAAATGATGCCGACACTGCCAAGAATAGAGTTTTCTCCTCATATCCCTAGAGAAGTGAAAACAAGCAAATCAAACTTTCTGTAAAAAGCACACTTAAATAAGAAAATCAGAGGCAATATGCACCATACCCTGAGGAGCCAAGTGTGATTTGTGTGGATGTATAGAGCACAACAATTTTGTCCTTGTTGATTTGAGCATTCAAATGTAAACATTATGGTTCATCAATAGCATAGCACCAGAGCAACAAAAATATTAGTAATCAGTAGCACGGGTAAGAGGTGGGTGTGGTAATTATACTTGCATAGTGGGCATCATGTCATTAGAGATCGCTAAAACTGCAAACAGACTAACAAAATAGAGATGTTACTACTGGATTTTTCAAGCAATCAATCTTCCTAAACATTGGTCATCATACATCAAATATAACTATAATAGGGTAATGAGAAAGGAAAAGGTACACAGGTATACTTATGCAGAACGGACATGGCATATTCACCTTTATTCTATTTTTATTTATTTTAAAGTGTCGCTATTCCGGTTTTGCTATTGCATTAAAAAGTAAGCAAAGCTTATGGCTAGATTTGAATTCTCTGCTCATAAATGTTGATTTTGTAGCTATTGCTCAATTAATTGACACAATGTGGCTATTCAAAAAAAGAATTCTGCCCACAATGATTAGAACACACGATTTGAAGAGGACCCTACCAACATGATACATCTACAAATAGCAAGACTACTTTGGTAATCAAAAAGTAGGATGATGCCTACATAAAACCTATCGGTTCTGAGGTATGTTTTTAACCCCATTGTTTTTTTCTGACAAAAGGTTGAGCACTTCATAAAGCTTCTGGGATATCTGCAGTCATATAGTGAGCTATGTGAGTCAACAAATTACTACACATAGTGACATTATTACAATAGTGAAGCATCTATTATTTATTCAGCAGAAACAACATGGCATACCCTTCAGCAAAAGAACAAGGCATCAGCAGGACAGTAGCTATAATATTAAACCCATCAAGAGGCGCTAGAACGGTGGCCAACCAGCTATGCCATGTGGCGCATGCTGGTTGGTCACGATGAGAAAGTTTTTTTTAGAGTTTTTTTATGGTAGGGAGACTTTTTTTGAGAGAAGTTTTTCTAGGGTTTTTCTTTTTCCTTTTAAGATGGTTGTGATGTCCACGTGATGCGAGAATATTTTTAAATTTTTTGACATGATGGTGAGGTGCGCATAGCTTTCTCTCAAGCGGCCCGCAATGGCGGGCCCCAACCACTAATGTAATACAAAAGAGCACTCAATTTCATGAAGATACAATAATACATATATAGGATCTATATAAGAAACCAACTTTGATCTGGAACACAAAAGACCACTTAGGCTCTGTTCGGATATCCACCAGATCCATGGAATTAGAGGAGTTGCGGAGCACCTAATTTGCAGCTCCAGTATTTTAGCCTATAACTCCGCCGGCTCCACGGAGCCGAGTCTGGGAGCGGAGGGACCCCGACGCTCCCTTAGTTTCAGATAAGATTCTTAATAAAATAACCCAACCATAACATGCAACAGAAAATAGCACAGCCTCATCTTTATATAAGACGTGGAAACAACCACTACAGACACGCATAGCTAACGCGAGGCTAATGTGAGGCGCAGAACATACGGCAGCACACATGCATTTCATTGAGGAGCACGTGCGCATTTCGTCAAACACCTCACAGACAAGCACCCATAGAGAAGTAGAGGAGTCGTGCACTAACTTCGACGGCAAGGACCGGACGACCCAAAGCTCCTACACTGGAGACAACATGAAGGCAAGGAAACTGCGCAGGAAGGGAAGAAATGGAAGAGGGCGAGATCAGCAAACCGAATCAAGAACGGAAGGGAAGAACACGAGAAGAGCAGGAGGAACCTCAACCTGCGGCACCCATGGAGCAAAGCACGGCCATCGTGACAGCCCGCAGTGCAGCACGGTCGAAGGGGTCGAAGCGAGCCGGCGAGGAGAGGGTGCAGCAGTGTGGTAGAGAGGAAGACAGCGGACGGATGAAGCAAGCGGGCAGAGAGGCAAAAGAAAAGGAAAGGGGAAACCGAAAAGAAAAGGAGCCTTTGTCCACTACGATGGCACATGCAAACCTTACAGAGCAACATCGAGACCCACGAAACGAAGGCGCACCCATAGCCCACCGTCAAAGAGAGCAGCGAACCCTCGGGCCACGCACCAGCGAACGCATGAGTCGCCCACGTCTCGCATAAGCGGGCCCAACGCACGACTCACACACGTCCACTGCCCCCACATGTGTAGGCCATAGTAACAAGCTCGAGCTATCTGGGAAGCCACTTTCGAAGTTGATGACGCCTATGCACGGCATACGATGCTGATACACGGACCAGAAGGGAATAGGGGCCATCGGTCAGACGGAGAAACAAGCAGCAACAGTCACGGAAGACCTGCAGAAAAATAAAGGCTGCGGTACAACGTGAGGCCCGACGCGTCCTGGTCAGGACGCATGCCCCTCTCTCCAAACGCGGGATGCAACGCACACGAAAGAAAACACAGCAGGAGACGGACGGGTGGGACCATAAAAAAGACAGGCCTACCTGCAACGGCTCCATCCACCGAGCCAGAGAAGCGAACACCAAACGCAGGGTCAACGACTCGGGGCGGGAAAATCACGCCACGCCCACAACACACATGCGCGCAACGCGTCAGGGGTGGTCACTCGCGACCCAAAAACAGCTGACCCAACCAATAGCACACAAGGCTAAGCCCACAGGTCATCGCCCAGAGAATTCTCCGAAAGGTAAAAACGAAGAATGAAATATCCAGCAAAGATCCAACGTCAACCAAGCCAAGAAAGACCAGTTTGACCATCATCCAACGGACGAAATCGACGCAAATCAGGGGAGCCTTGTGAGAGCGAGTTGGCTAGCCTCCTTATTAGTTTAAATAGTGTGGTTAAGCTGAGCTGCTGCAAAGGTCGGAGCGGAATTGAATTTGCTGCCAGGGAGTTCTACTCCAACCCACCCATGATTATCTAGTGTGTGACATGAAGAGGGGTGTAGTGCACATGTGCGGTGCACTCCTGTTTGTTTCATCCTCACCTCCTCATCATGCTTCCTACATTTTTGTCTAACATGCTTGATATCCTGTGTTCCGACTTTCAACTAGGAACCTCTTTTTAAGTCATGTGCAACACTATCTTAAAAAAAATCGATAGTTTTTATCTGACCGTGATCAAGCATCTTGGAGTTCGCGCTAACTTGTTTGACTAGAAGGACCTGTTCCGCCAGTTGTTTTGTCCATGCATCTTAGGGATTTTTCTTTGGATTGGATTGTATGAATTTGAAAACCTGGGAATAAGAAAAATCACAGAATTGAGATTTGAGCTCATATTGAGATTACTATGGAGTTCGAGGCATAGGAAAAGATTCCATATGAATTTGGTTACCTAAATCCTATAATTCAAAGGGCTATTAAAGAAAAATATCCTTAAGATTTAAATCATCTCAAATTTCTACAAAAATAATAAAGTCCAAGGCAAGATCGTGCGGTACGTCACACCCTGTCTAATTAATTAATCATCATCATGCAACTAAAATCTATATCAGCAAATACTTGTGTCTAATTAATCATCATTGTTTCTTGCAAATACTTAAGCCCACTACTGAACAGTATTTAGTTTTCAGTGCACATCATATGATCATTAGCAGCCTAAGCTATATAACTGTAGCGCCTTGCACTAGCGCTTTATACAGACTAGCACCGAAACTTCACAAGGGAAAATAAAAGTGGTCCTAGAGGAGCTGCGTGCTCGCTGGCTCCCTGCTCGTAGCTAGCCACGGGGAATAATAAATAAAGTAGCATTCATTTAATGAAATTTCGTAGCTTTCGAAAAATAAATCAAGGACTGTGGAACGATGTTTATCTCCCTCTAGCTAACCGATGTTATAAAATGTGAATGGAGTAGCATAGAGCAACATGATACTAGTACCACCTATTGTTCTTTCATAGTGGAATTGAAGGAAAGGAGAGACAAAGCATGGTCTTTGGATGGGTTGCCAGGAGCAACTTGTCGGATTGGGAGACATGGGGAACTACTTGCATGCGTGTGTGAACTATTGATCTTCTTCTTGGTCCTTGTTGTGATGAGCTAGTCTAAGAATATCAACATTGCGCCTTCGAAATGGCGGAGTCCTACAGATGTGTCCTTATTTGTCTGTAGGGACTGTGGTGAACTGAAAAATGAGTGTGATACACCCATGTTATGGGCGTCCGAACTAGTAGCGTGTAGCGATTGTGGCCATCCAGCCATCCAAGACACCAGCAGTGACACATCACTTCATGGCTTCACAAACGCCAAGTGATCTCCATTTCCTCATCATATGTCGGTATAGCGGCCATCAGGAACAGCCCAACAGCATTGGACGACACCAAACACACATGCCGGCATGCAGGCGCCGCAACTTGAGCCGGAGACGCCCCTTGAGCTCATTGCCAGCCAAACCAAGAAGCAAGAGGCTGATTCTTGAAAAGATAGGCTAAGCTGTGTTCATTCTGCTATGATGACTAGTAGGAGTTATAACCGTTGATCAGTATTGTGTCTTCATTGTTGAAATACGGCATTTAATCGAGCAATTGGACAATATTTAGGGATTTTTTACATCTTCATTTGTGGGTTCAACATGATGATTAGTAAAGTTTTTTATCGCTTCTTATTTGATGATAGGATCTTCCACGCTTTGAGATACCCATAGTAATGAAGAAATTTTCTGCACAAATCTCTCATGCTGATATAAATCTCTAACAACCACACCAAGTGTAGCTAATAATCCATATAAATGCGACCACTAATGAGGTGTGTTCTCCCCCTACTTCGTGTGTCTTCATAAGCCACTGAGTTTCAAAACCTTCCCTTCATACCAGCCTTTAGCAAAATCAATGCAAGAAAAAACTAAGGGAGACTAGCTTGAGAGTAGGAGACATCAAGACTTTAATGTCTAGCATATAAGATTGTTTGGGAAGTGTTAAACCCTTTTCTCGGGCCGCACTGTATTTATATAGATGATGCCTTTGCTTACAAGTTGTTCGATCTGTAGTTTGATCGAGAGATCACAAAGAAGGTCGGTACAGGAGGAGATAGACAGAAAAGAGATAGGAAAGGATTACAGGTTTAAATACTAGTCCTATCTCCATACAATTGTATTGCAACACTCCCCCTTAATCTAAACCTACGGAACTCCAAGGTTAAGATTGTATTTGAACTCATCAAGCCTTCTAATGGTAAGAGGTTTTGTGAAGCCATCAGCTAGTTGATTACCTGTAGGTATGAACTCTGTGTCCAGTAACTTGCAAGCTACTCTTTCTCTGACAAAGTGGAAATCAACCTCAGTGTGCTTTGTGCGTGCATGAAAAACAGGATTAGCTGAAAGATAGGTTGCACCAATATTATCACACCATAATCTTGCAGCTCGTGGAGTTCTGACCCCAAGCTCACAAAGCAAAGTTTGAATCCACATAACTTCAGTTGTAGCATTTGCTAGAGCCTTATATTCAGCCTCAGTACTTGACCTTGATACTGTAGATTGTTTTCTCGCACTCCAAGATATAAGATTGTTCCCAAAAATATAGTGAATCCACCTGTAGATCTTCTATCATCAGCACACCTTGCCCAGTCTGCATCTGAATAAGCAGACACAAGCTTAGAGGGAGATTTGACAATCTTGCGTCGAAGTTCTCTTGAATAGTAGTAGGAGCATGTAGATACTGACAGACTTTGTTCACGGAATAAGAAATATTAGGACGAGTAAGTGTTAAATATTGTAATGCACCTACAACACTCCTGTAATTTGCTGCATCCTCGGGTCCAATTGCTTCACCACTGGCAATTATGAGCTTTTCTGAAGTTGAGATTTGTGTACTTACAGGTAGGGGTGCAGAGCGGCGGCCGATCCGGCCCGCTCCACAGTCAAAATTGATTTTTGTTAGTTATAACTGCTCCACTCAGTTTTAGTTCAATCTGAACTAACTCTCTACTTATGTGGGACTATGCGGGATGCCCGCTTGCATCCCTACTTATAGGCTTGCAATTTTCCAATCCTACTCTCATGAGAATGGCATTGGCATATTTTTCCTGTGACAAAAGTATACCATCTTTTACCTGCTTGACCTCTATACCAAGAAAGTAATGAAGATCTCCCATATCCTTGAGCGCAAACTCCATCTTTAAATCCTTAAGCAGGCAAGTGGTGGCATCTAGACTTGAATTAGCAACAATTATATCATCAACATATACCAGAACAAATATAGTGACATTGCCTCTATTGAAAAGAAATAGTGAGGTATTAGCTTTAGATGGTTTAAAACCAAGTTGTTCTAACTGTGTGCTCAACCTTGAGCACCAGGCTCTAGGGCCCTGTTTCAAACCATACAAAGCTTTATCTAACTTGCAAATGTAATGAGGTGTGCTTATATTCTCATAACCTGGTGGTTGCCGCATAAAAACCTCTTCTTCCAGAATACCATGAAGAAACGCGTTCTGGACATCTAGCTGCCTTAAGCTCCAGCCTCTAGAAACAACAATGGACAATACAAGTTGAATAGTAGCTGATTTAACAACAGGACTAAACGTATCTTCATAATCAATACCAAATCTCTGTTTGAAACCTTCCGCAACCAACCTAGCCTTATACATGTCTATGCTTCCACCGGACTACTTTTTAATATTATATACCCGTTTACAATCTATGACATTTTTGCCTTTTTCCGATGGAACCAAGTGCCATGTTTTATTTTTCATGAGTGCCTCGTATTCATTTTCCATCGCTTCTTTCCAATCCCTACTAGCAAGTGTATCACACAAATGAGTTGGTTCACCCATACTAGTAAGAAAGGCACGTTTGATTTTATCATACCTTATGGTACCATCTTTGTACTCCATTTCCTTGACAATACCAGATTTGGACCTAGTATAGCGACGTGGAAGTTCAAGTGCACAAGCTGTCTTTGGTGCAGAACATTTCAGTGTTGTTGAATCTACAGCAGAGGTTGCCACAGAGGATCCCGCAAGATCCCTTGTGCAATCCAGCTCCCGATCTGAGGCGACCAGAGGGTCAGGAATTGCCCTCGTGATTGTTACACCAGCGAGAACGAGCCACGTCGCGTCCTTGGTCGCCAGCCGCTCGGCTAGGTCGGTCGCGCTGTCCATGTTGGGCCCGACGCTTGCTGCCTGGTCGGCCACTAGCCCATCTCGTGTGCACGTGGCTCTTGGTGGGTCGCGTTGGCCCGCGCTGGCCGAACTGGAGGGGACCGTGCTGCCTCGGTTGTCGGCCACCCCAGCATCCAGCAAACGCAGCGCACTGAGATCCTCCTCGGATCGCGCGTCTGACATTCTGCCTCGTAGATCCGCGTGGGATCTTGCACCATCGCTGCCACCCATATCAACCTGGGATCTGGTGCCAGCTTTGTCTGTATGCTCTTGTATAAAAGCACAACCTGAATCTGCACACTTAGCATTAAAATTAAAATTCTATTTTTCCTTGAAACTAGTCATATGATCAACACTATTTAACTCGTCCCCGTGATCCGGACTAGGCATATAGTCAGGAAGAAGTGCAATTTCTGCATGAAGAAGGGCTCCAGCATTCGGATGAAGCTTTGCAAAGGGAAATATTATTTCATAAAATACAACATCACGAGAAATATATATGCGTCCAGTAGAAACCTCAAGACACTTATAGCCTTTGTGAAGATTACTATAGCCAAGAAAGACGCATTGAGTGGGACGAAACTCAACTTTGTGGCGATTATATGGACGAAGATTGGGGTAACAAGCACACCCAAAAATTCTTAGAGAATTGTAGTCTGGTTTTTGATGAAACAAAGTTTTTAAGGGAGTGGTATTTCCAATTACCTTGCTAGGAAGACGATTGATGAGATAAGTGGTAGCAATAAAAGCTTCATCCCAATATTTTAATGGTATTGATGCATGTGCTAGAAGAGATAGACCAACTTCAACAATATGATAATGTTTACGCTCAGCGGAGCCGTTTTGTTGATGACCGTGAGGACATGAGACATGATGAGCAATACCAATATTGCGAAAGAAAGAGTTGAGTTTCTCATACTCCCCTCCCCAGTCACTTTGGACTAAGTGCTCCGGATGTGATGGGATACAAGCCTCCAATGCAGCTACCGTGGTAAATGAGCCCCCTCGTTGCCCAATCCTTTATGAAAAAGTGCGTGGGATGAGTTTCAAAGAAGACAATATTATCGGAAGTTAAACAAGACATAGATGCAAGATTCTTGTCGGCTTGTGGAACATGAAGGACATCTTTTAAAACAAGATCACGTTTATGATTGGGGAATTAATAGATGCTTGACCAATATGACAAATATCCATACCTCAAACACTTACTGTGTGAATTTGATCATTGCCGAAGTACCTCTCCCTCATGGACAGCTTCTCAAGTTCGTTGGTGACATGATCGGTGGCTCCTGAGTCGGCGTACCAGATGGTACTATCCCCTCCTTGCTCCCGGATTGCAGCTGCAACAAGACAGGTGTCGGGAACAAAGTCATCATCGTAGTTGTGCCAGCAGTCCATGACCTCATGGCCTGCCTTTTTGCAGAGTTGACACCTAACACGGGCGTTGGAGGACCCAGAGGAGGCGTGGTTGTTGCTGTAGCCGCCTCCTCCAAATCAGGCGGAGGTGTTGTTGTTGAAGCCGCCTCCGTTGGAGCGTGCACCTTGGCTGTTGCCGCGGCTGCGCCCGCCGCTGCTGTTGCCGCGACCCCAGCCCTGGTGACCACGCCCACGAGCAGAAGCACGACCATGCGAGGCTGCATTAGCGGAAGATTGCCACATGTTCATCCGATGGAGGAGATTGAGGCGCGCGTCGAAGCTTAACAGCTGAGTATTCAGTTCTTGGACAGTCACGGGCTCCACCCGCGCAGCAAGGGCCGACACGACCGGGTTGTAGTCGAGGCCGAGGCCAGAACATGTGAAATGATCTCACTGTTTGTCAGCGCCACTCCAGTACATGCGATCTCATGTGAGAGCGCCTTGATCTTGGCTAGGTATTCTACCATAGTCAAGTTTCCCTTCTTCAGGTTGGTAAGCTCAATCCTTGTGTTTATGGCTTGAGCTTGAGTTTGAGCAGCAAACATGGCATGGATCGCTGCCCATACCTCTGCCGGTGTCTGAAGGGTGACGACCTGCGCAAGTATCTCACAAGACCAAGAACCCATCAGGAAACCTTGGACTAGTTGTTGTTGTGCATACTAGAGGACGTGGACGAAGTTTGCAATCTGCTCCTCCTTGCCATCTTTGGAGATGGTGAGTGTCTCCGGCGGCCGGATCAAGGTGGTGGCCCATCTGTGCACCCTTAATTTGGGGCAGCACAATGGCCTTCCACATGAGGTAGTTCTGCCTCGTGAGCTTCTCCTGGGGTAGGGGTCCAATGGACATGGGATACGACGAGCTGGAGGAGGAGGAAGGTGTGAATGTGGAGGCTCATGCAACGGACGTGGATAGGGCACTCATGGTGCTGGATTGGGTGGAAGCGGTGGTCATGGCGAAGGTTGCGATAGGGCTGAACTAGATGCGATCTCCTTTCGATCTCTAGGAAGAAGATGCTCTGCTTACCATATAAGATTGTTTGTGAAGCGTTAAACCCTTTTCTCGGGCCGCACTGTATTTATGTATATGATGCCGTGGCTTACAAGTTGTTCGATCTGTAGTTCGATCGAGAGATTACAAAGAAGGTCGGTACAGGTGGAGATAGACAGAAGAAGAGCTAGGAAAGGACTACAGGTTTAAACACTAGTCCTATCTCCATACAATTGTATTCCAACATAGCAGACTGCAATGATCCTGTACATCAGTGTGACAACTAAGTTTGGACAATCGGCAACACTGAGATAGGGAAAATCACGAACACCCTCCGCGTCACTCAAGGCAGGCGACATGGGCGCAGGCGCAGCCCAACCTCCCCACCCGTGAGGCCCGTCACTCTACCACTCACTTGCCTGCTGCTAGTGGTCACCGGCGGGCAAAGCTCATGAGACAGACGGCGACAGACGGAGACCATCTCGTCCTTCATCTGGTGAAGCTCACGGTGGGGGCTGGCACCCTTCTTGGCATGCATCCATACGACCTCAGCTTTGACGTGAAGCTCGGCCGCCATCGTCATGGCCAACAAGGCGGCAAGATGTGTCAGTGTTAGTGAGTGTGTGGCCTAATGGATGTTGAGGCGTGGTTGAGAAGGTCGTCGCCTCGTCAGCGCATCGGCCAAGTGCCCAACATCGCCTGGCCTCCTACTCTTCTTCTACCCAATGACTCGGCCTACAGAAACACATGATAACTACCAGAGGTGACCCTGCTGTACGAGCGCTGCCCGCTCACCATGCAACAACCGTCCCTGCCATAGGCCCCACAATCACCATGGCTACCCCTCCTTTGAGGTCCCCTAGGTTAGGTCTTACGTGAGACCACAACCAGAAAGCGAGGATTTAGTACCGGAACAGATTTGGCATGTTCTCTAGTCTTCCTTCTGCCAATCTTTTGGCTGTTATGTTCTTGCAAGATAAATGGGCAAACATCTGAACCATCCTGGTTGTCAGTTTGGTAGCGGTTGTTGGTTACTGACGAGAACTTTGTCTTTTCTTGTTAGTGTGATTTTTGTTGTTGGGTTTTAGGCTCCATGTTTTTCCTTAGTTACCTGTGGTTAGATGTTGAGAGTTCTTTGTTGTTCAGGTTCTGTTTTGGTCGTCTGGACTATGTAGGGATTCTCCCCTTTTTATCTTCTATACCTATAAATCTCACATGCAGTTCTCCTGCATGGTTTGAAAAAGAAAAGATTTGGCATGTTCTTATATGGCAGCGGTGAACAAGGCAAACTGACTCAACATCATGAGAGGAAGGGGGGATCAACAACGCGGCGGCGCTTGTGGTAGATCAGCCAGCGGTGGAGGTGATTAGATAAGCCCCGGCAGCGTACCGTGATCGGTTCTTTGATGGACTGAGGCACCTATATATCTAACGATCAAACGGGCCACATACGGAAGGCTTAGAGGAAGCACAGAGGCCCAAGTACCAGGCTGCCCAATTTTTGACAACTCAAGAAATGTGGAGGATTACCATTAACCAAACAAGAGTGGCAGAAGGCTTCTGACAACTTGGCTCTGAACTTGAAATAAATCCTACTTTGGAAGGGACAAAGCAAGTCTTATCTTTGAGTTATAGTGATCTGCCATACCAAGTGAGGCTTGCTTCTTGTATATAAGTATATTTCCTCAAAATTACGTGATCAAGAGGGAACCTTTGGTGAGAATGTGGATAGCCCAAGGATTTGTCACCCAAAAATATGGACTTAGTATGGACTATGGAGGAGGTTGCTGAAAGATACATCAATGAGTCAGTACCCAACACCTATAACATATCAATGCACGCACATGTATTTAGTACTCTTATGATTTTGAGTTGTTTTTGACAAAGGGTGGATTTTATTGGCTCAAAATGGATCAAGAAGATACATCAATGAGTCAGTACCCAACACCTATAACCTATCAATGCACGCACATGTACTCAGTACTTTTATGATTTTGAGTTGGGGAAAGTAGTGGCTGAACTGGTGTTGCCAGTTTCATCTGCACATTATGATTACTTTGTCAAATCTTTGTGTTTTAGTAAATGAAAAGAAACAGTGTGAGTTTGTGCACATTATGATCTGAGCCTGATCAAGCATGTTGCATTCACACTAATTAACCTGTTTGATCACTAGAAGGACATGTCTGCCAGCTAGCCATTGTTTTATCCATGCATCTTAGGGCTTTTTTCTATTGCATGAATTTTGAAATATGGATATAAGAAAATCGTAGAATTGAGATGTAGCGTTCCATGGAATACTGCATGATTGTGAAGTGCAGGAATTGTCCCGTAACAGAACACGGGAATTCTTTGGATGGCGAACAGGAAACAAATGCAAGAATTTTAGAGGATTGATGAAGGAAGAGAGATAGAGTGTAAGTGCAGTACTGGACTTCTCGAAGGAAAATGTACGTGATCTCTGAGCTCATATGAATTTGGCTCTAGAAATATATCCTTTGGATTCAAATCCTCTCAAATTCCTACAAAAATAATGCAATCCAAAGATGTCCTTAAGAGATTTGTGCAAGGGAAAAATCGTGCCACGCGTCACACTGTGTCTAATTAATTAATCATCACTGTGCAACTAAAATCTTTATCAGCGAATACTTGTGTCTAATTAATCATCATTATTTATTGCGAATACTTAAGCTCACTACTGAACAGTGTTTTGTTTTGAGTGCGCGTCATAAGATCACCAGTAGCCTAAGCTCAGTAACTACAATGACTTGCGCTAAGGCTCCATATCTATACCTACTAATAATAAAAATAGGTATTCTTAGAGTCCATCATGCTAATCTATACCCCCAAAAAAAAGAGATAGGTATTCTTAGTCTGTCATGCTATTTTACAGAAAACCCCCTGAATATATATGTTGTTATTTTACCTGTTAACAATTTAAGAAAATACAATCTAAGTTAGTGATTATGGTGAAATCTTAATCAATAATGCACTATCCGTCTTTCTTTCATACCGGTAGTGATTCGGATATGGGATGAACATGTTGAAATAGAATACATGTGGAATCTTGAACTGCGCTTTTCTAGGCTAAGACCACATTCGTTTGGGCCGTAGCTACAAATTCTCAGATTATAGACCACTTTCCGTGAATACAGCGTGCGTCTGGCATTTTTTTCTCCAGTTGCAAGGCACGGACCTTTTTGCTAGTATGGACTAATCGAAAAACAAGGCTTTGTACGGACTAGCACCAGAACTTCACAAGTGGTCCTAGAGGAACTGCACGCTCCCTGGCTCCCTGCTCATATCCAAGAGGAACAATAAATTAGCATTCATTTAGTTAAATATTGTAGCTTCAGAAAAATAAAATTAAAACTATGACACGATGTGTATCTCCCTCCAGCGACCCATGCTATAAAATGTGGATGGAGTAGCATAGAGCAACATGATACTAGTACCACCTATTGTTCTTTCGTAGTTGTCTCCGAGTCCCACGAGTTGCTCTTGGCAGCCCATCCAAAGACCATGCATGCTTTGTCTCTCCTTCCCTTTCATGCAACCTCACAAAAAAAAACTTACATGCAAGCAGGATGGGTGATCTTCTTCTTTATCGTTCTTGTGATGAACTCGTGGGATTGCGACACATGGGGAACTACTTGCATGCGAGCTGAAGCTCTGCTTCTTCTTTGTCGTTGTGATGAGCTAGTCTAAGAACGTCAACATTGCGACCTCCTGTAGACGGAAAAAGAGTGTGGTACAGGGACAGCCATGCTGTGTGTGACCCTAGTAGCGAGCACAGGCCTTGCACAACACGACAGCGATCGTCGTCATCCAACAGACCAGGAGTGACACATGCGGACGCCACAACTTCAGCCGGAGTCGCTCCATGATCCCATCGTCGCCAAGCAAAGAGGAGTGAGGCTGACTCCAGAAAACGGAGCCTACGCTCTACCGATTCAGCTATCATGACCGATATAAAATTATAAATATTGATCAGTATTGCGTGTTCATTGTTTTTCAGAAAATTGCGTCTTCGTTGTTGAAATAGGGCACTGATAATTGAACAATTGGACAATACTTAGGGATATACTAATACTTAGGGATATACTAGCAAATCTCCATGTGCGTTTCTACGGGAGAGAAAGAGACCTTTTACAGTATATCTAAGACATATGGGCCGTCCATTTTAGTGGACGAACCCACCAGATTTATCAATACTACCGCACAATTTGTGTAGTATATTAAGGCTATCATGATTCGACGAAGCCGCGCCACGATGCCCGCGGCCATCTACTCAGACGCATAGGAGCTGCTCTCTACATCGCTCGGAGCCCCAGGCCACGGTCCCCACCCCCGGCCGCTCCCTGAGATCACTTCCTCTTCCTCGCGTAGGTAGCTCAGTCCTTCATATTTCTCTGTAGTCTCTGCAGTGTTAGCTGTGTGTGCCTGCTGGATGGATGGTGCGCATCTGTGCTAGCTTAGTACTGAACGTGTGCGCAAAGGCGGGATTAGTAGTGTGTGTGATGGATTGGTGATGGATTAGTGATGAAATACTCAAAACCAATCAATCCATTAGCGACATAGTCTTCCCAGTCCAACCTGCGGACCTTCTAATGTGCGCGACGGGAGGAGGGGAGCATCGGGACGACAGAGGTTGTGGGGACGGCGGCTTGCAAATGGCTTTTGGAATTGGGATGGCGACGGTTGGGGGCTGCGGTCTGCATGCTGCATGCTGCATTGGCGGCGATTATTCGCCACGTCAAAATGGCGGAGGTTGAGGACGACGCCACGACGGCCTGCAGTCGTCATCGCCTGCAATGATTATAATTAATTAATTAATCATATTATAATTAGTTAACTAAATAATTACAGTGAAATCTTTAAGGACAAATTTACCCCTAATAAGGAACTACCAGGACCGTTGGATCGGTTTAATACTACCCATTATATTGGGTAGTACGATGTACCGTAAAAAATCTCGAGAGAAAACATGGGGTCCATTAGGATCAGCAGTATTGAACGTGTCGAGGGCATCGGATGTGTTACATGATGGTCAGCCTGTGTGTATATGACCTAGGATAATAAGCTCATGAGCTTGGTCTTACTTCACCCTAAACGAAAGAAGACTTTCATATCCAAATTTAGCTTAGACGTAACTGCCTTCTTTTTGGGCGGTCCACCCAGCGAATTGTTGGTTGTCGTCCACTCCATCCCCCCTTTTACTTCCAAGTGGCCATGTTAGGATGTCCCGAGCCGTGCATCTCTTCTTTTTTTGCGACAGAAAGAGAGTTTTATTCCATAATCAGAGGGTTACAATCGAGAGGCACCAACTCCTCAATACAAGGTGGGCTCCTTCCCAGCCATACGGCAGTAGTAAACTCCGTACGACTATACAATGCCAACCGATGTGCTACCCTATTCTGCTCACGCTTTATTTTTGATGGAACAAACTCCCGCTCCTGAAGATGACGCTTGATCTCGAGTACCAAATGCCCATAGACAGACCTGGACATATTGTCCCCGGTCATTGCAGCTAGTGCCGATGAAGAGTCTGATTGAACCACAATTGGCAAGGATGTGTGCTGCAGGGCCAAGGCCATACCCTGCATTATTGCATGTAACTCCGCTTCCAACGCGTCATTACAATTGAAGATACATCTGTAAGCCGCGAAGATCACCCCACCCTCATGGTTCCGTAGTATCATTCCTGCTGCCGCCGACCCGTCCTCTTGCATGAAGGCACCATCCACCGAAAGCGCAGCCCAGCCCGTGGGTGGCCGCGGCCACTTAAGGGGTATTGGCGGGGCGGGTGCCTCGGCGTTTGCACCCTGACCACTGACATCTTCCCTTTGAGGATATCCTCCATGGAGAAAGTACCACACAGGTTCAAAGAGTTCATATAGCTTTGGAGGTAGTCCGATGTTGCCGTTACGGGCGGATCATCCTTTCCGTGTATAAGGTCCGATCGAAGCGACCAGATTCTCCATAACAACATGATCGTGCAATCCCGCATGTTATCATCGCAGTTTGCCAGGACGTTTAAGAGCCATTCCTTCCCAGTATCATGAAGCAGCTCCTGGCTCGGTAGACGCCAGACAATTCTCATCTGATCCCATATCCTCTGCGCATGCTCACATGACACAAGAGCATGAAAACTAGTTTCCTTTTCTCGGCCACACACCCGACAGCTATCTCTAGTAGATATGTGACGATACTTCTTGCATTCATTTGTAGCCAAAGCTCCAGAGACAACCTTCCAGGCCATAATCCTCATCTTTAGCGGCACTTTAGAGCTCCAGATCCGCTGCCAAATGGGCCTCTGACCTGACGCGTTACTGCTTGACGAGATGAGCCTCATGGAATGCTGAACTGCCGTTGCTAGGTGATAAGCACTCCGCACTGTGAATTGTCCAGACCGCTCCGGGGCCCAAGCAATGAAATCCTGCCCGTTCCTTGGAGATGTGCGTATCTTCACAATCTCCCTGACATCCATGTCCCAAAAGTGCTCCCTGAGCCTTTCGACATCCCATGCTCCATGCTCATTCAGAAAATCAGCCACCCGATTATATCGACAGTTCCTCTTAGGAGTAATCGGTCTGAAATTGTGACCCCGAGGGATCCAAGCATCTCTCCATGTTTTTATCATTGCGCCGTTACCAACGCGCCATATAATGCCCTTTTTCACCAAATCAAGTCCATGAGCAATACCCTTCCAGACCGCTGAACTGTTCGCCGAGAAAACAGTGTCAAGCAAACTTCCCCTAGGGTAATATTTGGCCTTAAGTAATCTCGCACAAAGGCTATCTGGGCTATCTAAGAGGCGCCAAGCCTGCTTGGCCAGCAGGGCTTGATTAAACGCCCTCATGTCTCGAAATCTCATGCCCCCCATTGCTTTGGGTAACATCATCCTCTCCCAGCTTAACCATGCCATCTTTATTTTGCCATTTTCAACCCCCCACCAATATTGCCGCATCATCTTGGTTAGATCATCACACACTGACGCCGGCAATTTGAACACACTCATTACATAGGTGGGAATTGCCTGAGCCACGGCCTTGATCAAAATCTCTTTATTTCCAACTGAGACATATTGTTCACTCCAATCAATAAGAATTTTCCTCAATCTATCTTGCAATGTCTCAAATTGCCCCTTGTGCACTCTCCCTTCAGGGACTGGGAGTCCAAGGTACTTTGGTTCGAAAACCTGCTGCGTTACCTCCAATGTACTCTTGATCTCATCCACGACTGGCCCATCGCAATTGTCAGAAAAAAGGATGGAACACTTCTCGGGATTTATAAGTTGACCCGTCGCCGAGGAATAAGTGTTCAACAAACCCTTAACAACATCCACTTGCTGGCCTGAAGCTTCAAAAAATAGCAATGTATCATCCGCAAAGAGGAGGTGAGAAATCACCGGTGCACCCCGACAGATGCTCACCCCGTTCAAGCTCCCTTCGATCACTGATTTAGATAGGAGAGTAGATAACGCACCGTGCATCTCTGAATAATAGAATATGCAGCGCAACCCTTTAGTAGGGGCAATGTCGCCACGGAAGAGTTGCAGCATGTCCATGGTGTATGGGTGAAGAGCGGTGATGGAGTTGGTGTCATTGATAGCCTCGTTGACCATTGGCCAGTTCAGCGCCTAGAAAGATATACAACATGTCCATGGTGTCCAGATGTAGAGTGATGGTAGAGTCGTCATCATTGGTGACCTCGTCGACCACCAGCCAGTTCGGCGGTTTGTTCCTCTTAAGAATTGTCAAGGAGCAGTCCTTCCGCTCGAACGCCCTAAGCCATTTGGAATAAATGCGTGAAGACGGGTTTTTAATGAGGTAAATCCCATAGGTGCTCCCTTTTATTTACCATCACTAGTTCTTAGGAGAATAATAGTAGAACAATCGCGCACAAAGCTGACAGAAGAGGAAGGGGGGAGAGAACTTAATTTTCTTATTTGCCAACTCAACTCACGGATCAGTACAAAAATACGAAATTCTTAATTAATTCTTGATTTCAGAAGGGGCGCAAGGGGGACCGCCATCATCCAGATCCGCTTCGAGGACCAGGGGGGTCCCAGGAACAAGCTATGTGCCTAACGCCGACCCGTCGACCACGCTGCCAGGACGGTGCTCTTCCGCATCCACTCCTGCGACCCACCGTAGGGCAACAGGAGCGCCACATCTCCAGGCGCAATGTGCGGATCCGCCGCCACGAGGTCCTTCAGCACGGTGCCCGACGCCGGCCCCGCCGCCACCTCCAGCCACCGAGCCACTGCACCTGTCGCCAATGCAGCGCCGCCGCCCAACACCACTGTCCCGCGTCGGCCTACATCGATGACAGAAGAGAAGCCCCGCCGCCGCCAGGGGGCTGACCAGCTTTGCCCGTCAACGCAGGCCGGTGGCGGCGAGGGAGAAGAAGGGAAGGGGGGCGCTAGGGCCGGCGGCTAGGGTTCCCCCTCCGCGTAGCTCGCCGGTGCGACATGGGAGGGGTATAAAACAAAGCAAGCCATAGTAATTCTTTTTTTTATTGATCATGCATCTATATATAGTCTTTATTTTGCTTTGATCACGCATTTATATATTGAGTAATATAGTATGGTTAAAGTTGTTGCAGATACTGGAGTATAAATGAAGTGACTGCTCTCGAGCTCTGCTCCAACCATGTAGCCCAGTCACTAGTGGGAAATTATGCTATTAATCCCTCCGATCGCAAACCCTAGCCAGTTCCAAACTGTGTGTGATGAAGGTATCATTACAAAATCCAACCGTGTGCCCAAAAATGAAATGTGTGTGATCGTTAACCCATCACGCATCATTAAGAAAGAGAGTCGTGTGCAATACCGTGCACACAATTTGGTTGACAACTTGTGTACGATAAATCATGACAATGGACATGGATGTTTGGGGGGAATCGTATGTGTTGATAGGCACAAGATTGAAATAAACAAATTGTGAAGGGAAACATTGGACAAGTTGCAGTCCTGTAGCTCCGCTCGCAGTGCAGCATATTTCTTGCATGTACATATACTATTCTGATGGGGCTAGAGATGTTTCATTGAGAGCCCAGGTCGCTCCCCAGGTCGCTCCCGCGGGCGGCCCGGGAGCGAACCCTAGCCGCCGCCAGCGCAGGCCCCTCCGGCCCCTCCTTCCCTCGCCGCCGCCGGCGGACGTTGCCGGGCGAAGCCCGCGCGGCTCGGCGGCGGCGGGGCCCTTCCCTCCTCCAGCTCGAGCAGGGGCGGCGCGGGCCGTTCGTTCGGGCGGGGACTCGGCGCGGCGCTCGCGCGGGTGCGCGCACCGGCGAGGGTTGCCGTGTTCGGGATGGCGTGGCGAGGGCGCGCAAGGCGCGGCGCGGGCGCGTTCGGTCTTCGGCGGCGTAGATCGGACGCTGGATCGGGAATCGCATTGGCGGCGCCCGATCCAGATCTGAAGGCTTCCGTCTACTTCAACCAGGGCTGCCTCCGATGGTCCTGCTTTCGGCGGCCTTTGTCGTCGGAGTTGTACCGGTTTGGCGGCTGGAGGTGGGAGGTGGCTCCGGAGAAATCCGAGGCCAGCAGTGCTGGTCACGACGGCGGCGACGCCCGAGGGCGCCGTACCCTTCTTGGAGGCGCCGTCCAGATTGCCTCCTTCCCCTCTTCCTTACACCCAGCTCGTATGCCGGGCGAAAGCCCAAATCCATGCCGGATTGAGCGACAGCGGCGCTCCGGGCGTCGTCACCTTCTTGGGGGTGTCGTTCTTGGTGAGCTTGGGGTGGATGTGATGCTTTGGTTGCTTGGCGGCGGATTGGTCTTCAGAAGCCCTGCCGGTCTCGGCGGAGCGGTGCTTCATCCTACTCATGGATGGCGGCGTATCTCGGCGGCGTGGCGCAGTGGAGATTCGGCGTCCGATGTGTGGCGATGGACTCGCGCAGGAGGACGAAGCTGTCTGGTGTCGTGGTGACGTCGATAGCTGAGTGGCCAGACAAGGTAGAAGCCTCAATTTGATCTGAAGACGGACCTGTGGAAGATGGCGGCGACGACACACGAGTGCGTCTGACCGGATTATGCCCCAGACCCGGTATGTGGCTCGGCTGGGGCTTCCGAATGTGTTTCGGTTCCGGCTTTTGATGTTAGGCTTAGGTGAGTGGTCTGGGTAGTGGCCCAACTAGCACCCCTTCATCATTTTGGATAGGAGTAGCGGCATATGTTGCCAAGATGGTGGATTCAGGCACATTGTTGTAATACTTTGTAAGGTCCTTGAGAATAATCAATAAAGTGGCCGTATGCATCTCCCAGATGCAGAGGCCGGGGGTCATCCTCCTTTTCTAAAAAAAAAAACATATACTATTCTGATTTTAAGCGAGTCGTAGTGTTGCCAGTTTCATCTGCACACATTATGATTACTATGTCAAATCTTTTCGTATTAAACGGAAAAAAAAACAGTGTGAGTTTTTGTATATTGAGTATCTAGTGTATGACGTGAAGTGGGCTGCAGTGCCGTGCACTCCTGTTGGTTTCATCTGTACTTCCTGCCCATGCTTCCTACAATTTTCTCTAACATTGTTCTGATTCTGTGTTCTGAGTTTTGACTAGGAACCTTTTTTAAGTCATGCACACACCACTATTTTAGCAATTTTGTCGATAACTTAGATCGGCAGCGATCACGCGCCTTGATGTTCACACTAGCCTGTTTGACTACAACCCAAGCGCCAGAACAGCTACAGCATGGATAAACACCAACCTCGACGGTGGGGGCATCTTTCAGGATGTTGTCTTGTGGATGGGTGTTTGTTTGTGCCTGAATATCGTTAGCACTCTAAAGCTGTTCTTTTGCCTAGGCTGTGGGTAGCTCTCTGAGAGCATGGTTAATACTATAGCCTACTGGTGGCTATAGCATGTTGACATGTCATCTATAACCACCGTAATAGTCAACACGTATAATAGTTAGCTATATGGAAGTACTATTTTATCAACATGTGGCCCCACATTTCACTCACTCAAAACTTCTTGGAGCTCGTCCTGCAGCCGACTGTAAGTCTACAGCCCGCTTCTCTTCTCTCTCCTATTCTCTCTCTTCCAACTCAGCAACAATATAATATTTAAATCCTTATAGCCCGCTTACGGCACCTTATTATACTTGCTCTGAGGGTGTTGTTTTCTTTATGTGTGTGTGTGTCTGTTGTTCAATACTGGAGGTTGTGTGTACTCTGACTTTGTAGGGTTCTTCCCCCTTTTTCTTCTATCTATTTGATGGTTCAAAAAAACATTATATTTAACCTACATAGAATTCAACTGATACAATACGAACCAAGTGGTAAAGGTTGCCGCCTTGTCTTTGAGGCAATTACTCTTCTCATGACCTAGCGTGCCCTGCAATTTGTTACCAGTTTCACCGCCGAAAAATTCTCTGTGAGCAAGGATCCTGCTTATTTGATGATAAGATCTTCTAGGCTTTGAGACTTCCATGTTTATGAAGAGATTGTCTGCAGGAATTCCTCGTGCAGGTATAAATGTCTCTAGCAACTGCATCATGTGTAGCTAAACATCCATATAAATGCGACCACCGGTGAAGTGCGTTCTCTCCCTACTTCATGAGTCTTCATAAGTCACCGAGTTTCAGCACCTGCCCTTCATACTAGTCTTTAGCAAAATCAATGCAAAAAAAAAAACTAAGGGACGCTAGTTTGAGAGTAGGAGACGTCATGAATATAATGCTTAGTATGTCGCAAATATAGTTTACATCACTTTGTAGGTGCGTCTCTTGCATTGGATTTCTGTGTTTTCTCGAGTTCATTTTTAGAACCGCATCTCCGCATGACTATCCTTCTCGGTTCGGCAACAGGCACTGGCAGTGCGGTCAGGTCACTGGCCCGTTGTTGACCAGATTGGTTGCAGCTAGCCTTGTAGGTGTGTTGTGTTCCCCACATTAATGGAACGCGTTGGAGTGCTCAACACTGACGCAAAGGTGACTTTGACTATAGATCTAGAGTTTAAACAATGTTTGATGCATGGGTTTCATCCTGTTTCACAGTGCCTCACGCGGGTCGATCTGGGTCGGCTCGGTAATGAGTTCACACTTAGTGACTCGGGGAACCAAGATATCCGTCGAGGTTGGTGTTGGGCGATCAGAAATGGGGCATCCCCATTGGTGGTGGTTGGTGACTGCAGGCTTTGCTTGGCTGCACGTTTTGGACGGACACGGTTTTTCCTTGCATCATGATGTCCATGTAGGAATCCTGCACAAACAATGCATATGATAGAAGATTCCAGATTTTGGGTGTATGGTGCGCATGTGCCCATCGTGGCCATCAGGGTATTGGACTTCTTCTTAGGCGGCGAAGAGGGGTGATTTTGATTTCGGTGGTGATCTTCAAGTAACGATTCTTGAGTTATGGTATGAAGAGTGTAGTTCTGCCATCCTATAGTTATACCTGGGTAATGGCGGTCTTACTTGTCCTTCCTTTGCTAAAGGCATTATCTGGCAATTGCCTGGACTGTTTTTCTAGGATGAAATTCCACGATTCATCTCTTTAATTAGACGCCAAACACGACATATTTCCTTCATGGAGACAGAGTTTTTGGAAAACTTTTCTTGAAGTCCAGGATCAGGTGTGGTCAACAACAGGGTTGGTTTTGATGTTACGTTGGTGTAGGTCATTGATTGCTTCGGCATGATCTTCAGTATTCCATATAGGAATAAAAAAGGACCAACGAGTGTCCCAGGAGATAAGCTCATTAGGAAATCTAAAGAAGCAGAATGTTCTCTTGCAGTGGGTAGAGGTAAACTAGAAACCTTGTCTGGAATTGTTAACAAATTTTCCTGACACTGTGCGCTCATTTTTCATTCAAATATTTTATGGAGATGGAAGCATCTTGTCGGAGGAAATGCTATGTTTGCTAGTGTCATCTCCTCTTTTGGTCATTTGGCCTGACGACCAAGCTGGAGCACTTGCCTAGGTGGGTACACTACTAAAATAGCCCTTTTTTTACCGAGTTTCAAAGAAAGTCGGCAGAGCCCATAATAAACTCGGCAAAATCTTCGCCGAGTGCCAAACTCGGCGCACAACACTCGGTTGGACGGGGCCCGACAATCATTAATACTGCAGAGTTCTTTCCATCGGGAACTCAGCGAATGTTTAAATAATGTTTTTGCTCGCAGAGTCATTTTTTGTTAGAGCTAGGAAAAGTCAAAGCTCTACCAAGTTGCTTATCACTGCAGAGTTCGATTTTGAATCAAACTCGGCAGACAAAAATTTGCCGAGTTTATGATAGAATGAACCCGGTAAAGTCATGGAACTCGGCATGAAACCAGATTCTAGTAGTGGTAGCATCACTCAAAAACGTCTCAAAGCTTACTCTTCACAACAACGGGCTCACTGGCACTACACCCGTCTTCACGTGAAAGGGGTGCACTCTTGTTTGTTTCATCTGTACTTCCTCATCATGCTTCCTACAGCCCGCTTTCGACTAGGAACCTTTTTTTTCAAGTCATGCGCAGAACTATTTAAGCTATATTATCGACAGTTTCGATTTGACTGTGATCGAGCATCTTGACGTTCACACTAACTTGTTTGACTAGAAGGACCTGTTCTGTCAGTTAGTATTTGTTTTATCCGTGCATCTTAGTGATTTTTATTTGGATTGCATGAATTTGAAAACCTGGGAATAAAAAAACCGTAGAATTGAGATGTTGCGTACCATGGATTACTAAATGATTCCGAAGCATGAGAATTGTCCCATAAAAAAGACATGGGAATTCTTTGGTTGGTGAACAGGACACAAACACAAGAATTTTAGAGGATTGATAAAGAGAAGAGAGATATAGTGTACGTGCATTGGACTTCTGAAAGGAAAATTAAAATGAGGTTTGTGCTCATATTGAGATTACTATGGAAGGCAAGGCATAGGAAACTATTCCATATGACTTCGGTAAAACCTCAATCCCGTAATCTAAAAGGCTTTCATAAAACAATATCCTTAGAATTCAAATCCTCTCAAATTCCTACAGAAGCAATACTGATCAAAGAGGTCATTAAGAGATTTGTGCATGGAACGATTATGCCACACGTTACACCGTGTCTAATTAATCATCATTGTGCAACTAAAATCTATATCAACGAACACTTGTGTCTAATTAATCATAATTGTCATCGCCGCCTTTCTGACTCGTTTTGCGGCGATGTCTTGGACTCTTTGAACGACTCATAATATAATAGTGATTGAGAAGGTCTTCTCGCGGAAGGCATCTGACTCCTTTAAATTCCTTGTCTTTCTGCAGCACTGGCACCCGCTCTCGAGGCAGCGTGACCATGTCCGTCTCGGCCTCATGGTGGATGCGCTACTAGATACAACGCATCGTCTTTCGTCATCTTAGTGCCGCTTGGCGGCTGCCACTAGGGTGCTTTTTTCCTATTTCTTTTATACTTTTTTGGGCATCTCTGTGACGTGGCCCCAGCCGCCGTTGTTCGTCTGAGATTCGGATGCTTGTTGTATGGACCAGTGCTTTATCTATAAAGCGGGGCGAAAGCCTATTTCGAGTAATTAATCATAATTATTTCTTACAAATACTTAATCTCACTACTGAACAGTGTTTTGTTTGGAGTGCACATCATATGATCACTAGTAGCCCAAGCTATATAACTGTAGTGCCTTGCACTAACGCTCTGTACGGACCAGCAACAAAACTTCGCAGGAGAAAATAAAAAGTGGCCCTAAAGGAGCTGCGTGCTCGCTGGCTCCTCCTCATAGCCACGAGGAATAATAAATACAGTAGCATTCATTTAGTGAAATATTGTAGCTTCAGAAAAACAAAATAAAAACCGTCGAATTATGTGCATCTCCCTCCAGCGAACCCATGTTATAAAATGTGGATGGAGTAGCATAGAGCAACATGATACTACCACCTCCCATCGTTCTTTCATGGTGGAAGGGAAGGAGAGACAGATAATGGTCTTTGGATGGGCTGCAAAGAGCAACCCGTGGGACTGGGTGACATGGGGAACTACCTACATGCGAACTCGGACTGGCTATCTTCTTCTTTGTGGCTGCTGTGATGAGCTAGTCTCAAAGCATCAACATAGTGCCCTGAACATGGAGGAAACCTACGGAGGTGCGCTTATTTGTCTGTAGGGTACTGGGGTGAACCGAAGAAAGAGCGTGGTACAGGGACAGCCATGCTGTGCGTGACCCTAGTAACAAGTAGAGGCCTTGCGCACAAGACGGGAGCGATTTGATCATGGCCATCCAAGAGACCATGTGTGACGCATCTTTTCACGGCTTCACAGACGCAAGTGATCCTCTATTTTCTCATAGCTTGTAGGTGTAGCGTCCTCCATACAAGGAACAGTCCAACAGCAGTGGACGGCGCCAAACACACATATACCGGTAGGCCACAAATTGCGCCAGAGTCGCCCCATCGCCGGCAAGCCAAGAGTTGAGGGTTGATTCCAGAAAACGTAGCCTATTCTCTACCCACTCTGCTATGATGGCCGATAAAAAAGTATTATAAGTGTTGATCAGCATTGTGTGTTCGTTGTTAAAATAAGGCATTGATAATTGAGCAACTGGCAAATATTTGGTGATATATTTTTTACGTCTTCATTTCTTGATTCAACATGATAATTCGTAGGGTTTTTTACCGCTTTGATCTGACATATATATGTGGAGTAATATATTGATCAAAGCTGGTGCAGTTACCGGAGTACAAATGAAGTGAGACGGCCCGCACTGGTCCAATCATGTAGCCTGGTCACTAGTTTAGAATCGTGCTATTAAGTCCCCTTGTTGGACACCCTAGTCAATAGTGTAGGATCCACGTAAGTTCATAGTTTGCTCAGTCGTACTATATCATCATTTTATCATTTACAATAAGTTTCAGTGTCTTTTTGTCTAAGATGAGTCCTTCCACGTAGCTTTCCAGTTTTCGGAGGTCCTCAAACTATGTTGGGCGCCTATGTGCACGATGATTTTGGAGAAAACAGTACTGTAGGTTATATTTATTGGTCTCTTTTTTTCATTTGTATCTCAGCCAATACCAGTTCTTCTGAATGAGTAAATAACTATGGTTTATTGGCACTAAAGTTCCATAAACACTAGCATGTGCGAACGTCACTGCTACCTGACTACAAGAAATGTGATCCTCTGTAAGAATCATACCCTCCTTGCCCACGGGCACTGTAAGCCTTTCGTTGAAGGACAATATTGTTGTTTAAAAATGCATCCAGCCAAACTATGTTATAAAGGGTCGATCCCGTGGAATAGAGGAAAGAAAATATATAATAGTTTCTGTAAATTGGAAGTGTGCAAGGAAGGAATATAGACGAATTGTTTAAGACCTCAGTTTGATTGGGGGCAAAGTTAGCAATTTAAAATCGCGGGATTGAGAGAGACCGGGAAGAGATGGTTAAGTTCCTAGATTGTGTGACCTTCAATGAGCATTCTTCCTAGATTGTGTGACCTTCAACGAGCATTCTTCCCTCACCATGTTGGAAATACACAACTACATATAGTAGCCTCTCACTCCAACAGTTTCTCTAAGCCCTGGCTATTACCTCATTCTAGTTTGTTGTGCTTTACCTTTTGTCTGCTTAGTCTATGATGTTGCTCTCCCACAGCCAGAGGGGACGTTAACTATTGTTTCACATCCTCTGAATAATGAGCATACCTCGTCGGAGTATGACAGAGCTCAAGGAATAAAGTAAAAGGTAAATTGCACTGCGCTGATCCGTATGTGGTCGTTACTCACTCCGACGGAGGCCAGGGAGCGTTTGGTTACTGGATCTATCCGGTGGGAAATGGTAGCACGGGATATCTTCAACCGGTTTGGATGGCGGTCATGTAATAGGATAGGCGATTAGTTTTCCTATCTTTGTTATGCTAGCCGGTTGAGGCCTCTTGGCTTTTGTGTTTTTGGCATGGTGGCTCTTTGTGAGCTTGTCGTTTCTTTTGTTTCAGACTTTAAGACCTTGTTGAACCTATTTGCTTATTTATAAAGGTGGCCGTATGCATCGCTTTGATGCAGAGGCCGGGGAGTCCCCCCTTTTCGAAAAAAAATTGAGCTAGTTTTTTTTATTGTAGTTGCAGTTAGTATCATGTGGGTTTCAGTGTTAGAACTTTACACTAGAAGAACCCACACAATATTTCAGTTTGCACCTGATTTTGATGGTTCATAAAACCACACGTCATGCTTAATTCACCTTGACTAGTTTATCAGGTGGCACATTGACATGTCATGGTTGTTCTTTATCTACTTTTGATTAGAGAGTTCTTTCTATCTGACCCTCTTTATCAAACTACAAGATATTGCTTTGAGTTGTTGAAGCAGATATGGTATTGTTGTTCTCATACATGCAGAACAATTTGAAATTGTTAGGATTTTGATTTGTACTTATGTCTACTTATAATCATTGCAATGAGATCACAGTAGAATAGTACACCATCGACAATGCAAGTTTTGATATACACTAGAAGACTAAGCTTGATAAGACCCCAATAGGTGGTAACCTTGTTGCCTAGAGTCTAACCTTCATAAAAATGAGCACCAAAAGTTCACAAGAGAAAATACCTGGATAAAATTAACATGATCCCTCTTCATAGCCACGATAAGCATATAAACAATTAATAGCATTCAGTGGAACAATGTAGTGTATAGAAATTCTGGAAATGCATTCATGCATTTGTACCTAGCCAAACTATATATCATAAAAGCTGAATAGAGTAGCATAACACAAACATGGTACTGTCACCTACATTTCTGGTAAAGTGAAAGAGAGAAAGAGGGGAGCGAGACACACACACACACACACACACACACACACACAGAGAGAGAGAGAGCAAAAATGATTGGCATGGTTTCGATCAGACCATTGGGTGGAAGCCAAATTGTAACTTGTGGGATTGTCATGAGGAACTCCTGATGTGTGTGGTCATATTTGTAGCCTTCTATTTTGCCATTGCTTTTTTAGTCATGCTAAGTGGCTTTCCTATCGAGCTTTTTTAAAAGAATTTTATGAACTCAACCAAATATTTTGATTTCACAGTTGTTTGTATTTCACTACCATGGCATGTAGACATTTAGCATAAGATGCTCAACATGATGATAGAGTCCCATGTCAAGGTTGTTGGATTAGATATTTGCTTAGAATTGCCTCATCGGGTACATGACATGGTGCCTAGTAGAATAAAAATTATAATCGTTAGATTTTTCTAAAATTTCCATAGAACAGCATATTTGAGAAATAATAAAATTATGTTAACCTACATAGGATTCAACTGATACAATACCAACCTAGTGGTAAGGTTGGCGTCTCATCTTGGAAGGGATACTTCTCATGATGACCATATATGGTGCGGCACAACCAGAACTTAAGCCTGACTTCCTTGCAGATTTAGTGAGAGTTTGTGGGGATGAAAGACTGCCCATTATGGTTGGAGGAGATTTCAACATATTAGAAGACAAGAGGAGAAAAATAATGACAATTTCGATGGAAGGTGGTCATTCATGTTCAATATGATCATTGGGAGTCTCGACTTGAGGGAGATTGAACTCTCTGGTAGATAATTCACGTGGGCTAATTCCTTACCAATTCCTAGCTGTGAAAAATTGGACGGGGTCCTTGCTAGTGTTGAGTGGCAATAGAAATTTCCACTGGTAACGATTCGAGCCCTACAGAGGGTCATTCCAGACCATGCCCCATTGCTGGTTGATTCCAGGGAATCGACCCAGGGCAACAGAAATTCGTTCTCTTTAGAACTAGGATGGTTCGAGAGGGAGGGCTTCCTAAATCTTATTGACACAGAATGGGCAGGGAGTCTGGTGGGACTTCTCATGTGGAAATATGGCAGAACAAAATTAGACATTTGCACCAATTCTTGAGGGGATGGGCCAAAAACCAAAGTGGTATTTACAAAGTTGAAAAGGAGAGGCTAACACAAATTATTAATGAACTTGATGTGAAAGCGGAATCCACCCTTCTTAATACGTCGGAGCGAGATATTAAGAATGAGGCCGAGAAGAAGTTACAAACCCTTATGATAGAGGAGGAAATGAGATGGGAGCTTAGAGCAAAGGTGTCTAAGATCGTCCAAGGAGATGATAATACACGGTTTTTTTTCATATGATAGCTAATGGGAAACATATAGAAAGAAGAGGATAATACAACTCGAACAAGATGGGGGTACAATTGTAGGACATGAGAACCCAAAATTGTACATCTCTGAATATTATAAGAAGCTTTTTGGAGCACCAGAAGAAAGTTTCGTAGCTCTAGATGAGAGTTCGATCGGGGACATACCTCAGCTTAAATTAGAAGAGAATGAGTTGTTGTCTGCTCCGTTCATTGAGAAAGAGGTGTTTGATGCAATAATGCAAATGAAGCATAATAAAGCCCCTGGGCCGGATGGGTTCCCGGCGGAATTTTATCAGAAATGCTAGCACACCATAAAGGGAGATCTATGCCTATGTTCCATGATTTGTTCGATGCCCACTTAAACCTATTTTATCTCCATTTTGGAACAATAACGTTGTTGCCAAAGAGGGTTGAGGCTATTCGCATTGAGAAATTCAAACCGGTCTGTCTTCTCAATGTAAGCTTTAAGATTTTTACAAAGGTTGGCATGAACAGGTTCACACAGATAGCCCATTCAGTTGTGTAACCAACACAAACTGCTTTCATGCCAGGATGACACATCCTTGAAGGGGTTGTGATCTTACATGAAACACTGCATGAAATCCATATGAAGAAATTAGATGGTCTTATCTTCAAAGTGGATTATGAAAAAATATATGATAAGGTCAAATGTCCCTTTTTGCAGCAAGCCTTACGTATGAAGGGGTTCAATGAGTCTTGGAGGTCTCAGGTGGATTCATTCATACAGAAAGGTAGTGTCGGAATAAAAGTCGACGACGATATAGGACATTTTTTTCAAACACGTAAGGGGTTACGGCAGAGAGATTCCATGTCTTCGGTGTTGTCTAACATTGTAGCGGATATGTTGACAATAGTAATTGGCCGGGCCAAAGAGAGTGGACAAGTAGGAGGAGTCGTCCCCCACCTTGTAGAGGGGGGAGTCTTCGTCCTACAAAACGTGGATGACACTATTGTATTCGTGGAACATGATCTTGCAAAAGCTAAGAATATGAAGCTTGTATTGTGTCTTTTTGAGCAACTGTTTGGGCTCAAAATCAACTTCAATAAAAGTGTATTGTTCTTTTTTGGGGGAGCCAAAGAGTAACAAAATGACTATAGAAATTTGTTCGGTTGTAAAATGGGATCCTTACCTTTTAGTTATCTAGGGATCCCAATTCATCATAGACGTTTAACGAACCAGGAATGGAAATGTATAGAAGATCGATTTGAAAAGAAATTGAGATGCTGGAAGGGCAAGCTCATGTCATACGGAGGTCGGTTGGTTTTGATAAATTCGGTCTTGACGAGTCTGCCAATGTTCCTTCTATCTTTCTTTGAGGTACCGGTAGGGTTACGGAAAATACTTGACTTTTATAGATCCCGATTCTTTTGGCAAAGTGATGAGGCGCCTGAGGAAACGGCGCCCGGCGCTGTTTGCCGGCGAGGCACGCCTGGCAGAGCTCACCAGTGTGCTCAATGCCCGGCAGCCCACACACCATTTCTCCCCTCGCCATCCTCTGCAGAGCGTCCATGTGCAGATGGCCGAAACGGGCGTGCCACCGCCATGACACGCTGGCCGTGCACACACCAAAATAGACTGGGCGCACGGGGCGAATGCACAGTTTGTACAACCGATTTGGGGATCGATTTACCTTGGCAATCAGAACACCGCGACGGTCGTGGACGGTGAGGATGCCGTGGTGGATGTTGATGTCGTAGCCATTCTCGTCGAGCTGTCCGAGGCTCACCATGCTGCTTTTGAGCCTGGGGATGTAGTACATGTCCATGAGGGCACGTTGCGCTCCCCCGTCGATGGCGAACGCGATGGTGTCGCGCCCTTCGATCTGGACCACCGACCCGTCTCTAAACCACACGGATCCGGTGATCGCCTTGTGGAGCTCGGTGAAGGCCGCGCGGTCGCCGGTCATGTGGTTGGACGCGCCATTGTCCAGGTACCACACCGGGTCCAGCGCGGCGTCCTCTGCTACAGGTGCGACGCCGGACTGTTCCTCGTTGAGGAAGACGACGGCCTGTGGTGTGTTGCGACGATGATCGGCCGGCGTCCCCGTCTCAATCGGGTGCACTAGCTCGACCACCTTGGCGAACAGCATCTGGGGGTCAGCCTCTTTGTCGGCCTGTGCGAGGAGGGCCTCCTTCTCCCGCCTCTTCTTCTTGCACTCACGGGCCCAGTGGCCCTTGTTGCCGCAGTAGTGGCACTTTTCTTTGTCCCCACCGCTCTTGCGGGGTAGTCACCACCGCGTCTGCCGCCGCGCCTGCCGCCGCGTCCGCCACCTCGGCCGCCGCCCTTTCGGCGATTGTTGCTGCCGCCTGGAGGAGGGCCCTGATTGCCGGGGTGCAAGCCAGCCTGCCATTCCTCCCAGATGAGGAGCAAGCGACCGCCCTGACTGCTGCCACCGCTCTGCGTGTCGTCGAGGCGTTCTTGCACGACGCGTACCCTGCCGGTGACCTCGTCCAAGGAGAGCGTGATGATATCCAGCAGCGTCTCGATCACGATCGCCACCTGCGCAAACTGAGGTGGCACGACATGGAGGAATTTGGCAACTACCTTAGACTCCTCCAGAGTGTCCCCGAGCGCGCGCAGGCCGGAGACGATGCCAGAAAGACGGAGGGAGAAGTCGTCGATCGTTTCCCTGTCATGGAAGGCGATGCTCTCGAAGTCGCACCGGAGCTTCCGTGCGTTGGCCTCGCGCACCCGCGTGGCGCCGAGGCGCTGTGTGGCGATGGCGTCCCACGCCTCCTTGGCGTTCTCCTTCTCTCCCACGGTGAGCAGCGCATCTGTGGGCAGACCACGAAGGATGACGCTCATGGCGTTGCGCTCTTCGTGGTAGGGGGCGTCGCCGTGCGACACTGCCCGCCACCAGCCGTGGGCATGAAGATACACCTTCATCACCAGCGACCACTCCGGGTAGTTGGTGCGCGTCAGCATTGGGAGCGCGCCGCTGGACGGCGCCTGCTGCACCACCATGTCTTCGCGCGACTGCTCCCTACCGCTCGCCGGTGACCTTGACATGGCTCTGATGCCACTTGTTCCCCTCGATGCACTCTGAAACAACTCGCGAGAGACAGGTTTTGCGCAGCGAACTTGCATGTTGCTTTTCTGTTTCTTCTCCCTTTTATTTCTAAACTTAACAGATCATGCCGTGGCTCTGGCGCTCCTACTAGATCATGCCATCCCACGATCGAGCACTCAATCCACGGCCTCCTACAAACGCTCCATGGATCGCACAAGCTACGTCTCGCGGAAGCCACTAACAAACTGACGTGAAAATCCAACTGAATTTGCTAACAGAAAAACTACTACGATGCAAAGTCTGAAAACCTGAAACTTGTCATGCTAGCTAAACTAGCTTATTGTGCAACATATTGCATGTTCATTGTTTTTCAGAAAATTGCGTCTTCGTTGTTGAAATAGGGCACTGATAATTGAGCAATTGGACAATACTTAGGGATATACTAGCAAATCTCCATGTGCGTTGCAACGGGAGAGAAAGAGACCTTTTACAGTATATGTAAGACATATGGGCTATCCATTTTAGTGGACGAACGCACCAGATTTATCAATACTACGGCACAATTTGTGTAGGTCATTATGTCACGAGAACTACTGCCGTGACTAGTCTGGAGCAAGGCCCAGCCCAGCCCGACCGACCCGGGAGAAGCCCCAGGCCCAATACGTGTGTCCAAGGCCCAGAGTGGACCGGGTGAGCTGTATAAGTACATCGAGTGGAGTGTGGTTAGGGTATCATTGGATCACTGTACCGAACGGCGCCGTTGGGCGATGTATCCTTCCTCCCACCTCCTGGCTCTCCTCCCCGATCCCCTTCTTGCTTAGGAACCCTAGTTACAATTGGGCCTGTAATCGGAAGAATTGAGAGTAGATCGAGTGGTTGAACCCCAAGATTCGTATCACTTGGTATTTAGAGCCTCCAAAATCCCACCAATTTCTTCCTGTGTGTGCCGACCTGGATCGCCCCCGCACCCGCAGCCTCAAGCAGATCATGGCGGATCTGGACCTCCATAAGAAGATGGAGGAGGCGGCTCAGGAGCGGAGCAGCATCGCTAAGGCGCTCCTCAACATCCAGCAATCGCTCGACCAGATCGCCCCCTCGGTCGCCTAGATGGAGCCGACGCTCGTGGCGCTCGAGCCCATGGTGCAGGATCTCTCCGCGTGGTGTCCCAGCATGGATGCGGCCGTGGGAAGGCTGCAGACCGATGTCGGAGACATCCGGGCACAACTGGCCAAGATGGCCATGGGGGTGGAGGCGAGGAGCAAGGCGATCGATCCCTCGACATCGGCAATGGCAGGCGCGCTAGGACTTGAGGGGCATCTCAGTGGCGACGGCCACGGGCAAACAGGCCACCGCGGTGCTCCGACTACACGGGAACTGGCCAGTGGGGGGGGGGCACTCCTTCCCGCTCCGGTCCCGGACAATGGTACCTCGCGTTCCCCTTTTCCCACTGTGCCTATTCCTCCACCTACGCAATTCGATTTGGCTAGTAGTGTTATGGTTCAGAGTGGGAACCACAGTCTCAACAAACACATGGAGTGTCCGGATTTCGATGGGGAAAATCCAACAGGGTGGCGGCTTAGATGTGAGGCCTATTTCCGGGTGTGTGGGATTGAACCACAAGTGTGGGTGGATACAGCCATCATGCACTTCACAGGAGCTGCGGCTCTCTGGATTGAGTGGTCTAAGGCTCATCTTAGGAGTATGAGATGGGAGGAGTTTTGTGTCTTGGTGCTAGAAAAATTTGGGCGTTCAGAGTTTCAGCAATTGCTTCGTAGATTCTCTAAGTTGAAACAAACTGGCACTGCGCTTGAGTATGCAGAGCAGTTTAATGTAGTTATGCACAGCCTTTTGGCTCACCACGGCTCATGGGATCCTTTATTTTCTACCACTCAATTCCTGGAGGGGCTTACTCATGAGATTAAAGTAGCTGTTATGTTGTGTCGTCCACAAGATTTGGAAACTGCCGTTGCTTTGGCTGAATTGCAGGAAGAGGTGATCGAGATGATGCGTCAGGAACAGGAGCTAGTGTCCTCCTACAGGACTGCATTGACTGGAGCTCGTGGAGGGCGCTATACTACACGCGCACCACCAGTGTTGCCCCTGTCACCAGCCACGGTGACCAGGACGGGTGGCTCACTGCCTCCACCCACGCCATTGGAGATGAGGCGAGGGCTGGATATCCCCAAGACTGCGTCAAGCTCAACACCTTCGGTCGACGACAAGCTCAAGGCCTTGCGAGCTTTCCGAAAGGCTCGGGGTCTTTGCTTCACCTGCGGAGAGAGATGGGGCCCGGGCCATACGTGTGCTTCTACAGTACAACTACATGTTGTGCAGGAGCTGGTGGGAATGTTATCTCCACCGGCCTCACCAGATCCCTCACCTACTCAAGTGGAAAGCTCCAAACACAATTTGTGTCTGTTATCTGCTGCAGCAGCCAATGGCACAGAATCCCCGAAGGCGTTTCATCTGAATGGGATAGTGGGAAACAAGTCACTGTTAATGTTAGTGGACTCCGGGAGTTCCAACAGTTTTGTGAACTCAGAGGTGGCTCAAGAATGGGAGGGTGTTCAACCAATGAGCAAACCCTTGAAGGTGAAGGTGGCTAATGGGGCAGTTACAGTGTGATAAGGAAATACCTGTGTGCGAGTATCAGATACAAGGAGTGAAGTTCGGATCGACCTTTAAGCTATTTCCTCTGGGCTGCTACGACATCATCCTTGGGATGGATTGGCTGGAGTCTCGTGGACTGATGACAGTGAATTGGACTGCTAAACACATGTCATTCAGGCATAAAGGAGTTCCGGTGCATCTACAGGGTGTCACTCGCGCGGAAGGTCACTGCTGCGCAATATCTTCAGCTCAACTCATCCTTCTGTAGTCCAGGACAGCGATCATGCATGCCTTGTTGGTGGCAGAAGTGAAACCTGACATTGAACCAGTGGTCGTGCCTGAGCCAATTCAAGTGTTGTTCACAGAGTTCCAAGATTTATTTGCTGAGCCTTCAGGTCTACCTCCCCAGCGCGAGTTTGACCATTCCATTGAGCTGATTCCTGGTGCTCAACCGATCAGCCGTCGGCCCTACCACTACAACCTTGCTCAAAAGGACAAAATTGAGGCTCAAGTCTTGGAAATGTTGAGACAAGGCATTATCTAGTGTAGCCTGTTGGAAATATACCCTAGAGGCAATAATAAAATGGTTATTATTATATTTCTTTGTTCATGATAATTGTCTATGGTTCATGCTATAATTGTAATATCTGGAAATCGTAATACATGTGTGAATACATAGACCACAACAAGTCCCTAGTGAGCCTCTAGTTGACTAGCTCGTTGATCAACAGATAGTCATGGTTTCCTGACTATGGACATTGGATGTCATTGATAACGAGATCACATCATTAGGAGAATGATGTGATGGACAAGACCCAATCATAAGCATAGCACAAAGATCGTGTAGTTTGTTTCGCTAGAGCTTTTCCAAATGTCAAGTATCATTTCCTTAGACCATGAGATTGTGCAACTCCCGGATACCGTAGGAGTACTTTGGGTGTGCCAAACGTCACAACGTAACTAAGTGACTATAAAGGTGCACTACGGGTATCTCTGAAAGTGTCTGTTGGGTTGGCACGAATCGAGACTGGGATTTGTCACTCCGTATGACGGAGAGGTATCTCTGGGCCCACTCGGTAATGCATCATCATAATGAGCTCAATGTGACCAAGTGTTTGGTCACGGGATCATGCATTACGGTACGAGTAAAGTGACTTGCCGGTAACGAGATTGAACGAGGTATTGGGATACCGACGATCGAGTCTCGGGCAAGTAACGTACCGATTGACAAAGGGAATTGTATACAGGATTGATTGAATCCTCGACATCGTGGTTCATCCGATGAGATCATCACGGAGCATGTGGGAGCCAACATGGGTATCCAGATCCCGTTGTTGGTTATTGACCGGAGAGGCGTCTCAGTCATGTCTGCATGTCTCCCGAACCCGTAGGGTCTACACACTTAAGGTTCGGTGACGCTAGGGTTGTAGAGATATGAGTATGCAGTAACCTGAGAGTTGTTCGGAGAGATCCCGTACGTCACGAGGAGTTCCGGAATGGTCCGGAGGTGAAGAATTATATATAGGAAGTGCAATTACGGCCATCGGGAGAGTTTCGGGGGTCACCGCTATTGTACCGGGACCACCGGAAGGGTCCCGGGGGTCCACCGGGTGGGGCCACCTATCCCGGAGGGCCCCGTGGGCTGAAGTGGGGAGGGGAACCAGCCCCTGGTGGGCTGGTGCGCCCCCCCTTGTGCCCCCCCCCCTTGCGCCTAGGGTTGGAAACCCTAGGGCGGGGGGGCGCCTCCACTTGCCTTGGGGGGCAAGCCACCCCCTTGGCCGCCGCCCCCCTTGGAGATTGCATCTCCTAGGGCCGGCTCCCCCCCAGGGGGCCTATATAAAGGAGAGGGGAAGGGAGGGCAGCCGCACCCCAAGTCTTGGTGCCTCCCTTTCCCCTGCTACACCTCTTCCTCTCGTAGAAGCTTGGTGAAGCCCTACCGTGATCGTGCTGCATCCACCACCATGCCATCGTGCTGCTGGATCTTCATCAACCTCTCCTTCCCCCTTACTGGATCAAGAAGGAGGAGACGTTTTCCCAATCGTACGTGTGTTGAACGCGGAGGTGCCGTTCGTTCGGCGCTAGGATCTTCGGTGATTTGGATCACGGCGAGTACGGCTCCCTCAACCCCGTTCTCTTGAACGCTTCCGCACGCGATCTAAAAGGGTATGTAGATGCACTCTCCTCTCTTGTTGCTAGATGACTCCATAGATTGATCTTGGTGAACGTAGGAAAAAATTTATTTTATGCAACGTTCCCCGACAGTGGCATCATGAGCTAGGTCTATGCGTAGTTACTATGCACGAGTAGAACACAAAGCAGTTGTGGGCGTAGATGTTGTTAATTTTCTTGCCACTACTAGTCTTATCTTGCTTCGGCGGCATCGTGGGATGAAGCGGCCCGGACCGACCTTACACGTACGCTTACGTGAGACAGGTTCCACCGACTGACATGCACTAGTTGCATAAGGTGGCTAGCGGGTGTCTGTCTCTCCCACTTTACTTGGAGCGGATTCGATAAAAAGGGTCCTTATGAAGGTTAAATAGAAATTGGCATATCACTTTGTGGTTTTACGTAGGTAAGAAACGTTCTTGCTAGAACACCTATAGAAGCGACGTAAAAACTTGCAACAACTATTAGAGGACGTCTAACTTGTTTTTGCAGCAAGTGTTTTGTGATGTGATATGGCCAAAGGATGTGATGAATGATATATGTGATGTATGAGATGATCATGTTCTTGTAATAGGAATCACGACTTGCATGTCGATGAGTATGACAACCGGTAGGAGCCATAGGAGTTGTCTTTATTTTTTTGTATGACCTGCATGTCATTGAAGAACGCCATGTAAATTACTTTACTTTATTGCTAAACGCGTTAGCCATAGAAGTAGAAGTAGTCGTTGGCGTGACAACTTCATGAAGACACGATGATGGAGATCATGATGATGGAGATCATGGTGTCGTGCCGGTGACGAAGATGATCATGGCGCCCCGAAGATGGAGATCAAAGGAGTAATATGATATTGGCCATATCATGTCACTATTTGATTGCATGCGATGTTTATCATGTTTTGCATCTTATTTGCTTAGAATGACGGTAGCTTAAATAAGATGATCCCTCGAAATAATTTCAAGAAAAGTGTTCCCCCTAACTGTGCACCGTTGTGAAGGTTCGTTGTTTCAAAGCACCACTTGATGATCGGGTGTGATAGATCCTAACGTTCGAATACAACGGGTGTAAGCCAGATTTACACACGCAATACACTTAGGTTGACTTGACGAGCCTAGCATGTACAGACATGGCCTCAGAACACGGAAGACCGAAAGGTCGAGCATGAGTCGTATAGAAGATACGATCAACAGGAAGATGTTCACCGATGTTAACTAGTCCGTCTCACGTGATGATCGGACACGGCCTAGTTGGCTCGGATCATGTTTCACTTAGATGACTAGAGGGATGTCTGTCTAAGTGGGAGTTCATTGAATAATTTGATTAGATGAACTTAATTATCATGAACTTAGTCTAAAACCTTTGCAAAATGTCTTGTAGATCAAATGGCAACGCTCATGTCCACCTCAACTTCAACGCGTTCCTAGAGAAAACCAAGCTGAAAGATGATGGCAGCAACTATACGGACTGGGTCCGGAACCTGAGGATCATCCTCATAGCTGCCAAGAAAGATTATGTCCTAGAAGCGCCGCTAGGTGAAGCACCAATCCCAGAGAACCAAGACGTTATGAACGCTTGGCAGTCTCGTGCTGATGATTACTCCCTTGTTCAGTGCGGCATGCTTTACAGCTTAGAACCAGGGCTCCAAAAGCGTTTTGAGCAACATGGAGCATACGAGATGATCGAAGAGCTGAAAATGGTTTTCCAAGCTCATGCCCGGGTCGAGAGATATGAAGTCTCCGACAAGTTCTTCAGCTGTAAGATGGAGGAAAATAGTTCTGTTAGTGAACACATACTGAAGATGTCTGGGTTGCACAACCGCTTGACTCAGCTAGGAGTTAACCTCCCGGATGACGCGGTCATTGACAGAATCCTCCAGTCGCTCCCACCAAGCTACAAGAGCTTTGTGATGAACTTCAATATGCAGGGGATGGAAAAGACCATTCTTGAGGTATATTCAATGCTGAAATCAGCAGAGGTAGAGATCAAAAAGGAACATCAAGTGTTGATGGTGAATAAAACCACTAAGTTCAAGAAAGGCAAGGGTAAGAAGAACTTCAAGAAGGAAGGCAAGGGAGTTGACGCGCCCGGTAAGCCAGTTACCGGGAAAAAGTCAAACAATGGACCCAAGCCTGAGACTGAGTGCTTTTATTGCAAGGGAACTGGTCACTGGAAGCGGAACTGCCCCAAGTACTTAGCGGACAAGAAGGCTGGCAAAACCAAAGGTATATGTGATATACATGTAACTGATCTGTACCTTACCAGTGCTCGTAGTAGCTCCTGGGTATTTGATACCGGTGCGGTTGCTCATATTTGTAACTCAAAGCAGGAGCTGTGGAATAAGCGGAGACTCGCGAAGGACGAGGTGACGATGCGCGTCGGGAATGGTTCCAAGGTCGATGTGATCGCCGTCGGCACGCTACCTCTACATTTACCTACGGGATTAGTTTTAAACCTCAATAATTGTTATTTAGTACCAGCTTTGAGCATGAACATTGTATCAGGATCTCGTTTAATTCGAGATGGCTACTCATTTAAATTGGAGAATAATGGTTGTTCTATTTATATGAGTGATATGTTTTATGGTCATGCCCCGCTGGTGAATGGTTTATTCTTAATGAATCTCGAGCGCAATGTTACACATATTCATAGTGTGAATACCAAAAGATGTAAAGTTGATAACGATAGTCCCACATACTTGTGGCACTGCCGCCTTGGTCACATTGGTGTCAAGCGCATGAAGAAGCTCCATGCTGATGGACTTTTAGAGTCTCTAGATTATGAATCATTTGACACATGCGAACCATGCCTCATGGGCAAAATGACCAAGACTCCGTTCTCTGGAACAATGGAGCGAGCAACCAACTTATTGGAAATCATACATACTGATGTGTGCGGTCCAATGAGCGTTGAGGCTCGCGGAGGATATCATTATGTTCTCACTCTCACTGATGACTTGAGTAGATATGGGTATGTCTACTTAATGAAACAAAAGTCTGAGACCTTTGAAAAGTTCAAGGAATTTCAGAATGAGGTAGAGAATCAACGTGACCGAAAGATAAAGTTCTTACGATCAGATCGTGGGGGTGAATATTTAAGTCACGAATTTGGTGCGCACTTAAGGAAATGTGGAATCGTTTCACAACTCACGCCGTCTGGAACACCTCAGCGAAATGGTGTGCCCGAACATCGTAATCGCACTCTATTGGATATGGTGCGATCTATGATGTCACTTACCAATTTACCGCTATCATTTTGGGGATACGCTCTAGAGACAGCTACATTCACTTTAAATAGGGCACCGTCTAAATCCGTTGAGACGACACCGTATGAATTATGGTTTGGGAAGAAACCTAAGCTGTCGTTTCTAAAAGTTTGGGGATGCGATGCTTATGTCAAGAAACTTCAACCTGAGAAGCTCGAACCCAAGTAGGAAAAATGCGTCTTCATAGGATACCCTAAGGAAACCATTGGGTATACCTTCTACTTAAGATCCGAGGGCAAGATTTTTGTTGCTAAGAACGGGTCCTTTCTGGAGAAAGAGTTTCTCTCGAAAGAATTAAGTGGGAGGAAAGTGGAGCTTGACGAAGTACTGCCTCTTGAAACGGTAAGTAGCGCAACTCAGGAAGATGTTCATGTGGTGCCTGCACCGACAAGAGAGGAGGTTAATGATGATGATCAAGATACTTCGGATCAAGCTCCTACTGAACTTCGAAGGTCCACAAGGACACGTTCAGCATCAGAGTGGTACGGCAACCCTGTCTTGGAAATCATGTTGTTAGACAACGGTGAACCTTCGAACTATGAAGAAGAAATGGCGGGCCCAGATTCCAACAAATGGCTTGAAGCCATGCAATCTGAGATAGGATCCATGTATGAAAACAAAGTATGGACTTTGACAGACTTGCCCGATGATCGGCGAGCAATAGAAAACAAATGGATCTTTAAGAAGAAGACGGACGCGGATGGTAATGTTACCATATATAAAGCTCGACTTGTCGCTAAGGGTTATCGACAAGTTCAAGGGATTGACTACGATGAGACATTCTCTCCCGTAGCGAAGCTGAAGTCCGTCCGAATCATGTTAGCAATCTCCGCATACTATGATTATGAGATATGGCAAATGGACGTCAAAACGGCATTCCTTAACGGTCACCTTAAGGAAGAACTATATATGATGCAGCCGGAAGGTTTTGTCGACCCTAAGAATGCTAACAAGGTATGCAAGCTCCAGCGCTCCATCTATGGGCTGGTGCAAGCATCTCGGAGTTGGAACATTCACTTTAATGAGATGATTAAAGCGTTTGGGTTTATGCAGACTTATGGAGAAGCCTGCGTTTACAAGAAAGTGAGTGGGAGCTCTGTAGCATTTCTCATATTATATGTGGATGACATACTTCTGATGGGAAATGATATAGAACTTTTGAATAGCATAAAGGCCTACTTGAATAAGTGTTTTTCAATGAAGGACCTTGGAGAAGCTGCTTACATATTAGGCATCAAAATCTATAGAGATAGATCAAGATGCCTCATAGGTCTTTCACAAAGCACATACCTTGATAAGATATTGAAGAAGTTCAATATGGATCAGTCCAAGAAGGGGTTCTTGCCTGTGTTGCAAGGTGTGAAATTGAGCTCGGCTCAATGCCCGACCACGGCAGAAGATAGAGAAAAGATGAGTGTCGTCCCCTATGCCTCGGCCATAGGGTCTATCATGTATGCCATGACCTGTACCAGACCTGATATAAACCTTGCCGTAAGTTTGGTAGGAAGGTACCAAAGTAATCCCAGCATGGAACACTGGACAGCGGTCAAGAACATCCTTAAGTACCTGAAAAGGACTAAGGATATGTTTCTCATATATGGAGGTGACGAAGAGCTCGTCGTAAAGGGTTACGTCCATGCTAGCTTCGACACAGATCTGGATGACTCCAAGTCACAAACCGGATACGTGTATATTTTGAATGGTGAGGCAGTAAGCTAGTGCAGTGGCAAGCAGAGCGTCGTGGCGGGATCTACATGTGAATCGGAGTACATGGCAGCCTCGGAGGCAGAGCATGAAGCTATCTGGGTGAAGGAGTTCATCACCAACCTAGGAGTCATACCCAATGCATCGGGGCCGATCACACTCTTCTGTGACAACACTGGAGCTATTGCACTTGCCAAGGAGCCCAGGTTTCACAAGAAGACCAGGCACATCAAGCGTCGCTTCAACTCCATCCGTGAAAATGTTCAAGATGGAGACATAGATATTTGTAAAGTACATACGGACCTAAATGTAGCAGATCCGTTGACTAAACCTCTCCCTAGAGCAAAACATGATCAACACCAGAACGCAATGGGTGTTTGATACATCACAATGTAACTAGATTATTGACTCTAGTGCAAGTGGAAGACTGTTGGAAATATGCCCTAGAGGCAATAATAAAATGGTTATTATTATATTTCTTTGTTCATGATAATTGTCAATTGTTCATGCTATAATTGTATTATCCGGAAATTGTAATACATGTGTGAATACATAGACCACAACAAGTCCCTAGTGAGCCTCTAGTTGACTAGCTCGTTGATCAACAGATAGTCATGGTTTCCTGACTATGGACATTGGATGTCATTGATAACGAGATCACATTATTAGGAGAATGATGTATGGACAAGACCCAATCATGAGCATAGCACAAAGATCGTGTAGTTCGTTTCGCTAGACTTTTCCAAATGTCAAGTATCATTTCCTTAGACCATGAGATTGTGTAACTCCCGGATACCGTAGGAGTGCTTTGGGTGTGCCAAACATCACAACGTAACTGGGTGACTATAAAGGTGCACTACGGGTATCTCCGAAAGTGTCTGTTGGGTTGGCACGAATCGAGACTGGGATTTGTCACTCCGTATGACGGAGAGGTATCTCTAGGCCCACTCAGTAATGCATCATCATAATGAGCTCAATGTGACCAAGTGTCTGGTCATGCGATCATGCATTACTGTATGAGTAAAGTGACTTGCCGGTAACGAGATTGAACGAGGTATTGGGATACCGACGATCGAGTCTCGGGCAAGTAACGTACCGATTGACACAGGGAACTGTATACGGGATTGATTGAATCCTCGACATCGTGGTTCATCCGATGAGATCATCGAGGAGCATGTGGGAGCCAACATGGGTATCCAGATCCCGCTGTTGGTTATTGACCGAAGAGGCGTCTCGGTCATGTCTGCATGTCTCCCGAACCCGTAGGGTCTACACACTTAAGGTTCGGTGACGCTAGGGTTGTAGAGATATGAGTATGCAGTAACCCAAAAGTTGTTCGGAGTCCCGGATGAGATCCCGGACGTCAAGAGGAGTTCCGGAATGGTTCGGAGGTGAAGAATTATATATAGGAAGTGCAGTTTCGGCCATCGGGAGAGTTTCGGGGGTCACCGGTATTGTACCGGGACCACCGAAAGGGTCCCGGGGGTCCACCGGGTGGGGCCACCTATCCCGGAGGGCCCCGTGGGCTGAAGTGGGGAGGGTAACCAGCCCTTGGTGGGTTGGTGCGCCCCCTCCCCCTTGGCCCCCCCTGCGCATAGGGTTGGAAACCCTAGGGTGGGGGCGCCTCCACTTGCCTTGGGGGGCAAGCCACCCCCTTGGCCGCCGCCCCTCCTTGGAGATTGCATCTCCTAGGGTCGGCGCCCCCCCCCCCCCCAGGGGGCCTATATAAAGGAGAGGGGGAGGGAGGGCAGCCGCACCCCAAGTCTTGGCGCCTCCCTCTCCCCTGCTACACCTCTCCCTCTCGCAGAAGCTTGGCGAAGCCCTGCCGTGATCGTGCTGCATCCACCACCACGCCGTCATGCTGCTGGATCTTCATCAACCTCTCCTTCCCCCTTGCTGTATCAAGAAGGAGGAGACGTCTTCCCAACCGTACGTGTGTTGAACGCGGAGGTGCCGTCCGTTCGGCGCTAGGATCTCCAGTGATTTGGATCACGACGAGTACGACTCCTTCAACCCCGTTCTCTTGAACGCTTCCGCACGCGATCTACAAGGGTATGTAGATGCACTCCCCTCTCTCGTTGCTAGATGACTCCATAGATTGATCTTGGTGAACGTAGGAAATTTTTTATTTTGTGCAACGTTCTGCAGTGCAGGACAGCGATCATGCATGCCTTGTTGGTGGCAGAAGTGAAACCTGACATTGAACCAGTGGTTGTGCCCGAGCCAATTCAAGTGTTGTTCGCAGAGTTCCAAGATTTATTTGCTGAGCCTTTAGGTCTACCTCCCCAGCGCGAGTTTTACCATTCCATTGAGCTGATTCCTGGTGCTCAACCGGTCAGGGCGTCGGCCCTACCGCTACAACCCTGCTCAAAAGGATGAAATTGAGGCTCAAGTCTTGGAAATGTTGAGACAAGGCATTATCTAGTGTAGCCGGAGTCCATTTTCCTCTCCGGTGCTGCTGGTTCAGAAAAAGGATGGCGAGTGGAGATTCTGCATTGACTATCGCCACCTTAATGCAATCACGGTGAAGACCAAGTCTCCAATCCCAATCATTGAGGAGTTGCTAGATGAACTGCATGGTTCAACCATTTGACTAGTCTGGACCTGCGCTCCGGCTATCATCAAATTTGGATGCGCCCTGAGGGACGAGTACAAGACAGCATTCCAAACTGACCACGGTCACTTTGAATTTAAGGTCATGCCATACGGGGTGACCGGAGGCCCGTTCACATTTCAGTCCAGGATGCACATCATGTTGGGGCCCCTAATCCGCAAAGGTGTCTTGGTGTTTATTGATGACATTCTAGTGCATAGAAAGACAATGGAAGAACATGTGCAGCTGCTGCGAGAGGTGTTCAAACGATTATCCCAGTACTCTCTGAAGCTGAAACTTAAGAAATGCGCCTTTGGGCAACCAGAACTTCGCTACTTGGGTCATGTCGTCAGTGAAAAAGGGGTGAGTACAGACCCCAAGAACATCGAGAAGGTTCAAGCATGGCGACAACCATCTTCAGTCAAGGAGTTGAGGCAGTTCCTTGGCCTGGTCGGGTACTATCACTGATTCATCAAGAACTACGGGGTGATCAGCAGCTCGTTAACTGCCCTTCTCCGCAAAGGGGTGCCATATGTGTGGACAGAGACATGTGAGCAAGTGTTCCAAACACTGAAAACAGCCTTGACATCTGCACCGGTGCTTGCCTTGCCAGATTTCGGCCAACCCTTCGTAGTGGAAACGAATGCATCTGATGTTGGTGTTGGGGCGGTGCTCATGCAGAAACAACACCCGATTGCCTTCCTTAGTCAAGCTCTTGGTCCTCGTCAGCGCGGCCTATCAACTTATGAAAAAGAATGCTTGGCGATCTTGCTTGCGGTGGACAAGTGGCACTCCTATCTTCTCCTCTCGGAGTTCACTATCCGTACGGATCACCGGAGTCTGGCATGCTTAGATGAGCAGAAACTGACAACCACCTGGCAGCACAAGGCACTCACAAAATTGCTCGGCCTCCAGTACAGGATTGAGTACAGAAAAGGGGCTACCAATCTGGTTGCCGATGCTTTATCCCGCCAACCGGGTTGCAAACATTCGAGCCATCTCAGTGTGTGTACCAACCTGGCTCGAATCAGTCAAACAAGGTTACTTATCGGACCCTGATTGTGCAGGCAAGTTGACTCGTGCAGCAGCAGGCACGGCTCTCACGGGGCCATTCTAGGTCACTGCGGGGCTGATTCGATACAAGGGGTGTGTGTGGCTCGGCAATAACACGACAGCACAACAGCAGGTCTTGCAGGAGCTGCACGCTGGTCCCATAGGGGGCCATTCCGGAGTTCAAGCCACTTACAACAGGATTGTTCAACGCTTTGCGTGGCCGAAAATGAAGCAGACTATCAAAAGATTCATTGCTCGATGTGCAGTGTGCCTTCAAGCCAAGCCCGAACACGTGAAGTACCTAGGGTTGCTGCAGCCGCTTCCAGTTCTAGAGCAGGCATGGGAAATGGTTACCCTTGACTTTGTGGAAGGATTTCCCACCTCCAAAGGTTTCAACTCCATTCTGGTGGTGGTGGATAAACTCACCCGGTACGCCCATTTCATCCCTCTGCGCCATCCATTCTCGGTGTTACAAGTGGCGAAGGCATACATGGAGAATGTGTTCAAAACTGCATGGGCCACCAGACAAGCTGGTGTCGGACCGAGATCGAATCTTCACCAGCAAGGTATGGAAGGAACTCTGTCGTTTGACCCATACAACCCTCAACATCTCTTCTGCTCGGCATCCGCAAACAGATGGCACCATCGAGAGAGTAAATCAGTGCATGTAGTTATATCTTCGATGCTTTGTCCACAACTGTCCTAGCAAGTGGGCTAAATGGCTAGCGCTCGCGGAGTTCTGGTATAACACTTCTTATCATTCCACCTTGAAGTCTTCTCCATTTGAAGTGCTATATGGCCACAAGCCCCGGTTCTTTGGCATCACCAATGTGGCTGAAGATTCTATTACTGATCTGGCGGCATGGACCAAAGACAGAGCTGCTATCATGGCCTCATTGAAGCAGCACCTACATCGAGCTCGACAAGTGATGAAGAGCAAAGCAGACAGGAAGAGATCTGATCGCGTGTTCACTGTTGGGGACTGGGTGTACCTCAAGCTTCAACCATATGCTCAATCCTCGATGGCGGCACGGGCTAACCACAAGCTGTCATTTCGCTATTTTGGTCCGTTTCAGGTCATTGGACAAGTGGGCGAGGTGGCTTATCGCTTGAAGCTGCCGGAATAAGCAATAATTCATCCAGTTATACATGTATCGCAAATCAGAGCTGGTATTCCTCCTTCAACGCCGGTGATGCCTGAACTTCCGGTGCTGGATGAGGATCTACTTCCATTGCAAGTCCCGGAGGCGATTCTGCAGCGCCGGTCCATCCAGCGTGGCAGCCGTCAAGTGTCTCAGGTGCTGATTCATTGGTCGGGGTTTCCGGCCTCCCTAGCAACCTGGGAGGATGAAGTACTGCTCCCTTCGCGGTTCCCTCGAGCTTTGGCTTGGGGACAAGCCAAGGTTAAAGGGTGGAGGAATGTCACGAGAACTACTGTTGTGACTAGTCTGGAGCAAGGCCCAGCCCAGCACGACCGACCCAGGAGAAGCCCCAGGCCCAATACGCCCGTCCAAGGCCCAGAGTGGACCCGGTGAGCTGTATAAGTACAGCGAGTGGAGTGTGGTTAGGGTATCGTTGGATCACTGTACCGAACGGCGCCGTTGGGCGATGTATCCTTCCTCCCACCTCGTGGCTCTCCTCCCCGATCCCCTTCTTGCTTAGGAACCCTAGCTACAATTGGGCCTGTAATCGGAAGGATTGAGAGTAGATCGAGTGGTTGAACCCCAAGATTCATATCACATTAAGGCCTTAAGGACACGCCTAGGTCATTGACATAGGCACACCATGCGATTCGACGAAGCCGCGCCATGATCCCCGCGGCCATCTACTCAGACGCATAGGAGCTGCTCTCTACATCTCTCGGAGCCCCAGGCCACGGACCCCACCCCCGGCCGCTCCCTGAGATCACTTCTTCTTCCTCACGTAGGTAGCTCAGTCCTTCATATTTCTCTCTAGTCTCTCCAGTGTTAGCTGTGTGTGCCTGCTGGATGGATGGTGCTAGCTTAGTACTGAATGTGTGCGCATAGGCGGGATTAGTAGTATGTGTGATGGATTCGTGATGGATTAGTGATGACATGAAATACTCAAAACCAATCAATCCATTGGCGACATAGTCTTCCCAGTCCAACCTGCGGACCTTCTGATGTGCGCAACAGGAGGAGAGCAGGGAGCATCGGGGGAAGACATCTTGCAAATGACTTTTGGAATTGGGATGGCAATGGTTGGGGGCTGTGGCCTGCATGATGCATGCTGCATCAGTAGCAATTATTGGCCACGTCAGAATGACGAAGGTTGAGGACGACGCCACGACAGCCTGCAGTCGTCGTCGGCTGCAATGATTATAATTAATTAAATAATCATATTTTAATTAGTTAGCTAAATAATTACAGTTAAATCTTGAAGGACAAATTTACCCATAATAAGGAACTACCAGGACCGTTGGATCGGTTTAATACTACCCATTATATTGGGTAGTATGATGTACCGCAAAAAATCTCGAGAGAAAACATGGGGTCCATTACGGTTATGGATCAGTAGTATTGAGTTGAGGGCGCCGGATGTGTTACATGATGGTCAGCCTGTGCGTATATGACCTAGGATAATAAGCTCATGAGCTTGGTCTTACTTCACCCTAAATGAAAGAAGACTTCCATATCCAAATCTAGCTCAGACGTAGCTGCCTTCTTTTTGGGCGGTCCACCCAGCGAATTGTTCGTTGTCATCCACTTCTTCCCCCCTTTTACTTCCTAGTGGCCATGTTTGGATGTCCCAAACCGTGCATCTCTGAATAATAGGATATGCAGTGCAACCCTTTAGTAGGGCAATGTCGGCACGGAAGAGTTACAGCATGTCCATGGTGTATGGGTGAAGAGCAGTGATGAAGTTGGCGTCATTGATAGCCTCGTCGACCATTGGCCAGGTCAGCGCCAAGAAAGAGATACAACATGTCCATGCTGTCCAGATGTAGAGTGATAGTGGAGTCGTCGTCATTGGTGACCTCGTCGACCACCAGCCAGTTCGGCGGTTTGTTCCTCTTAAGAATCGTCATGGTGTAGTCCTTCGGCTCGGACGCCCTAAGCCTAAGCCATTTGGAATAAATGCGTGAAGACGTATTTTTAATGCAGTAAATCCCATGGTGCTCCCTTTTATTTACTATCACTAGTTCTTAGGAGAATAATAGTAGAACGATCAAGCACAAAGCTGACAGAAGCGCACAAAGCTGACAGAAGAGCAAGGGGAGAGAGAACTTAATTTCCTTATTTGCCAACTCAACTCACGGATCAGTACAAAAATACGAAGGTCTTAATTAATTCTTAATTTCAACTAGGTTGCAGCCCCGAGGCAAGGGCCTCAGACGCGCTCGCGGTCCGGCCCGATGGGGAAACGGCAACAGGGCTTGCCTGTCCTCCCTCGCCTTGCCGCGGCAAGGTGAGGCGTGTGGCCAAGGCGATCACCTCTAGAGGTGTTCGTTTGTGAAATCGTATAATCTAGATGCATGCCTTGTTTTGGAATATTCGTGGCTTTGGCCATGTGGGGCATCACACCCAACTGAAAGAGTACATTAGGAAAGAGGTTGTCGACATCGTAGGGCTTCAGGAAACGATCAAAGTAGATTTTCATCACCACGATATTCTTTATGTCAATCCCCTGGAACGATTTGCGTGGAATCATGCTCCTGCGGTAGGCCATTCTGGAGGCATGCTTCTTGGCTTCTGTGTATCCACGTACGTGGTCCTGGCCTGGGAAGTTGGATCCTTCTTCATCGCGGCAAACATTCGTGTTCGCGCATCGTTAAGGGAGCTAGTGGTCATCCAAGTTTATGGACCTGCGGACCACTCCCGCTCGAGTTGAGTTCTTGCAAGAACTCCAAGCCAAGGTGCTTGCGGCTCCGCAGCCCAGATCCCCTTGATGGTAGGGGGTGATTTCAATTTGATCCGCTCAGGAGCAGACAAAAACAACAATACTATCAACTGGCCTAGGGTGGCTATGTTCAACAACGCAATCGTGTCTATGGCGCTTCTGGAAGTGGCTAGGACCGGCGCTAGGTACACCTGGACGAACAAGCAGCTTGCCCCGGTGCGCTCAGTGCTGGATCGAGTGCTCACGACACCCGACTGGGAGATGTTGTACCCTTTATGCTCGCTCCTCGCGGAAACGCGCATAGGGTCTGACCACGTACCCTTGATCTTGTCCTCAGGGGAGGGCAGGATCCGACGCAGCCCTCGTTTCTTTTTTGAAACAGCCTGGTTCAAGATACCAGGTTTTGACACGATTTTTAGGGAAAATGGTTGAGCTGCGTGCAACTTATAGGCCCACAACATGGCCCTATGGAGTTCTGGAACGTGGTAGGGGGTCATCTCCGTGCGAGCCTCAAGGGACGGAGGGCGTGACGACAAGTTACTCAGGGCGAGTCTTGTTGACGAGATCGCACATCTCGATGCCCAGGCTGATGCGAGACCATTCTTAGAGCAAGAATGGGCTCATCGCTATGCCCTGGAAGGGCAAGTCGAAGCTTTGCTTCGTAGCGCGGAGGAATACTGGAGGCGCAGGGGCAGCCTCAAGTGGACGCTCAAGGGGGACGCCAACACCAAGTACTTCCACGCCTATGCTTACGGAAGACGCCGGAAATGCACGACCCTGCGGCTGCAATCAGAACAGGGGTTGCTGTTGCGCCAAGCGGATATTATGAACCACGTCTACGAGTTCTATATCAATCTGATGGGGACCAGAGGGGACCAGAGGGATGGTCTTCGCTCTGACGTCTGGTTGCCCACTCAACAGGTCCTTGATAGTGAGAACGCATAGTTGGGACTCGCTTTTCTCCCCAAGGAGATCGATGATGCGCTTATGAGCATGAAATCAGACACCGCACCGGGCTCGGACGGGTGGCCGGTGGCAATGTTCAAACATTTTTGGCCTCTGCTCCGGGAGCCCATTTTTGAGGTGTGCAACGGCTTCATGCGGGGCTCGATAGATATAGCCAGGCTAAACTACAGCGTCTTATCGCTTATCCCCAAAGTGGTCGGGGCGGACAGCATTCGTCGGTATAGACCCATCACGCTATTTAACGTTCCTTTTAAGATCTGTGACAAAGCGTGTAGCACGCTCCTCGTCCCGATCGCTCATCGCACTATTAGTCGCTCACAATCTGCTTTCATTCATGGCCATCACATCCTGGAGGGCCCATTGGCCTTTCAGGAAATTCTACACAAACTTAAACGTACAAAAGAACCAGCCATCCTACTCAAACTGGACTTCGAAAAAGCGTACGACCGGGTCAACTAGGACTTCTTGCGCCAAGTTATCATCAGTTGAGGTTTCTCGGCTGTTTTGGGTTCACCGAGTGATGCAGCTGGTCTCGGGGGCCAGACTGCGATCTCGGTCAACGGAGAAGTAGGGCACTTCTCCCGGAACAAGCGTGGACTCCGTCAGGGTGACCCCATGTCCCTGATCTTGTTCAACTTTGTAGTCGACGCGTTGGCGGCTATGCTGCGAAGAGCCACTGAGGCTGGCCACATCAATGGTGTGATTAGCCACTTCATCCGAGGGGGGATATCCCACTTGCAGTACGCGGACGACACGCTACTGTTGTTCCAGCCGGATATCCACAGCGTGTCCATGGTCAAAGCCCTTCTCCTTAGCTTCGAGGTCATGTCTGGGCTGAAGATCAACTTCCACAAGTGTGAAGTTTTGCCCATGGTTTTGGAAGCGGATGAGGGCAGGCGCATCGCGGACTTGCTCAACTGCAAAGTTGGCAAGTTTCCGTTTACGTATATAGGTTTGCCTTTAGACTCCAAACACCTTAAGATCGATGATTGGTACCCTCTCTGGACCAAGATTGGGGGACGTGCGTGCCCGTGGCGGGGCAAATTCCTCTCCTCCGCAGCCAGGCTAGTGCTCATGAACTCGAGGCTATCCTCCCTGCCTCTATTTGCGATGGGCATTTTTCTTTTGGCCGAGGGTGTTCATGCCAAAATGGACACACCTCGATCGCGTTTCTTCTGGGAAGGAACGGGCCCGAAGCACAAATACCATATGGTGAAGTGGGTTGCGATTTGTCGCCCCAAGGCCTTTGGGGGCCTCGGGATCACCACTACTAGAATCCTAAACATTGCACTAATGTGCAAGTGGATTTGGAAGATATCCCAAGGGGCGACTGGCTTGTGGGATGATCTGCTGCGTGCCAAGTACTTCACGGACGGAAACTTCTTCGAAGGTGCAGCAAGGGGTTCACCTTTTTGGAACGACATCCTAGCCATTCGACCGGCTTTTGCCATGGGGGCAAAATATACCATTGGAAACGGCAGATCGGCTGGGTTGGCTCCCAACCCCTTTGGTCGGAATTCCAGGACCTGTACGCAATCGTGGTAGACCCGGACTTGACCGTGTCCTTGGCCCTAGCCTTGTCCCCCCCCCCCTCCCGGCGATCTACTTCCGTTGTGAACTCAACGACCAAGAGTGGGCGAGTTATGCAGCGATGCTTGCGCTCATAAGCCCGATCTCGCTGTCCACAGCGGCTGACTCGGTGACTTGGGCGCTCACCGCGTCCAGCAACTTTTTGGCCAAATCACTTTACCACAAGCTTTGTCAGGGGCCAGCCAGCCGGTGGTGAAGGGCCTATGGAAGGTGCGCCTCCCGCTAAAAATCAAAGTGTTTTTATGGCAGCTGTTCAGGAACAGATTGCCCACTTCCGAAAACGTGGCTAAAAGGCAGGGGCAGTCAACCGGCACTTGCAAGGTCTGTAACGTGGTTGAGGACGCAAAGCATGTCTTCTTCCGGTGCCCACTAGCCAGGTTCGCGTGGAGCGCGGTCCGGACCCCAGCCGAGGTGTCCTGGGACCCGAGGTCAACCAGCGATCTTGTGGCTATCCTTGACTCGGTCCAGGGGAGCAGTAAACATGTACTGTGGAGCTGTGTTGGGGCACTGTTCTGGGCGCTTTGGTTAACTAGGAACAAACTAGCTATTGAGGGGATCTTCCCGACTCACCCGGCTAGTATCATTTGCAAATGTAACTTATTTCTGCAACAGTGGATTCCCTTGGCGAGGCGCTAGGATACTGAGAGGATGCAACATGCTCAAGACCGTGTCCGCCAGGTGTACGTGATGGCTAGGGAGCCAACCACCACTCCGTGATTTGGAGTTGCCCTTTTGTTCGGTGTGTGAGCCTGCGTGCTCAGTGTTTGGCCTTCGAGCCACGTAACTTCTGCTTGCGCTCTTTTAGCCGTGAACCCTATAACTTCCTGCGTGTGTGTGGCATGAGCCCTTCTGTGTTGTGTGTAAGGTTTGAACATGGTTGGTACGCTGCTTATGTTGTGGGCTTTATTAATTTAAAGCCGGACGCTTCTAGCATCTTCGTTCTAAAAAAACTAGGTTGCTGCTACTGCTTAGGTAGCCTGGTGAAGGCCCGTGTCGTCGCACTTGAAGTCATAGTAGCGGCGGAAGAGATCTTGGCGGTGACGACAATGCCTTGATTGTTTTCTGACATGGGGTAAAGTGCACTGCAATTGCCGACATTGGTGGGATTCAATATAAAGGGCCAAGGAGCGAATGTCCATTTCTGAGCCCAGTAAAATGAAAATTAAAAAAAACATAGTTTTTTTTTTTGCATGGAAGATAATTTGATGTGGGAGGCGTGCTCTAAATTTCAGATCATTTAGACATATGAGTATCTCTTAACAAAAAAAAAGGCAAATTGTGTCTGAACACTACATGAACTGTAGACTTTTTAACAGACCCCAAATTTATTTTTTTTGCCGAGAGCAACTCTGATGTCCAAATGATGTAAAATTCGGAGCGCACCTCACGCACCAAATTATCTTCAATGCAAAAAATGGATTTTTTTTTTAATTTTTCAACTATTTATTTTAAATTTTCTGTTCATCACAGGTGCAGCTGAGACTAGGCACTGAATCGCCTCGTCCGCCAGGTGGTACTAATCACAAACAGAAGCTAAGCTTTGTTGCTTACAAAGTTGTACCTCCTACCGGAGGTGCTTAGTTTGATTCCCCAAAGTGCTACTTTTTCTCCCAATTGTATGAAGCCCACCGGCGTGCATAGCTAGCTAGTACACGCAAGCGAATAAGAGTCGACATTAATTTTCTTTTTGGACGGATTGTGAGATAATTCTCATAAACTACAGGGCGCTTTCTGCAAAAGCGTGTGACAGACAAAAAGGGGGATTCATGATAGATATTATTTTACTTCTTCATTTGTTGGTTCGACATGATAATTAGGCCTTATTTGGGATACCGTAGGAATATAGAAAAATCGTAGGAAGTGAGATGACATGTATCCCATTTCATAAAAGGGGAAAAAATCATTTGGCGCATATGATAGAATTTTTTCCTACGATACAAAGGGCTCTAAAGGAAATTTTCCTACAAATTTCCTATAAACAACAAAAAAAAGTGTTTCCCCCGCTTAATATTATAAAGCAACCACGACAACATCGATCACCAGATCCAAGTACAGAAGAAGAACAAACAAACAATCAAAAAAGGGCAAAGATACATGATACCAAAAGAGCCACTAACAAACTTCGAATGCACAAGCGTTGGCTTGGGCATCGAGGCTCTCGTCGAACAAGATCGTGAAGATGACGCGGCAAGGACAAGGGAGCAGCCCCCTGTCGGACGAAGACTGTGGTCCATCACGTCCATTAGGCCAACCATAATTGGACCGCCATCCGTCTCTACCCCCGAAGAAGGCACCCTGCCTTGTTGTCCTGGATCGGAGGACGCCACGCCATCGGCAAGCAGAGCCGCTCACCCCCGAGTGGAGAAACAGGATCAATAGCTTGCCAAGGAGAGAATGAGAGCACAGCTAAGCAAGCAACACCCCAAACTTTGACACGGCCGTCGGCAAGGAACACATCAACCACAAGTAGCCAAGCGGTAGCCAACTAAAGATATCCGGTAGTCCACCGCCATCGCCACATCCCCAACCACCACGCCACAGTTCCAAGGTGGCACGATCAAGAAGATCAATGACGCTAGAGCGCCGCCACCACTCAGTCCGAGGATTTGGGTTTTTCACCCGGAACATGGAGGAATAGGGCAGTGTTGGATCTAGATACTGCCATCAGGAAGGAGGGAGACGCCCAGGGCGCCGCCGACATCGTGGCCGCAGAGACGGCCAAGGGATTCCCCCAAACCAGAGCCACTGACCCCCCCCAACCTCACCCAGCTACCAGATCAGGAGAGCAAGAGGGCCTCGGTAGTACGGGCTGGCAATGCAAGAAGGAGCGCGAAAGGGATCGCCATCATCCAGATCTGCTCCGAGGACCGGGGGGTCCTAGGAGCTAGCAATGTGCCTAACACCGACCCGCCGCCCGCGCTACCAGGACGACACTCTTCCACATCCACTCCTGCCACCCGCCGCAGGGCAACAAGAGCGCCACATCTCCAGGCGCAGTGCGCGGATTCGCCGCCACGAGGTCCTTTACCATGGCGCCCGACGCCGGCCCTGCCGCCACCTCCAGCCAACGAGCCACTGCACCTGTCGCCAACCAGCGCCACCGCCCAACACCACTGTCCCGCGTCGGCCTACATCGATGAGGGATGAGAAGCCTCGCCGCCGCCAGGCGGCTGACTAGCTTTGCCCGTCAGCCCGGGCCGGTGGCGGCGAGGCAGAAGAAGGTAAGGGGCGCACTGGGGCCGGCGGCTAGGGTTCCCCCTCTGCGTCGCTCGCCGGAGCGACATGGGAGGGGTATAAAGCAAAGGAAGCCATAGTAATTCTTTTTTTCTTTGATCATCCATCTGTATATAGTCTTTGTTTTGCTTTGATCCTGCATCTATATATTGAGAAATATAGTATGGTTAAAGTTGTTGCGGATACTGGAGTATAAATGAAGTGACTGCTCTCGAGCTCTGCTCCAACCATGTAGCCCAGTCACTAGTGAAAAATTATGCTATTAATCCCTCCGATCGCAAACCCTAGCCAGTGCCAAACTGTGTGTGATGCAGGTATCATTGCAAAATCCAATCGTGTGCCCAAAAGTGAAATGTGTGTGATCGTTAACCTATCACACATCATTAAGAAAGAGAGTCGTGTGCAATACCGTGCACACAATTTCGTTGCCAACTCATGTACGATAAATCATGACAATGAA
>NC_041393.1:18168324-18186389 GCF_002162155.2 Triticum dicoccoides | reverse complement strand
GTCGTGTTGATAGGCACAGGATTGAAATAAATAAATTGTAAAGGGAAATATTGCACAAGTTACAGTCCTGTAGCTCCGCTCGCAGTGCAGCATATTTCTTGCATCTACATATACTATTCTGATTTTTAAGCGAGTCGTAGTGTTGCCAGTTTCATCTGCACACATTATGATTACTATGTCAAATCTTTTCGTATTAAACGGAAAAAAAACAGTGTGAGTATTTGTATATTGAGTATCTAGTGTATGACGTGAAGTGGGCTGCAGTGCCGTGCACTCCTGTTGGTTTCATCTGTACTTCCTGCCCATGCTTCCTACAATTTTCTCTAACATTGTTCTGATTCTGTGTTCTGAGTTTTGACTAGGAACCTTTTTTAAGTCATGCACACACCACTATTTTAGCAATTTTGTCCATAGCTGAGATCGGCAGCGATCACGCGCCTTGATGTTCACACTAGCCTGTTTGACTACAACCCAAGTGGCAGAACAACTACAGCATGGATAAACACCAATCTCGATGGTGGGGGCATCTTTCAGGATGCTGTCTTGTGGATGGGTGTTTGTTTGTGCCTGAATATCATTCGCACTCTAAAGTTGTTCTTTTGCCTGGGCTGTGGGTAGCTCTTTGAGAGCATGGTTAATACTATAGCCAACTGCTGGCTATAGCATGTTGACGTGTCATCTATAACCAACATAATAGTCAATACGTATAATAGTTAGCTATATGGAAGTACTATTTTATCAACATGTGGCCCACAATTCACTCTCTCAAAACTTCTTAGAGCTCGTGTTGCAGCCGGCTGTAAGTCTATGGCCCGCTTCTCTTCTCTCTCCTATTATCTCTCTTCCAACTCAGCAACAATATAATATTTAAATTCTTATAGCCCGCTTACGTCACTTTATTATACTTGCTTTGAGGGTGTTGTTTTCTTTATGTGTGTGTGTGTGTGTGTGTGTGTGTGTTGTTCAATACTGGAGGTTGTGTGTACTCTGACTTTGTAGGGTTCTTCCCCCTTTTTCTTCTATCTATTTGATGGTTCAAAAAAACATTATATTTAACCTACATAGAATTCAACTGATACAATACGAACCAAGGGTAAAGGTTACCGCCTTGTCTTTGAGGCAATTACTCTTCTCATGACCTAGCGTGCCCTGCAATTTGTAACCAGTTTCACCGCCGAAAAAATCTCTATGAGCAAGGATCCTGCTTATTTGATGATAAGATCTTCTAGGCTTTGAGACTTCCATGTTTATGAAGAAATTGTGTGCAGGAATTCCTCGTGCCGGTATAAATGTCTCTGGCAACTGTGTCATGTGTAGCTAATCATCCATATAAATGCGACCACCGGTGAAGTGCGCTCTCACCCTACTTCATGAGTCTTCATAAGTCACCGAGTTTCAGGACCTGCCCTTCATACTATCCTTTAGCAAAATCAATGCAAAAAAAAAAAAACTAAGGGATGCTTGTTTGAGAGTAGGAGACGTCAGGAATATAATGCTTAGTATGTTGCAAATATAGTTTACATCACTGTGTAGGTGCATCTCTTGCATTGGATTTCTGTGTTTTCTCAAGTTCATTTTTAGAACCGCATCTCCGCATGACTGTCCTTCTCGGTTCGGCAACAGGCACTGGCAGTGCGGTCAGGTCACTGGCCCGTTGTTGACCAGATTGGTTGCAGCTAGCCTTGTAGGTGTGTTGTGTTCCCCACATTGATGGAACGCGTTGGAGTGCTCAACACACAAAGGTGACTTTGACTGTAGATCTAGAGTTTAAACAATGTTTGATGCATGGGTTTCATCCTGTTTCACAGTGCCTCGCGCGGGTCGATCTGGGTCGGCTCGGTAATGAGTTCGCACTTAGTGACTCGGGGAACCAAGATATCCGTCGAGGTTGGTGTTGGGCAATCAGAAATGGGGCATCCCCATTGGTGGTGGTTGGTGATTGCAGGCTTTGCTTGGCTGCACGTTTTGGACGGACACGGTTTTTCCTTGCATCATGATGTCCATGTAGGAATCCTGCACAAACAATGCATATGATAGAAGATTCCAGATTTTGGGTCTATGGTGCGAACGTGCCCATCATGGCCATCAGGGTATTGGACTTCTTCTTAGGCAGCGGAAGAGGGGTGATTTTGATTTTGGTGGTGATCTTCAAGTAACGACTCTTGAGTTATGGTATGAAGAGTGTAGTTCTGCCATCCTATAGTTATACCTGGGTAATGGGGGTCTTACTTGTCCATCCTTTGCTAAAGGCATTATCCGGCAATTGCCTGGACTGTTTTTCTAGGATGAAATCCCACGATTCATCTCTTTAATTAGACGCCAAACACGACATATTTCCTTCATGGAGACAGAGTTTTTGGAGAACTTTTCTTGAAGTCCAGGATCGGGTGTGGTCAACAACAGGGTTGGTTTTGATGTTACGTTGGTGTAAGTCATTGATTGCTTCGGCATGATCTTCAGTATGCCATATAGAGATAAAAAAGGACCAACGAGTGTCCCAGGAGATAAGCTCATTAGGAAATCTAAAGAAGAAGAATGTTCTCTTCCAGTGGGTAGAGGTAAACTAGAAACCTTGTCTGGAATTGTTAACAAATTTTCCTGACACTGTGCGCTCATTTTTCATTCAAATATTTTATGGAGATGGAAGCATCTTGTCGGAGGAAATGTTATGTTTGGTAGTGTCATGTCCTCCTCTTTTGGTCATTTGGCCTGACGACCAAGCTGGAGCACTTGCCTCGGTGGTACACTACTAAAATAGTCCTTTTTACCGAGTTTCAAAGAAACTCGGCAGAGCCCATAATAAACTCAGCGAAATCTTCGCCGAGTGCCAAACCCGGTGCACAACGCTCGGTTGGACGGGGCCCGACAATCAGCAATACTGTAGAGTTCTTTCCATGGGAACTCAGCGAATGTTTAAATAATGTTTTTGCTCGCAGAGTTATTTTTTGTTAGAACTAGGCAAAGTCAGAGCTCTACCAAGTTGCTTATCACTGCGGAGTTCAATTTTGAATCAAACTCGGCAGACAAAAATTTGCCAAGTTTCTGGTAGAATGAACTCGGTAAAGTTATGTAACTCGGCACAAAACCAGCTTCTAGTAGTGGTAGCATCACTCAAAAACATCTCAAAGCTTACTCTTCACAACAACGGGCTCACTGGTACTACACCCGTCTTCACGTGAAAGGGGTTCACTCTTGTTTGTTTCATCTGTACTTCCTCATCATGCTTCCTACAGCCGGCTTTCGACTAGGAACCTTTTTTTAAGTCATGCGCAGAACTATTTAAGCTATATTATCGACAGTTTTGATTTGACTGTGATCGAGCATCTTGATGTTCACACTAACTTGTTTGACTAGAAGGACCTGTTCCGTCAGTTAGTATTTGTTTTATCCGTGCATCTTAGTGGTTTTTATTTGGATTGCATGAATTTGAAAACCTGGGAATAAAAAGCCTGTAGAATTGAGATGTTGTGTACCGTGGATTACTGAATGATTCCGAAGCATGAGAATTGTCCCATAAAAAAGACATGGGAATTCTTTGGTTGGTGAACAGGACACAAACACAAGAATTTTAGAGGATTGATAAAGGGAAGAGAGATAGAATGTACGTGCATTGGACTTCTGAAAGGAAAATCAAAATGAGGTTTGTGCTCATATTGAGATTACTATGGAAGGCAAGGCATAGGAAAATATTCCATATGACTTCGGTAAAACCTCAATCCCGTAATCCAAAAGGCTTTCATAAAACAATATCCTTAGAATTCAAATCCTCTCAAATTCCTACATAAGCAATACTGATCAAAGAGGTCATTAAGAGATTTGTGCATGGAACGATTATGCCACACGTTACACCGTGTCTAATTAATCATCATTGTGCAACTAAAATCTATATCAATGAACACTTGTGTCTAATTAATCATAATTGTCATCGCCGCCTTTTCTTACTCATTTTTGTGGCGATGTCTTGGACTCTTTGAACGACTCATAATAAGATAGTGATTGAGAAGGTCTTCCCGCGGAAGGCATCTGACTCCTTCTTCAAATTCCTTGTCTTTTCGCTGCACTGGCACCCGCTCTCGAGGCAGCGTGACCGTGTCTGTCTCGGCCTCATGGTGGATGCGCTACTAGATACAACGCATCGTCTTTCGTCATCTTAGTGCCGCTTGGCGGCTGCCACTAGGGGGCTTTTTTCCTATTTCTTTTATGCTTTTTTGGGCATCTCTGTGATGTGGCCCCAACCGTTGTTGTTTGTCTGAGATTCGGATGCTTGTTGTATGGACCAGTGCTTTATCTATAAAGTGGGGCAAAAGCCTATTAATCATAATTATTTCTTACAAATACTTAAGCTCACTACTGAACAGTATTTTGTTTGGAGTGCACATCATATGATCACTAGTAGCCCAAGCTATATAACTGTAGTGCCTTGCACTAACGCTCTGCACGGACCAGCGACAAAACTTCGCAGAAGAGAATAAAAAGTGGCCCTAGAGGAGCTGCGTGCTCCCTGGCTCCTGCTCATAGCCACGAGGAATAATAAATACAGTAGCATTCATTTAGTGAAAATATTGCAGCTTCAGAAAAATAAAATAAAAACCGTCGAATTATGTGCATCTCCCTCCAGCGAACCCATGTTATAAAATGTGGATGGGCTAGCATAGAGCAACAAGATACTACCACCTCCCATCGTTCTTTCATAGTGGAAGGGAAGGAGAGACAGATAATGGTCTTTGGATGGGCTGCAAAGTGCAACTCGTGGGACTGGGTGACATGGGGAACTACCTACATGCGAACTCGGACTGGCTATCTTCTTCTTTGTAGTTGCTGTGATGAGCTAGTCTCAAAGCATCAACATAGTGCCCTGAACATGGAGGAAACCTACGGATGTGCGCTTATTTGTCTGTAGGGCACTGGGGTGAACCGAAGAAAGAGTGTGGTACAGAGACAGCCATGCTGTGCGTGACCCTAGTAACAAGTAGAGGCCTTGCGCACAAGACGGGAGCGATTTGATCATGGCCATCCAAGAGACCATGTGTGACACATCAGTTCACGGCTTCACAGACGCAAGTGATCCTCTATTTTCTCATAGCTTGTAGGTGTAGCGTCCTCCATACAAGGAACAGTCCAACAGCAGTGGACGGCGCCAAACACACATATACCAGTAGGCCACAAATTGCGCCAGAGTCGCCCCATCGCCGGCGAGCCAAGAGTTGAGGGTTGATTCCAGAAAACGTAGCCTATTCTCTACCCACTCTGCTATGATGGCCGATAAAAAGTTATTATAAGTGTTGATCAGCATTGTGTGTTCGTTGTTAAAATAAGGCATTGATAATTGAGCAACTGGCAAATATTTGGTGATATATTTTTTACGTCTTCATTTGTTGATTCAACATGATAATTCGTAGGGTTTTTTATCGCTTTGATCTCACATCTATATATGGAGTAATATATTGGTCAAAGATGGTGCAGATACCGGAGTACAAATGAAGTGACTGCCTGCGACCTCTGCTCCAACCATGTAACCTAGTCACTAGTGTAGAATCGTGCTATTAAGTCCCCTTGTTGGACACCCTAGTCAATAGTGTAGGATCCACGTACGTTTATAGTTTGCTCAGTCGTACTATATCATCATTTTATCATTTACAATAAGTTTCAATGTTTTTTTGTCTAAGATGAATCCTTCCACGTAGCTTTCCAGTTTTTGGAGGTCCTCAAACTATGTGGGGCGCATATGTGCACGATGATTTTGGAGAAAACAGTACTGTAGGTTATATTTATTGGTCTCTTTTTTTCATTTGTATCTCAGCCAATACCAGTTCTTCTGAATGAGTAAATAACTATAGTTTATTGGCACTAAAGTTCCATAAACACTAGCATGTGCGAACTTCACCCCTACCCGACTACAAGAAACGTTATCCTCAATAGGAATCATACCCTCCTTGCCCACAGGCACTATAAATAATTAATACATAGCCTTTCGTTGAAGGACAATATTGTTGTTTAAAAATGCATCCAGCCAAACTATGTTATAAAGGGTCGATCCAGTGGAATAGAGGAAAGAAAATATATATTAGTTTATGTAAATTGGAAGTGTGCAAGGAAGGAATATAGAGGAATTGTTTAAGACCTCAGTTTGATTGGGGGGAAAGTTAACAATTTAAAGTCACGGGATTGAGAGAGACCGGGAAGAGATGGTTAAGTTCCTAGATTGTGTGACCTTCAATGAGCATTTTTCCTAGATTGTGTGACCTTCAACGAGCATTCTTCCCTCACCATGTTGGAAATACACAACTACATATAGTAGCCTCTCACTCCAACAGTTTCTCTAAGCCCTGGCTATTACCTCATTCTAGTTTGTTGTGATTTACCTTTTGTCTGGTTAGTCTATGATGTTGCTCTCCCACAGCCAGAGGGGACGTTAACTATTGTTTCACATCCTCTGAATAATGAGCATACCTCGTCGGAGGATGACAGAGCTCAAGGAATAAAGTAAAAGGTGAATTGCATTTTGAGCTAGTTTTCATTATTGTAGTTGCAGTTAGTATCATGTGGGTTTCAATGTTAGAACTTTACACTAGAAGAACCCACACAATATTTCAGTTTGCACCTGATTTTGATGGTTCACAAAACCGCACGTCATGCTTAATTCACCTTGACTAGTTTATCAGGAGGCACATTGACATGTCATGGTTGTTCTTTATCTACTTTTGATCAGAGAGTTCTTTCTATCTGACCCTCTCTATCAAACTACAAGATATTGCTTTGAGTTGTTGAAGCAGATATGGTATTGTTGTCTCATACATGCAGAACAATTTGAAATGTTAGGATTTTGATTTGTACTTATGTCTACTTATAATCATTGCAATGAGATCACGGTAGAATAGTACACCATCGACAATGCAAGTATTGATATACACTAGCAGACTAAGCTTGATAAGACCCTGATAGGTGGTAACCTTGTTGCCTAGAGTCTAACCTTCATAAAAATGAGCACCAAAAGTTCACAAGAGAAAATACCTGGATAAAATTAACATGATCCCTCTTCATAGCCACGATAAGCATATAAACAATTAATAGCATTCAGTGGAACAATGTAGTGTATAGAAATTCTAGAAATGCATTCATGCATTTGTACCTAGCCAAACTATATATTATAAAAGCTGAATAGAGTACCATAATGCAAACATGGTACTGTCACCTACATTTCTTGTAAAGTGAAAGAGAGAAAGAGGGGAGAAGAGAGAGAGAGAGAGAGAGAGAGAGAGAGAGAGAGAGCAAAATTGATTGGCATGGTTTCGATCAGACCATTGGGTGGAAGCCAAATAGTAACTTGTGGGATTGTCATGAGGAACTCCTGATGTGTGTGGTCATATTTGTAGCCTTCTCTTTTGCCATTGCTTTTTTAGTCATGCTAAGTGGCTTTCCTATCGAGCTTTTTTAAAAGAATTTTATGAACTCAACCAAATCTTTTGATTTCACAGTTGTTTGTATTTCACTACCATGGCATGTAGACATTTAGCATAAGATGCTCAACATGATGATAGAGTCCCATGTCAAGATTGTTGGATTAGATATTTGCTTAGAATTGCCTCATCGGGTACATGACATGGTGCCTAGTTGAAATAAAAATTATAATCATTAGATTTTTCTAAAATTTCAATAGAAGGGCATATTTGAGAAATGATAAAATTATGTTAACCTACATTGGATTCAACTGATACAATACCAACCTAGTGGTAAGGTTGGCGTCTCATCTTGGAAGGGATACTTCTCCTGATGAACATATATGGTGCCGCGCAACCAGAACTTAAGCTTGACTTCCTTGTAGATTTACTGAGAGTTTGTGGGGATGAAAGGCTGCCCATTATGGTTGGAGGAGATTTCAACATCATTAGAAGACAAGAGGAGAAAAATAATGACAATTTCGATGGAAGGTGGTCATTCATGTTCAATATGATCATTGGGAGTCTCGACTTGAGGGAGATTGAACTCTCTAGTAGATAATTCACGTGGGCTAATTCCTTACCAATTCCTACCTATGAAAAATTGGACAGGGTCCTTACTAGTGTTGAGTGGGAATAGAAATTTCCACTGGTAACTGTTCAAGCCCTACAGAGGGTCATTTCGGACCATGCCCCATTGCTGGTTGATTCCGGGGAATCGACCCAGGGCAACAGAAATTCGTTCTCTTTAGAACTAGGATGGTTCGAGAGGGAGGGCTTCCTAAATCTTATTGCCACAGAATGGGCAGGGAGTCTGGTGTGACTTCTCATGTGGAAATATGGCAGAACAAAATTAGACATTTGCGCCAATTGTTGAGGGGATGGGCCAAAAACCAAAGTGGTATTTACAAAGTTGAAAAGGAGAGGCTAACACAAATTATTAATGAACTTGATGTGAAAGCGGAATCCACCCTTCTTAATATGTCGGAGCGAGATATTAAGAATGAGGCCGAGAAGAAGTTACAAACCCTTATGATAGAAGAGGAAATGAGATGGGAGCTTAGAGCAAAGGTGTCTAAGATCGTCCAAGGAGATGATAATACACGGTTTTTTCATATCATAGCAATGGGAATCATAGAAAGAAGAGGATAATACAACTCGAACAAGATGAGGGTACAATTGTAGGACATGAGAACCCAAAATTGTACATCTCTAAATATTATAAGAAGCTTTTTGGAGCACCAGAAGAAAGTTTTGTAGCTCTAGATGAGAGTTCGATCGGGGACATACCTCAGCTTAAATTAGAAGAGAATGAGTTGTTGTCTGCTCCGTTCACTGAGAAAGAGGTGTTTGATGCAATAATGCAAATGAAGCATAATAAAGCCCCTGGGCCGGATGGGTTCCCGGCGGAATTTTATCAGAAATGCTGGCACACCATAAAGGGAGATCTATGCCTATGTTCCATGATTTGTTCGATGCCCACTTAAACCTATTTTATCTCCATTTTGGAACAATAACGTTGTTGCCAAAGAGGGTTGAGGCTATTCGCATTGAGCAATTCAAACCGGTTTGTCTTCTCAATGTAAGCTTTAAGATTTTTACAAAGGTTGGCACGAACAGGTTCACACAGTTAGGCCATTCAGTTGTGCAACCAACACAAACTACTTTCATGCCGGGATGGCACATCCTTGAAGGGGTTGTGGTCTTACATGAAACACTGCATGAAATCCATATGAAGAAACTGTATGGTCTTATCTTCAAGTGGATTATGAAAAAGCGTATGATAAGGTCAAATGGCCCTTTTTGCAGAAAGCCTTACATATGAAGGGGTTCAATGAGTCTTGGAGGTCTCAGGTGGATTCATTCATACAGAAAGGTAGTGTCGGAATAAAAGTCGACGATGATATAGCACATTTTTTTCAAACACATAAGGGGTTACGACAGGGAGATTCCATGTCTTCGGTGTTGTCTAACATTGTAGTGGATATGTTGACAATACTAATTGGCCGGGCCAAAGAGAGTGGACAAGTAGGAGGAGTCATCCCCCACCTTGTAGAGGGGGGAGTCTTCGTCCTACAATACGTGGATGACACTATTGTATTCATGGAACATGATCTTGCAAAAGCTAGGAATATGAAGCTTGTATTGTGTCTTTTTGAGCAACTGTCTGGGCTCAAAATCAACTTCATTAAAAGTGAATTATTCTATTTTGGGAGAGCCAAAGAGGAACAAGATGACTATAGAAATCTGTTCGGTTGTAAAATGGGATCCTTACCTTTTCGTTATATCATAGACGTTTAACGAACAAGGAATGGAAATGTATAGAAGATCGATTTGAAAAGAAACTGAGATGCTGGAAGGGCAAGCTCATATCATACGGAGGTCGGTTGGTTTTGATAAATTCGGTCTTGACGAGCCTGCCGATGTTCCTTCTATCTTTCTTTGAGGCACCGGTAGGGTTACGGAAAAGACTTGACTTTTATAGATCCCGATTCTTTTGGCAAAGTGATGAGGCCAAGAAGTACAGATTGGCTACTGGGATATTATTTGCAGACCAAAAGACCGAATATCTAATGGTACCGACGGTATGTGGATACAAATCTTGCGCAATAAATACTTACACTCCAAATTAGAGGTCAAAATTTTAGAGGACGCTATACAGAATATCTACTGAGACCGACGGTGTGTGGATACAAATCTTGCGCAATAAATACTTACACTCTAAGACTTTGGCCCAAGTCACTGCTAGACCAACGGACTCACCATTCTGGAAGGGATTAATGAGGACGAAATCAACTTTCTTCCAACGAGTGAAATTCCTATTTGGTAATAGTAATACTACTCGATTTTGGGAGGATACATGGCTAGGGGAGACGCACTTGGCTTTGCAATGTGCATTCTTATATAATATTGTGCAACGTAAGCAGGATTATGTTGCCACACTATTAAATTTGATACCGGCTAATATCCAATTTAGGAGATCCCTAGTAGGAGAACGTTGGAATGCTTGGTTGCACCTGGTTCGTAGGTTAATGGAGCTTCACCTATCTGATCATGCGGATACAATTCGCTGGAAGTTAACCACGAATGGCATCTTCTCAGTGAAATCCATGTATTCGGACCTAATTGACTCCGGGCCATTGTCGTTGCATATTTGGAAGATTAAAGTTTCGCTTCGTATTAAAATATTTATGTGGTTTGTTCATAAAGAGGTTATTTTAACCAAAGATAACTTGGCAAAAAGAAATTGGGTTGGCAACTCTAGGTGTTGTTTTTGTAATCAAAATGAAACGATTAAACACCTTTTTCTTGAATGTCCTCTTGCACAATTACTATGGCGATCAATTCATATAGCCTTTAACGTTCAACCTCTAATGAGCATAAACACATTATTTGGGATGTGGCTTAATGGAGTGGACGTACACTTAGCTAAGCATATTTGGATAGGAGCATGTGCATTATTTTGGGCTATATGAAACACTAGAAATGATATGATTTTTAATGGGACACAATTCATCAATTTTTTGCAAGTTATCTACAGAGCTACAACGTGGATCCGTATGTGGTCCTTACTCACTCATGCGGACTTCAGGGAGCCTTTGGTTATTGAGTGCAACCGTTGGGAGACGGTAGCACGGGCTATCTTCAGCTGATTTGGATAGCGAGTTAATAATAGGCTAGGTGTGTAGGCATCGTAGCTTATTTTTATATTGCCAGATGTGACACTTTTTTTGGCTTATATCGCTGGGATGGCGCTTTCTAGATTTTTTTTACTTTCGACTACTGCTCAATTTATGAGCATCTTCGGACCTTATGACCTTGTTACGTTTTTATTCAATAATATGGCTGCATGCATCGATTGATGCAGAGGCCGTTGGTATTCCTCTTTTTCAAAAAAAAATCTCCTGGTGACCTAGGGTGCCCCTTTAATTTTAATTTGTAACAGTTTCACCCCTGGAAAAAAATGCATGTGAGCAAGACCTACAAACTTGATGCCAAGATGTTATGGCCTTTTGGGGGGAACAAGATCTTGTGAGTTGTATTGTTCTTATATCTTGATGTCCCATCTTGATGTATCTCTGTTGTATGTGCTCATTTCATATTTGCGTTAAGTAGATCTAGATAAAGATTATGTTTCAATTAATTGAACTTCAATTAATTGAACATTGGACGTTTGGATTCTGGATACTACTACTTTGAGTTGAACATACACATTGTGATTCTTGATGACACACGCACTTTGTCAACACGGGAGAAGATCAATTGTCCCTTTGATGTTACATGTTTTATGAGTAAATAGTCTTTACCCGCTTCTTGATTTTGCGCCCGCGCACACACACACAAAACAGTCACTTCCCTTTCATCCGTTTCAATGTCTATCCATTACTTGTTACAGACTTACAACAAACACAACAAAAACAGGGAAAAAGTTCATTTTAAACCCTGAATTCATAGGCGTTCGGCGACACAAACCCTCAAGTCAAAATCCCGGTCGATTGCACCCTGAACTATGTAATGCCGGTCTAAATTGAACCTTCGAGTCGTTTCGATGGCTGGGGTTGGTGGGATTTCGCTGAGGGCTCACACCTGCACCCCGCCGGGCCGGCCCGCTTTAATTTTTTTTCTGTTAAGAAATAAAAATTCACAAAGGGCACTACCCTTGCTCATGCTGGGCCGGGCCGCTTTTGTTTTTGCGCTAAAAAAGCGCACGGTGTGGCCCGAACAGGAATATCCTATTTGCCGCTCGTTGCGTCAAACTGCCGGCCCGTTTAACTGTTCGAACGCCACTAGTTTTGGGAACCTTCTAGAGGTTCCCAGCTGGTTTTTTCTGGTTTTGGGAAACTTCTAGATGGTTCTTTGAATTGGTTTTTTCTTTGGTCCGTTTTTCTATTTTCTTTTTTCTTCTCTTTTCTCTTATTTTCCCTTTTCTAGTTTTTTCTTTTGTTTCTTTATTCTGTTTTTTATTTTTCCTTTTTCTTTTCTTTTCTCCCATTTTCCTTTTTCTTTTTTTATTTCTATTTCGTTTTTTATTAATTTAAAATTTGTGCACAATTCAAAAAAATTCACGGATCCAAAGTTTGTGCATAATTTAAAAAAAATTCACAGTATAAAAAAAATTCACAATTCAAATTTTTTTACGGTTTTAATATTTGTTCACCATTTGAAAAATGTTCACAATTTTGTAATTTTGTTCACGAATTTTGGAATTGCATCATATTTCAAAATTTGTTCACAATTCAAAAAATGTTTGCAGTTTAACGAAAAATGTTCACAATTTTATAATTTTGTTCATGAATTTAAAATCTGTTTATGTTCCAAAATTTGTTCACAATTCAAAAATGTTCATGGTTTTCAAAATTTGTTCGCTGATTCAAAAAATGTTCACAATTATTGTTCATGAATTTGAAACTTATTCATGTGTTAAAATTTGTTTGCAATTTGAAAAATGTTTGCAGTTTCCAAATTTGTTCATATATTCATAAAATGGTCGCATTTTTCGAATTTTGTTCATGAATTTGAAATTTATTCATGTTTCAAAATTTGTTCACAATTCAAAAATGTTTACAGTTTCCAAAATTTGTTCGTACATTCAAAAAATGTTCATAATTTATAAAAAAAATCACAAATTTGAATTTTCTTCATGTTTTCAAGTTGTTCAGAATTAGAAAAACAATTACGGTTTCAAAATTTGTTCATAATTTTATAGTTTTGTTCACAAATTTGAAATAGGTTCATGCTTCAAAATTTGTTCACAATTCAAAAAATGTTCGCAGTTTAAAAAAATTTGCGGATTAAAAAATGTTCACATTTTTATAATTTTGTTCGTGAATTTTAAATTTATTCATGTTTCAAATTTTGTTCACCATTTGAAAAATGTTTACGGTTTCAAAATTTGTTCTCTATTCGAAAAATAAATATCCTCAATTTTTCATGAATTTGAAATTTGTTCATGTTTCAAAATTTGTTCACAATTTGAAAAACGTTTGCAGTTTCAAAAAATAATTCACAATTCAAAAAATGTGCGGTTTCAAAATTTATTCACATTTTAAAAAGTGTTTGCAGTTTCATCAATTTGTTCAAACGAAAAGGAAACAAAAAATAAATTTGTTTGCATTTTCACAAAACTGTTCGTAATTTCTAGAAAAGTTCTCCTATTCAATTTTTTGCTTTTTTCCATAAATACAATTATTTTACCAAATAAAGTTCATGGTTCAAAAATTCATGTTCAAAATTTTAGAAAAAGATCAGATCTGCAACCGCTTATGGTTTGTGTTTTTTAAGTTTTACAGCTAGGTTCGTTAATATTCGCGATGGCAAGTTAACATGTGAGGTAGCCAGTTGAGGTGGCTAGGGCAAGGCGCACGTTAACGAGAGGTTGTGTGTTCGATTCCTATTTCTGGAGCATTTTTATTTTTGTGATTTTCCACCCCTACAGCAAATGGGCCGGCCCAGATGAGCTGGCTCTGTGCGAAAGGGCGAGTACTCGCTGCAAGATGCGGCGTATAGGAGTTCCCGCTCGAACACGCGAGCCCGTTGGTGTGGCTCCAAAAGCAATTGCGCGTAAGCCGGCGGGGGGCTTCCTGCTGAATTCGCTTCCGTATTGGTGCTGTGGAATGTGTTCCGTTCGGGAAGGACGAATCCAGTTTCGGGTCAACCTGATCTACTCCCTCCGTTCCATATTACTTGTCATGGTTTTAGTTTAAATTTAAACTAAAACCACGACAAGTAATATGGAACAGAGGGAGTACCTAGCAACTGTACCTACTGCTGGCCGGGATTGCTTGCTTGCTTGCTCCAGTTTCGGCTCAGCTTTGATCCAGTTCCGTGTGGTTTACCTCTCGTGAACTCATCTCTGTCCAGGCAACAACTCCTTGCCATTTTTATTTTGTCCAGGCAAAAACTCATCTCTTTAAGTATGTATTTTTAAATTTAAGTATGTACTTTTAAGAACGGAGGGAGTACTTTTTAATGCAGCGACAGACATGCATGGTGGGGATTTTTTTTAAACTATATAAAAACGGTGGCTATCTTAGTAGGAAGTAGAGTTCCTTATTTTGAAAATTTGTTCAGAATGTTTTCGTTCTATATTTCTTATAACTTTCTGAACAAATGTTTGAGATTTCAAAAAATGTGTCTGTTTCAAATATTGTTCACAAATTTAAAAAATATTCGTGTGTTCTAATTATGTTTTGGAGCTTCAAAAAATATTCCTATATTTCACAAAATTCTACATATGTTCGTGTTTTCAATATAAAAATTGTAGTTTAAAAAATGTTCCCATTTCAAAATTGTTTGCAAATTTTAAAAATCGTTCGTGTTTTGAAATTTTGTTCGGGAGTTTTGAAACATGTGCATGTTCCAAAAGTTTGCTCGAATTTTCTAAATTTAGTTTGGTAACTATGTTTATAAATTTGAAAAGTGGTTGCTTTTCATAATCTCATCTTTTTTAAAAAAAATATTTTGAGTCCAAAAATTTGAAAATATTCGAGTTGGAGATGATTCTTATTGTTTTGTGCTGATATATAAACAGATTTGCTAGCTAGCTCAAGTGGTAGTATCAGCAAAAATGATAGATTCGACCCGTGAACGAAAAGAATTCACAAAGTGAACTCTCATTGAAAAAAATTCGCTCGGCTGACCTTTTCGTGCAGCGGCCAACAGCCACGCGTCACACTGCATTGTGCAGCGTCAGACAGACAGGCGCTATACGGCAGGTCAGCGTTGCAACCTGGGTTGCCTGAAAATTGCTAAGTCGTTGTGCAGAGCCTAAGAGCTAGGCACTGCATAGTATAGTGCAGAGCCTAAGGGCTAGGCGCTGCACTAGTGGCCGCTTGAAGATGTAGTGCAATGCCTAGACACTAGACGCTACACTATATAGTGTAACGCCTAGCTCTTAGGCATTGCACACTGACTTAGTAGTTTTCAGGCAGTCCGGAGTGCGACGCTGGCCAGACGTGTAGCGTCTGTTAGTCAGGCATTGCACAATGTAGTGTGACGCCTAGTTGTCTGGCGCTACACAAAAGGGTCAACTGTATGAAAAAATTTCATAAACAGTTCAGTTTGTCAAATATTTCGTCCCGAGGTTAAATGTGTACATTTTACCGGTAGTACCACCTCATGTGTAGCTGCAGATCCTGGGTTCGAAACTCGCCAAGAGCGTGGTCTTTTAGCATTACAGGCTCGCGATACAGTGCCGCCTGTGACAAATCCTGGTTGACATTTAATTTAGACCGGGATTGCGGGATTTCGACTTGAAGGTTTGTTTCGTCGGACGTCTACGAGTTCAAGGTTTAGAATGGACTCTTTCTCAAAAACAGTGGTGACTGTAATCCCAAAACAAACTGCAGTGACTCTCCAGGTTGTGCAGACCTTATCCAATAATGGGGACTACCACGGTGCAAAAAGAAGAGTTTTCCTTTTAAGATACAATCATGTTTTCTTGAAATGTGTGAAAGCTTTTCTAAAGCTATGGGGATTTTTCTTTAAAGTCGTGGACGCTTTTAGAAAACTACAAGAATGTAAAACGCCTGAACCTTCTTTAGTTAGATGGCTTTTTTATAAGAGCACCTCGTCGGTAGACCCTCTCACAAATCGTATAAAAGGTAATATAGACCTTTGATAAATCATGGACTTTCATATGTTTTTTTACATGATAATACGTGTCTCATTTATAAGATGAAATCAAGTTATGAGGCACGTACACACCGACCTTACAGACCTGAAAAGATAGAATAAACCTATGCAAAAAACCAGCGCCTATCTCCCTCCTTCGACACCACCGAAGCGATCATCAAAAGGACGGAAGACAGATCACCTCTACACCCGAGCTCGACGCGGCTCCATCGCTGATCAACAGCTTTACGGACCTTCAAAGTCGTTTGCCAGAAGCAAAACCATTGCCGTTGAACGAATCAGACCGGGGCAACATGTCCCCGGACACGCCATCAAGCTCCAGAACTGACATCCGCGCACGACTACAACGTCGGAGGAAGAAACCAGAACTGTCAGCCTCCAACCACAAAACCAGCACAGGATACACCATCTTCCAGCTGTGACGTGCGCAAACAGCAGTCTGCGCGTACTCCTGGACGACCTCCCGGGCTCCACTCCGACGTTGGAGAAAATGTCGTCGCAACGACGAAGCCCCAGAACACAAGTCCACCACAGGGAAGATGCCGCAGCCACACCATCCCCGCTTGGACACACTTCCGTCCAGATCCCTCACCGACCACAGTGTAGAACACCGCATCGGAGAAGAAACTGAAATACTTTTATTCATCACCAACAACATACGTTGCCATCAACTCCGAGACGCCGCCGTGATACGTCACACAAATCATCGACTTTCATATGTATACATGTATGCATACGTCACAACCTGGGCCGGCCCATTTGCGGGGTCGCGTGGTGAAAAATCAACAAAATATGTGCTCTACATGGGAGGTCGAACACGTGACCATGGTTAGAACCACTCAGGTTGCTAGCCACCAGAACAAGATGACTCATGTGATACAATTGCAGCGCGATTCTAAAAGAGGCTAAAGAAAGCCGTAAAAACTAAAATGGGTGAGCAGGATCGAACACAAGACATCCAGCTAGTACATAACGCCAATAGCCACTGTAGCACATGTGATTTGTTAGTCATAATTGCAGCACACTTTATATGAATGTACAGGTCGCGAAAGATTAAACCTTTTTTAAAATTTCATGTGACTTTCATTTTGACAAATGTAAATGTTTTTTGGAACGCCGATATTTTTTAAATTTCTGAACATCTGTAAAAATGTATAAATAAACTTGAAGAATAGAAATGAAAATATACCACTCAGCGACCGGTGCACTGTTTGTTTTTTTGTTTCTTTTACTGTTTCGTTTTTCCTTCTTTTGTTCTTTTCCAAAAAATGATCGCACTCATAAAATTTTGTTCAAAATTTCAAATGATCACTGTATCATTTTTATTTTCAAAAAATACAAATGTTCACATTTTAGAAAATTGTGCAAATATTTCAATAAAATGTTTGTGTCTTTCAAAATTGCTCGGAATGTCAAAAAATGAACATTTTTTAAGAGTGACCAAAATTTTGAACATCAATTTTTTCTAAAGATATTAACAAATTTGGAATTCCAAACAATAAATTGAGAAAATAAGAACAAAAAATTGAAACTTTTTCTTTTTGAATTTTTCCAAACATTTTTTGTATTTGTGTAGAAAAACACCATGTACAACGTAGGGTGTCCAGGTAGGCAAAAATGCTCCATTTGAGAGCATGTTGTTTCTTAACATCTCTCAAATGCTCATTTTTTTTATTTTCTTGTATGACCAATTCAAGGCACCATGTCAAGTTGTTTTGGTTTCCTACAAATTTCACTTTTTCTGAAGTTTTTTCAGTCAAAAAAGGGTGATAATTGGCTTGACGTGTCACAACTTGCATTTCGGCAATCTCACTTTCCCCTCCCCTCCCGAGCTGCTCGCGCGGGCGGCTCCGGGGGGCCAAATCCCTAGCCGCCGCCGCGAGCCCCTCCCCTCCCTTCCCCTGGCCGCTGCAGCCGCCGGCGCCGGCGGTGGTGGCGGCGCCCGTCCGTCAAAGACGGCGGGGACGGTCGGCGCGTCCCGGCGTTCCTCCCTCG
>NC_041393.1:18151478-18167995 GCF_002162155.2 Triticum dicoccoides | reverse complement strand
TGGCGCACGACGAGGAGCGTTGGGTGCGGCGGCGAGTGGCCGGGAGCCCGCAGAGGAGAGATCTGGCGCGAGGTGAATCTCCAGCAGGCGTCGGCGAAGGAGGCGGCGGCGCGGCGCGGTGGGGCCCTGCTTGCAGCGGGGCGGCGGCGCTCGGCCTGGTGTGGCGCTCGAGCGGCTGCCGGCGATGGCTGCGGAGTGGTGGGTTGTGTGCGACGCCGGCAAGGTGTTGGAGGCTGCGGAGGGAGACGGAGGCCGTGGCGTGCTCTGGATCTGGGTCTTCCCGATCCGGGTTCCCTGGGCGAGGCCGTGGTGTGGTTGGCCGCCTGGTGGTGTGTTGCCGCCGGGTGAGGCTGGTTGCCGTGGCCTGGAGTGGCTGGCGGTCTGGTGTGGTGTGGCTGGCTGGTGCTGGTGGTTGGAGCAGGAGCTGCTGGTTCTCGGCCTTGGATGGAGGTCGATGTTGGATGCGTGTCCTCGGTGCGGGGAGTGGGTGTTCTGCAACTCTTGCGCCACGATGACGAGGTGCTGCGACGGCGGCGGTGTTACCCATCCTGATCTGCTTGGCCTTATTCCGATGCGATGGGCGGGAGGTGCGCGACTGGTTGGATGAAAATCCTGCACAGCTTTGGCTGGTGCTTGCGACGGCGGCGCGCGTGGGCGTCGTTCCCCTCCTTGGAGGCGTTGCAATGGTGTGTCGGCATCTTCTCCCTTGCTAGGATTGTCTCCGGGTGAAAGCCTTGGTTAGTATGGACCGGCGATGGCGGCATCTCGGCGGCGTTACTCTGTTGGGAGCATCGCGTAAGGAGACATGGTTTCGAGGCTCGGTGGTGTGGTTATCCGGTGCTGGCCGCTGGTCCGGGCGGATCTTCTTAGGCGCTATGTACGTGGCGGCCGGGGTATCAAAGACAATGGCTTTCTCGGGTCTGTCCGAGCCCCGCTACCCATTCGCCGTCTTCCTCTTTGGCAATCATGGATGGTTGGTGCGTAGACAAGGAATGCTCGTTTGTAGTTGTTGTTCTTTGTGGTGTTCGGTGCTGGCCGAGACGCGGCTAGATGTTCTGTTTAGGATAGGCTCCTTTGTGTTGTGTATGCGAGTGTTGTTGTAAGTACACTTGTTGTTCGCAGCAAGTCGTAGTCTCTTGTACTTGATCTTCTGCCTTCTATAAAAATATGGTACGTCTAGGTGTACTCGAAAAAAAACAACTTGCATTTCAAGAATGGCCAAGACTTGATCATGTTCAATGGAGAGTGCCGGCAGACCCGAACGGTCTTGATTGTACATGGTGTACGTGCTAGTATGCATGAAATGGCACCAATTTTTGCCATCATGTGGGAATTACCATGGAAGGCCCTCAGGCAAGATTTGAACGAATTCGGACACCAGAAGCATGTTGCGTCACGTCCGACCAGTATTTTAGGGTATTTTCACCGGAAAAACTCTAGAAAATATATAGAATGTCGGAAACAATCGAAACTTGGCATGCACGCTGGCCATGATGATGCAAATGTGTGAAAAAAAGTTTGGGCTCATGTCATCAAGGTGAAAAAAGAAACTTGTTCGAGACTTGCCATGCCGGCAGAACCCGAACGGGCCTAGTTGTACATGGTGTATGTGTTGGCATGCATGTAATAAAACCAAATTTTGCCATCATGTGGGAATGATCATGGAAGCACGCAATATTTGAACAAATTCGAACACAAAATGCATGTTGGGTCACGTGCAGCCAGTGTTTTAGGGTATTTTCGTCGGGAAATACGAGAAAATGCATCCAATGTCGGAAACCAACGAAACTTTGCATGCATGGTGGAAATGGTGATGCCAATGTGTGAAAAAAGTTTGGTCTCATTTTTGTGGAGGTGAAAAAAAAACTTCTTCGAGACTTGCCCTGCCGGCAGATCCGAACGGTCCTGATTGTACATGGTGTATGTGCTGGCATGCATGAAATGACACCAATTTTTGCCAAAATGTGGGAATGATCATGGAAGGTCCCACACAAAATTTGAAGGAATTCGGACACCAAACACACGTGGTGTCACGTCCTTGCAGTGTTTTAGGGTATTTTCACCGGGAAAACTCTAGAAAATGTATAGAATGTTGGAAACCAATGAAACTTGGCATGCACGCTGGCCATGGTGATGCCAATGTGTGAAAAAGTTTGGGCTCATTTCGTGAAGATGAAAAAACAAAACTTGTTCCGGACTTGCCCTGCCGGTAGACCCGAATAAGTCAAAATCAAATTAAATTGATTTTTTTTAAAATACATCAGTCATCAGTGTCTTTTTTATGAAAAATATGCATTGTCAGTAGGAAGCTTCACCAGTTCAGAACAGGTGAAGATTCGTACTGACCCTGCATATCCTCCAAATAGAGTACAATGAACACGGACGCTTATGATTTTTTTCATAAAAAGTATTTAAGGAGGTCAACGTCGTGGCGGCGATGTGAGGTGATAGTAAATAAGTACGTGCAATCGCGTCGGCTATAGCCGGTCAGCCACGGCCAGGCCCGCAGCGTGGCACACCTGCTTCACCCGGCGCTAACCGACACGCCTACTATTGTCCGCGGGGCCCGCCGCACTAATTCAGGCCCTCCACGATCCATGGGATTATCCCGGGATTTGCGCGTGCATGCGACGAGCCCTCTCCCGATCAAAACCATTTGAAAAAACGGGAAAAAAAAGGAACCAAAAAAAGAAAAAAGAAAAAAAAGAAAAAAAGGATAAATAAAGGAAGAAAGGAGAAAAGAGTGATTTAATCAGATCAGTTGACGTTGGCTGTGTGGCTATCAATAAGGCGGTTGTGGCTTGGTATCCTGCCATGCTAACAGTCTTTTTTGTGATTTAAAAAATATAAAAAGGACAGATGGGCTGGCCCAGCTCGCAGGTGTACACCGTATACAAATACGGCAGGGGAATAGTTTCTTCAATAAGACCATCGTGCCCTTTCTTATGAAAAGGTATGGGCTAATCTCAGCCGTCCTTGTGTTTAGGGGGGTGTACCGAAGCAGAAGTGTTTTTATAAATGCTTGAACACTTTAAAATTGCACAACATCAATATTTTTTACAACTACGTGAACATTATTTAAAAAATGAATGAGCACTTCTTAAATTATACGAATATTTTTTTTAAATGTGTGAACACTTACCGAAATACACAGATATTTTTTTTAAACATAAGCACTTCTTAAAATATTCGCTACTGTACTGCAAACTCTTGTCGGCCTTCGGACTGCTTGCGATCTAAAATACTGCCGACGCACAGGAAAATGCAGCAAGTTGAGAGTTCTCGTTCAAAACAGAAACTCATTTTCTGCTATAGTACTGAAACTTAAAGCGGCACAGCTAAACTGAAGTGCTCAAATGAGAAACAAAGCTGGTGACGTTGAAGTGATGGCCAAAAAGGATCGCAAAACATTACAGAATAACGTCAGCGCATCATTGCTCAAACAGTTTCTGAATACTAGTACCGTGATGCCAACGCAACTGTGTTTTCTACTGTCAGGAGAACAAACCAAGTTTAGCTACCTAGCAGGAACACAGGAACTGCTGGTTTGCCCTGAACCCCTGTCTAATAACTGCAAAAAGTTCTGGATTTACATCCCGTCGTGACCGAGGCGGCGATACTCCGAAGAAGTGAACTGTGAAGCGACGGTCAGGAGTCCTGCTCTGCTCTGGTCTTTCCCTACACTGCATCGACATCCGGGCACCGCAACTCCGCGTGGGCTATACAGAATTCAGAAGAAACAGTGAGGATGTCACAATAAAACTTATATTGCTAAGACAGGTTCAAGTGACAAGATCTAATAAATCTTATATATTGCTAAAACAGGCTCAAGGAACAGTCAGGAGGTAAAGGTTAGGCATAATCATGTCACAAACTCACAACAATCTGATATTGCTAACACATGTCAAGTAACCTGAAACAATGTAATGTGCATCAGAAACTAATTAATTTCCATGTAGTGTTTTGTGGGATACAGCCTGAATTTTCTTTCTGAATTTCATTTGGCTAAAGCATATAGGTGTCAGTATCTTCTATCTATGTGAAGCTCAACTGATTTGGCTTTACAAGTCCCAAGAGTGTGAATATGTAACAACAAGCTAAGCTTGAAACTACACAGGTAGTTTAGTCCTAACTGAAGCAGATTAGCAGCAGTCCTAACTGAAGCTTCGGACCACAATGTAAATACTACAACAGTTCTAACTGGAGCAGATTAGCAGCAGTTTCAGGAAACTGTTTTTCAGACTGTAACAATGATCAGTACAAGCAGAACCTAATGTGCATGCAGAAACTAATTCCCATGTAGTGTTTGTGGGACATACAAACCTGAGTTTCTTTCTGAGTTACAATTGGCTAAATCATATAGAAACTAGTATCTTCTGTGCGAAGCTGAACTGATATGACTGAACTGATTTGGGTTTTCAAGTTCCAAGAGTGTCAATATGTAACGACCAACTAAGCTTCATACTACACAGGCAGATTAATCCAACAGCCACAACGCAAATACAACAGTTCTAACTGAAGTGGATTAGCAGCAGTTTCAGTAAACTATTTTTCTTTCTGAATTACAATTGGTTTTCAAGTTCCAAGAGTGTGAATATGCAACTAAGCTTCAGACTACACAGGCATACTAGTCCTAACTGAAGCAGATTAGCAGCAGTCCTAACTGAAGCTTCAGACCACAATGCAAATACAACAGTTCTAACTGAAGCAGAGCAGCAGCAGTTTCAGGAAACTGTTTTTCAGACTGTAACAATTTCAGTACAAGCACCGAAGACAAGTAAGAAGTTGGGGCCTCTCACCTGGCGTCCCGGCCTCGATGACGACGATGTGGAGGTTGTGGCGGCTGCGGGGCAGGTCGACGACGAGTGGGGTAAGCCGCCCGAAAGCACCCGCTTCGACGCACACGACGAGCTTGGAGACGTCCATGATGGCACGCAGCCGGCGGACCAGCTTCTTCCTCAGGCGGAACACGGACCTCCCCCTGAAGTTGAACGACCCACGGGTGATGCGGCTCCCGTCGGCGCCCTCCCGCACGTACACGATCATCCGCGACGGCAACACGGCGGTGACTATTCCGGTTCCGGGGAAGGGATGCTGCAGTTGAGTCGCAAAGAACCATCATCGGATCAAAGAACTCGAGAATGCGATCAAGAATTGCTTCCAGGTGAATGAAATTAACACGATCAAATTCCGACGCATGGTAACAACATCCAAGAACCCAATTCCCTCAAAATCGGGAAGAATCAAGAAGCGGGCATGGCGGACTCACCCCAATCGGTCGTGGAAGGGGAGGCAAGCCATCCCTGGCGGGGATCAGCTCCACGAACCAGTGCAAGTGCATCATCGTGCTGACGTTGTTGATGTCGTCGATGCCGTCGACGCTGACGCCGTTGTTCCGGCTGAGGTACCTCTTGTTGGCGCGGAGGCAGCGGCCGGCGACGTCGCGGAGCACGACGTAGTTCTCAGACTCGGCCCAAACGGCATGCCACTTGATGGCCTCCATGTGCCGACGGTCGTAGTCGCACTGCACAGCGCGGAAGCCGCGGTGGCCGGGCGGCGCCCGCGCGTCCGTGGCGGCGAGGTAGCTGCCGTAGGCGGCGCTGTAGAGGAGCAGCTGCGGGCCGTCGCGGTGGTAGATGTGCACGGACCATACCGCGTTCATCGACGCGCCGCGCCTGGGGAGTGAGACGCCATGGCCGTCCTCGTCGGCGTGCAGGTACGTGCCGTGCACGCGGCTCCGCAGCCGCACGTGCTCGCCGTCCTGAAACCGGTCCATCGCTCGCCGACGCTGGAGCGCCGGAGAGCAGAGGCGTTGGGTGCTAGCTGCTCGGTGGATAGAGGTGGGGATGACGGTGGGTTCTTGGTTTCTTGGAGCTCCGGCGAGGGGAAGCGAAAGCTGTTGGTTGCGACGGTTACGTCGGGCGCCAAGGCCGAGTATTTCAAGGTGTGGCCTGACGCCGTCGTCGTGATCGGCTTTCCGCACTAGCTGGGCTATTGGGCCCTGGCCTAGGAAATACGATCGGCACGTGCGGCTGCAACACAACGCTTCTTTGTCTAAAACAAACACAACGCTTCTCGCTCTGTTCCCTGCCCTGAGAAAAAAACACACTCGTACGATGCATTATTAAAAAAAACTCATGTTTCATGCGTATCTAAGAGCATCTCCAACAGCCGCGCTAAACGCCGCGCGCAAAAAACCTGTTTGCCGCGCGCGCTGCGGCTGGTTCCAGCAGCCGCGCTATAATGCAGCGCGCGCGCCGCTTCAACAGAGCGCAAAAATACAGCGCGCGCGCCGCACAAACCACATGTACATTTCAAAGAAGATGAGCAAAAATGATCAAACAAACAAAATAAATCAACAACAAATAGTTCAAAATAAATCATTACAACTCAAACAAATAGTTTATCGTTCAGTACAACAACTAATGCAATAAACACAACAAATAGTTCATGAACAATTCAATGTCAAATGCAGATATCATCATGCTCTTTGTCGTCCATGCCATGCCCAGCACTCTTCAATTAGATCATTCTGAAGTTCATTGTGCGTTGCGGGACGCCGAATGGCATGATAGGAGGCAATAAAACGGGCTACCCTTTCAGCCCTCCGTCGCACTCGCACGGGATGTCCCAAGAGCTCATACTGTGAGTAGTCTAAATCTTGGCCACACTCATTCTCGATGATCATATTGTGCATGATCACACAAGCGTGCATGATGTACCAAAGCATTTTTTGATCCCAAAATCTAGTCGGTCCTCTCACAATAGCAAATTGGGCTTGCAAAATCCCAAATGCTCTCTCCACATCTTTTCTAGCCGCCGCCTGAGCATTGTGAAAATCAAGATTTTTCTTACCTTCCGGTTTTTTCAACGGCTTCACGAAGGTTTGCCACTTTGGATAGATGCCATCCGCTAGATAATAGCCATAGTTGTACGTGCGGCCATTTGCTACAAACTGCACAGGTGGCAACTCACCGTTTGCAATCTTATTCATCAGTGGTGACCGGTTGACAACATTGATGTCATTCAAAGATCCACGCATTCCAAAGAATGCATGCCAAATCCAAGTCTCCTGATCGGCCACCGCTTCAAGGATTATAGTGGAACCCTTCTTTTGGCCGTGGAATTGCCCATGCCATACCTTTGGACAATTCTTCCAACTCCAATACATGCAATCTATTGAGCCAAGCATGCCAGGAAAGCCGCCCGCTTTGTTCATCGCCAATAGCCTTGCGGCGACTTCAGCAGTGGGAGAGGAAGTGCGGGCGCGAGCGCTCGAGTGTGCCGCGCGCGTCGTTTTTGCGCGCCCGCTGGACCGACCCGACGCGTTGCGCGCGCGCTAAAACGGCCTAATTTACGGCGCGGCGCTAATTTAGCGCGGCTGTTGAAGATGCTCTAAGTGTATAGGGCATATCACGGGTGGGACTTTAGCCACCATAGGAGAAAAGGAGAGAAATCAAACACTGTTTCTTCTTTTGTTTTTGGCATGATGCCCCCTGTCTTCATGACTATTCCGACACAGGGTGGCAGGGAAGGTCTAGATGATTGTCTAGCGTGTAGATTATGTGTTTTCAATGTTAAATCATATGTATCTTTGGGTTTGTTGCTTGTGTGGCCAAGGTATTTTTGTATGAGATAAAGGTATTGTCGGCTCCATACACAATCTGGCATGGCGTTGTGGTGATTGATGACGAAGAGCCAGTGATGTTTTGGACTAACTCTCTTCTATAAAATTAAGGTACGTCATTGGCATACTCTTGAAAAAAAATTGGACTAACAACTTATGTTCGATTGATGGTCAACGATGCTTGTCGTAGTGGCAATGACACCATTGATCGTGCCAAGTTTGTCCTGGTGCCTAATGCCATCTTTCATCATTTAGTGGTATTGACCTTCTTTCTGCTGGCTCAATGACAAATGAGCATTTTGGTGGCGTACCTTGCAAAGAGAGCTTCCTAGCATCTAGACTTTCTTGTGAGGACCCTTCGAAACATTTGAAGTTAGTCAAACATGCACATGTTTGATCTTCTACTCTATCAAATACATAGAGGAATGTCGAGGAAAAAAATTAAGAGTAGGGACTGGAGACCATGTCTTCTAAGAATGCTTATCTTTTTATGTATTTTCAATTAACTGTAATTTGCTAAGTTAAATTCATAAAAGTGGATTCTAAAGAGCTCTCAGCAAAAAAGACAAATTGAGGGTCTGTAAAAATGTTTACTGTTCATGTACTGTTTTGGTCCGATTTATCATTTTTGCTGAGGGCTGCTCAAATCTCGAAATGACTTGAAATTTGGAGCCGGCCTCACGCGTCAAATTGTCTACCGCACTACCGCACAAAGAAAACTTGGAATTTTTTGAATTTGTTTTGAATTTTTTACAAAAAAATTCTAACCGGGTGCAGATGAGCCCAGGCACCAAAACGCCCTTCTCCGTCCTATAGCCTTCTTTCTAGAAAAATTGGTTGATAAAATGACAAGTGAAAATATGGAGAGTAGTCCTTAATGTGAAAACCCTGCTGCCACATATGCTGAGTAGTCCTTAATTTGAAGGTTAGATTAAAAGAAAGTGCGTTACCCCCCAGCATATGTGGCAGCAGGGTTTTGGTAACCGGTCACGAATTGCAGTGCAAGTACTAAACTACTACTCCCTCCGTTCCAAAATAAATGACACAACTTTGTACTAACTTTAGTACAAAGTTGGGTCATTTATTTTGAAACGGAGGGAGTACCTCCTTCGATCCATGGTAGGTGTCACAGTTTTGAACTATATAAGGTTGAACTAACCTTAGTTTAGAACTGTGTGACACTTTCTTTTGGATCGGAGGGAGTAAGCGATAGATCAAAACTTGAATTAGGATTCAATAAGTCAATGCTAGAAAAGCATACAGTGCCAACACTATGAGCATGCCAAGCGCTGTTTGTTGATGCAACGCACTAGAACAAGACCGTGTACGGCAGCCGGAGGTCTTTGATGGTGCAGCTCAGTATCCTCGTGCTAATAGGCTTTTTGTAGACCCTAAACATGGGATGACAATGACGGACATCGAGCAGCTCAAGGCGCGGGCAGTGGTCGAGGAGGGCGACGAGTAGCTCTTCCTGGAAAGAGCCGCCCCGCATCACGAGGCGCTCCAGCAGAGGAAGCTTCTTGATGATCTCCGTGATAAGTTTTCCGTCAGGGATATAAGGCCAGCCTGTGACATAGAGGTTCCTCAGCAATGGCGCCCTGCAGGTGATCGATTAGGAGAGATAGCACGCATGTCAATTAATAACTAGATCAATGGATGCAACGTCCTAGATGAAAGTTGGTCAGGACCTGGGAGTACGTGCCTGTTGGCGAGGTAGACTAGGACATCGGCGTCGACGTGGCCGTGGAATGTCTCGCACCGGCCGGCGCTGCGCTCCACCGCGGCGCCAGCCGTGGCCTTCCATCCTGCCGGCGGGATCGGTTCGTTCCACACACATCGTCCCTGCCACACCGCGGCGCGCCCCATGGCCTTCCGTCTTGCCATGGGTCGTTCCTCCCACAGACGAGGACGTAGGTCGATGTGCCGCCACAGTAGGGGCTCGTCCCTGGTTTTCCTCCACCAGGGCGAGCACGCGAGCCCCGCGCCGCGGAGGATGTCGATCTGCCGGAGTTTGCTGAGGACGATGCCTAGCACGTCGCCGGGCAAAGACGCCCAGTCCCTCCACTGGTCTAACGCAACATGGTTCACGGAACGGCGGCGGCGGCGTGAAGACGAAGGTGCGGTCGGGTAGGTTAGGGTTTTACTTTTCCTCTTCTTAGAATCCATCCTAGGCTTACCGGCCGGTTTTTCTTTTAGGGTTTAGGCTTACCGTTTTCGTACGTAAGGGGAACGATTTATATACCGCAACACACCCTCGCAATGTACATTGGCATTTACGCACCGACCGATCTCACCCTGACAAAATATGATCATGTGATCAAACAAATGTCGGCTCGTCGCCAAGTTTCGCAGGTTTTGTACGTGGACGTCGAGCAGTCCATATTGGACTTTGTGTCGACCCGTCGTTGCCTTGCTGCTCAGGCTTTTTTTTTTTGGCGACGTATGGCTTTGAGTCGAACACCAAGAGCCTGCATAGCCCTAAAAAAAGCAAAAAAGAACCAAGAGCCTACATTTCTTTGAACCGATTCGGCCCGTGGGAACAATTAATTTACTGCACATGGCCTTGCGACGTGCTGATCATGTTGCTATTGATCGGTAATGGCCAGCTAATTAATTATATTGGACATGGGACATGGCCAACACTTCGATGGTGTACATATATATAGCCCTAGGTGGTTCCCGTAAAGGACATGATCGAGCGTGATCAAGAAGTAGCAGACCACAGCACACACGTACGCAAGCAGAGCCACTGGCAGGAGGAGGAAGCCGGCGATGGGGACCGGCGCAATGCTGGTTGTGCTGCTGGTAGCGGCGGCGTGGTCCACGACGGGCGTCTTTGCCAAGGGCGAGGCGGCGGCGGCGGACTGGGTCTCCGTCGACCCGAAGGCGTTGCTCGTCTGTCTGATGGTGGCAGAGAACGCGTACCTCCCAGACAGCAATGCACAGTGCTGCGAGGCTTTGTCCCACGACAAGGGCAACTGGCTGTAGTGCGAGCTCTAGGATCGGCTCACGCGTCGGAGGCGACCAATGGCAGAGATCTTCCCGTGTATCCGCGAAGATGCCACTTGCCAGCTATCATGGGCCGCCGTGGAAAAAAAAGAGCTAGCGGCCCAGAGCCCTACAGCAGGCCCGGTTCCTGGCCCAACAGGCCCGGGTCATGTGGCTAGTCCGGGTCCAGGTCCTGCAGCGGGTCCAAGCCCGATGGAGGATCCAAGTCCTGCAGCAGGCCCTGTTCCTGGCCCTATGGCAGGCCCAGTTCCTGCGGCTAGTCCAAGTCCGAGCCCTGCCAAAGGTCCGGGTCCAGGCCCTGCGGAGGGTCCGGATCCTGCAACTGGTCTGGGTCTGAGCCCTGCAGCCGGTCTAGGTCCTGCTGCTGGTTCGCATCATGCGGCGGATGCACCTTAGTCGGGTTAGCAGGTTCTGTGCCTGGGTTGTATGTGTCCTTTGGTTTACTCGGCGACCAATTTTGTGTAATAGGTGGCGGCATGTTGTTGATTTCATAATTCACAAGAATAATTATTTGTGTGTTGGTGTATAAATATTCTGTAGAATTGTCCTGATTTACTGTCTTTTGTTTGTTAAAATGGCTACATATTAATAATGGACTTTAGCTGCCAACTGAATTTGTACATATTATTGATCAAAGGAAACAGGATCTTATTTGTTAACTCAAGAATACGAAGTAAATTGAGACGGTTTTCAAGGAAATCAATGGAAAATGGGCAAAAGTTGTAACGGAGTTGGGAAATGTTATCTTTGTTTATTTAGATCTAAACGGATCAATTAAAACCTAAACTCAACATGCTTTCGCTCGGGGGTTCAAACTCTGAAAAAAAAATTGAATTGTGAACAATTTTTAATAGTGAAAAACAATTGTAAAACACGAACAGTTTTCAAGAAATAAAAAAAATTCTATAAAAATATGTGAATAAGTTTTGAAATTGCAAACTAATTTTTGAAAATGTGCACAATTTGTAAATCATGAATAAAGTTGAAATTTCAAACATATTTAGAAAATTTTATATAAATTTTCAATTTTATTTGAAAATTTTGAATTTATGAAAAATAATAAAACAGAAAAGTAGGAAAACCAGAAAAGAAAACAACGAAAGAAATAAGAGGAAAGAAAAAAATAAATTGAAAAACATGAAGAAAACCGAAAAACTGTTAAAAAAACAAAACCGGAAAAAACCGGTTGCTTCTCGAAGTGGGCCGGCCTGTAGGTCGCGCCGGTCGCTTGCTTCGCTTCAGCGAAGCCATGACTATTTGCCGTCATTTCCTAACGGGCGCTTAAGCGCCCGTTTCTTCTATTTCCGCAAACGGGCGCATACCCCCGCGCGCGCTGGGCCGGCCCGTTTCCTTCTTTTTTTTTTTGTTAAAAAACTGCAGCAAAAACCATATTTCCAATGTGAGGGCTCGAACTCGCGATCTCTCTGTTCAAACAGCTGCGCACTAACCAACAGACCACCATATAGACTGTGTCCTTTTAGTTATTTTCGTTCTTTTATTTAGGTAGGCCGCGAGAGCCCACCAAACCAGCTTTCACTGCTCGTTGATTTCTGGGCGTTTTTTTCTTTTTTTTTCTGGTTCATTTTTTCTTTTTCTTTTCTCATTTTCCTTTTTTATTTTCTTTTTAAAATTCGTGAAATTTTTAAAATTGAATGAACTTTTATCAAATCGATGAACTTTTTTTAAAATTCGATGAAAATTTTAAAACTCCATGAACTTTTTAAGACGTGAACAATTATTGAGAACATGAACAAAAATTTATATACGACTAGAGATTTTCAAATATACACTGAACATTTTTTTGGTATACTACGAACAATTTTTAACTACACAGCGAACATTTTTGTGATATACATTGAAATAATTTAAAACATTTTATACATTTTTTTGATATAAGATGAACAAATTTTATACATTGAACATTTTTGTAATATAATCTGAACAATTTTTAACTACAAGTTGAACAATTTTGTGATATGCGCTGAAAAACCATTTAAATACCCATTGAACATTTTTTGATGTACACTGAACAATTTAAAATGTTGAACAAAATTTGAAAAAGTGAATAGATTTGAAAACTATGAACACGTTTTGTAATCTTGAACAAAAAACGAAAAATACATTAGAAAAATTAATAATTCGCAAATCTAATAAATAGCGATGATGGATTGGTCTTAAATAGTTTGCGTTCCTTGTAGTCGCTGGTGCTCACAGGTTGTAGTGGTTAGCAAAACGGTTCTCGTGTTGTAGCCGTAGGGCGTGAGTTCGAGTGGCTGTATCGATCGTTTTGTGTGTTCTTTTCGCGACACCTTTTTTCCTTCTACTGCGCGCGGTGGGCCGGCCCATGGGGTGCAGAGTGTGAGCGCCAGCTGCCTGAACCGGCGCTTAAGGCGCCGGTTAGGACCTCCCCTATTTGCCGTACACGGGCGTGAAATAGGATTTGCGGCCTATGAGATGCAGCAGAGGCAAGGCGTCCGATGTTGTGAGGTGGCCAATAGTGGAGACGGGGGCGCGTGACAGGCCGGCGGCAGGCTGAGGCGTTGAGGCAACACATGTATCTCCGTCAAAAGTATGCTTTTATTAGTTTGGTGTCATGGTCTGAAAAATCTTAATTGATGGTGCAAATTTAAAAGTTTTTTTTTCTCTTTCAAGGTTTGTTAAAATTCCAATAGTTGTACCTAAAATTGATTATTATGGGTCGCTACAACGAAAGAGGATAAATTGAGTTTTTGTTGAATAGATAAAAACTACACCAGCATGTTGATTTGATGTATTTGTGAGAAAATAAACTACTAAGTTGGGCCACCCTCATTCAAAATCCTAGGTCCGCCAAATGTGGCATACTAGTAAATATATGAATTGAGGTTATCGCGGAGCACACGCTCTAGATTGTCCCACCTTGCGTATATATGTCATTTAGTTGTGTGCGTCATCTCATAGTTTTGTAAATCTCACGGGAGCGGATATTCTGCATCCAGCCTCATCTACACTTGAACATGAACAGTAAATTTAACAATAATAGTTAAAAATTAGAAAAATCTAATAAATTTAGGCATCCAAGATGCCAATATTCGTGGTGTGTCGACATACGAGGAGCTTGTGCCAAAAAGACAAATTTTGAATGTATGAGAAACTTTGAAAATAATAGTATTTGGAGCCAATTTTGTATTTTTGGCACCTGGTCCTCAGATGTCCAAACAATCTGAAATTTGGGCACGCACATGAGCATCTTGGATATCTAAAAAAAATGATTTTTACTTTCTAATTTAATGTTCACCACGTGTAGATGAGCATGGGCACTGTTTTGAATGATCGAAACCTCGCTTGTTTAAGAAAGTACTCCCTCCGTCCCATAATATAAGAACGTTTTTGACACTAATGTAGTGTTAAAAACGTTCTTATATTTTGGGACAGAGGGAGTAGTTTTGTAAACCTCTGCTCACTGGAACGGACACAGTGGCAGAACCTGACTCCAAATCGGTGGCAGCACCACTACGTTGATTGCTTCATTATTCAAAACATTTACTATATGCTGTTTTTTTTTTTGGCGTCGTAACATTTACTATATGCTAAATCGACCAAATCTGTATCTCCCGCTGCGCTCAAATGCCATACATTGCACCGTCTTTGGCTAACCATAGAGGCAGCAATGTGGACCCAGCTTAAACGCAATGCTGCCTCCAACCATGCACTGTGGGTGCCCTCAAATTCTCTTGTTTACTTTGCTAGGATAGTTGAATTTTTCCTGTAGCATGTTTTAAGAGAGGCCTTGAACTCTAGAAAACTTACACTATCCTTCAACTGTCCTAAATTTCTACCACAAAATGGAACACAAAATATGACGATGGAATCCACGTGGCTTTTAATGCTGTGACTGTTCGGTGTTCTTACCAAAAGTTGTGAGAGAAAAGTAATAAGCAAGCAAAAGATGCTCCACGAGTTCTTACCAAAAGTTGTTATTCGACTCTTGCTGCATATAAAAAAGTCTCATAGTTTTGCTAAACAAAAGTCAGATCAACAGGACAGTTGATGCACAAAGCATGAGAACAATATAATCTGCAGAAGCTAGTTGAAAGTGCTAGTATCGACTAGAGGGGGGGGGGGGTGAATAGGCGATTTTTATGAAAGTCTTCAAAACTTAGAAGTTTCGAAGACAAACAATAGAAATGACCTAATTAAATTGCAGCGGAAGATAAACTACCCTAAGCAAGCCATAGTCAAGTATGCAGTGATGTGAAAGTACAGGACTAATAGCAGCTAGGTAGTAAGGATCAGGATGGAAGATAGTATGAAGACAATCAACAGTAGTAGTCAAGCAATGAAGTCAAACAGATACACAGATAGGCAATGACTTCACGAAGACAAACTTAAGTAAGGTTGGGAAGGGATAGAACCAGTCGCTTGTTGAAGACACGTGATTTGTTAGACCAGTTCCAGTTGCTGTGACAACTGTACGTCTGGTTAGGGAGGCTGAGATTTAACTCAGAAGACCGTGTCTTCACCTTATTCCCCTTTAGCTAAGGACACCCAGTCCTCGCCCAATCACTCTGGTAAGTCTTCAAGGGAGACTTCCAAACCTTCACAGACTTCGTTCACCGGCAATCCACAATGACTCTTGGATGCTCAGAACGCGACGCCTAACCGGCTGGAGGATTCACAGTCCTCAAGTATAATAAGTCTTCAGGTCACACAGACAGAAAGACTTCAGTGATGCCTAACACTCTTTGGCTCTGGGTGTTTGGGCTTTGTCCTCGCAAGGATCTCTCTCTCTCAAATGCTTCGAGGTGGGTTGCTCTCAAACGACAAAAGCCGTGCACAAACTCTGAGCAGCCACCAATTTTTGGTGTAGGGGTGGGCTATTTATAGCCACTAGGCAACCCGACCTGATTTGTCCAAAATGACCCTGGGTCACTAAGGAACTGACACGTGTTCCAACGGTCAGATTTCAAACACACGCGGCAGCTTTACTTGGGCTACAAGCAAGGATGACTCATCCAGCTCTGGATAAGATTTGCTCTCACTGTCTTCGCTCGAAGACATAGGATTTGAGTTGAGCATCACTTCAGTCACTCTGACTTAGTTCACTTGGACCCCACTTAACAGTACGGTGGTTCCTATGACTCAACAAAGAAGAAAAGGAAACAACGAAACCACACAGTCTTCGTGCACCATAGTCTTCACTTAATGTCTTCTCATGTCATAGTATTCAATATGAATATCTTCTCATACCATCATTATCTTCAATGTCTTCATACATTTTTAGGGGTCATCTCCGGTAGGTAAACCGAAACAATGAGGGACACAACCTGCGTTATCCTGCAATTCTCACAAACGCATTAGTCCCTCAACCAACTTTGTCGTCAATACTCCAAAACCAACTAGGGGTGGCACTAGATGCACTTACAATCTCCCCCATTTTGGTGATTGATGACAAACTGGTTGAAGTTTTCAACGGGGATAAAGTATTTGAAATTGTAAGGATAGGGAATTGTCTTCATAAGTAGCAAGGGCTCCCCCTGAAGATGTGCATATAAGTAATTTGCTTTTGGAATGCAAATGCACATGGCAGGTTGTACTTGTGGAGATCCACTTCAACTTATGAAGATAGTTCATCATGCATGAAATGATATAGCAAGTAGAATGACATGCATAATGAAAAATGGACGTCTGTAGAATGATCTAAGTGCGGAAGTTATCATCGCATCACAGTGAAGCAAATAAGTAGCAGACGACCATCAAGTTTAGGTGTTACAAGAGGCCCACGGCCGGCCGCCTTCGGCCGGCTCTTCTTGGGGGCGGGCGCGGCGGCGGTGGCGGGGGCGGGCGCCGGGGCGGGGACGGGGGGCCGGGGAGGCGGGAGGAGGCGCTGCGAGGCCCGCCC
>NC_041393.1:18125522-18151033 GCF_002162155.2 Triticum dicoccoides | reverse complement strand
GGGAGAAGGTGAGGCTGCCGGGGCGGGCGCGGCGGCAGCGGGGCCCTCCATGGCCGGCGCGGCAGGAGGCGGCGGGAGGCGGCGGGAGGAGGAGGCCTGGAGGAGGAGCAGTTGGCTCCCGCGCGAGCGATGAGCGAGCGAGGAGGAGGAGTGCGGGTTGGGGGGGGGGGCGATTTTCCTCTCAACCCCTACTTCTACGGATTGCAGACTGGTTTGAGGGTTGGACCTCTAATTTTTTTTTACGGGTTTGAGGGTTTAGAGGTTCTAGTCTACGACGTTTTTTCCGCGAAAACTATAAAAAAACAATTATTTTTAGGGGTTTGAGGGTTTGAGGGCTCTACTAGTAATGCTCTTAGAGCGGTGAAATGCGAAGGTAGAACACAACATCATTGGCATGAACAACGCGGTGCATTGTGCCAGTGTTATTGCACTACCACTAGCAGCACGTATCCCTGGAAGCGGAGAATTAATACAGGCCAACCTCGTCATGGCAATATGTATAGCTCAGAGCTTGCAAATACTCATAGGAATAAACATGGGATACTCATCGTCTCCCGTAGACGCCGTTGCAGTCCATCACTGGGACCGCAGCTCGTCGTCCTTGGCAACAACAGCCGGGACATCCTACCGGGGTGGCCGGGAGCGCAGTCCTGGGCGATGCGGCCATCTTTCCCGGTGGGATATCACTGAGGGAGAAGCCTATTAGATTTAGGTTTGAATTTGATATACTCTCTTCGATCCAAATTATTTGTCGCATACTTAGTACAATTCTGTACTAAAGTTGTGTTGTACTAAGTGTACACTCTAAGTGTCAGAAATCTGTTGGTGTTCCCGGGAGTGCGCGCTCCTGTACGCGAAAAAATATTTTGAAGTGTGAAAAATTTCAAACAAAAATTTGACGCATACATCTCGACATTATATGTGTACAAGTCAAGTTTCAGAAAAAAAACCTGACATATTTTGTGGCTTTGTGTAAAAAAGACAAAAGAATGACTTATGAAAATCATTTTTAACACGGGGTCTTGTTGTCGGTTTTTCGTGAAACGACTTTATGAGCATGTACAATATTAAGATGTACGCCCTAAGTTTTTGTTTGAATTCTTTTGACATTTCAAAATATGTTTAAAACACATTTTAAAAACTAGGAGCGTCCGCTCCCATTTGCCAAAATGTCACTCTCCTATAAAGTATGCGCCAATTAATTTGTATTGAAAGAGTACTATATGCCAATACAAATTTTCAGGCTTTGAGAATTGGTATCACCATTTTCATATTTTAAAACATGCCACTACAAAGTTTTATGCTTTCAAATATGCCATTGTATACCGATTGAGGCCATTAGGAGACAATAAGGAACCCCTCGAAAAAAAGACAATTAGGAGATGCAGGGACGGAAAATGCCCCCTGGAACTGCCAAACGCCACGCCGGTGCCGGCGAGAGCAACTTTGCACTGCGAACTACCATCTGGGATGCTCACTTCTCAGAAGCTGCGCATGTGGGCTCCAGCATGTCGCCATCGACATTGTACGCGAAAAACCTATAGTAGCCAACGGTGGCGTACTGATGAGGCTCCGCATGTAGAGGTCGTGTGCGCAGCCTAGTGCCCATCCTACCGCCCGCCACGGCCAGCTCGTCCGCTCGCTGCCCATTGGGACGTTCAAGACCGGCTTAGGACGGCAAGCGCCAGAAGATCCGGAAAGCCCCCAATCGATTTCCTCTCATTTCTCCCCAATCACTGTGTTGTAAATATGAACAATTTATCATATAATTTTATTAATGAAAAAACTAGATAAAGCATGAGTAAAATAGTAGAGATAAAGCAAGTCATGCAATCTGACAGAGAGAAGGTAAATAACATCGGCAAATATGAACTAGAACCGAACATATGTAGATCAGAGAGTAGAACAAGGAACTGTGACATAATCTCTAACAGGGAAAGCAAGAACACATACGGGATAACAGCAATAGTAGAACTGGACTTGGGGGGTCGGTGTCCTCGGTAGCCATGTCGTCAAGGAGGATGTCGACGTTGTGGAAGTAGTCGTCGGAGTCCAGGGCGTCTGTGACGAAGAAGTCAGTAGTCGCGCTGACCGCTCCCCAAAAACCTTATCACCCTTCTCCTGTACAGGACTCAAAGAGGTGGAGTTTCAGAGGCCTACTGTCCCGACCTGTAGTGCACGCTGCAAGCCGGGATGGGGAAGATCGTAGCAGCAACGCATTGCTCAGGAACTTTGAGGCAAGAGGAAGAGGATCTTCTGATGTGTCTCTCTGAGAGGAGCGACTTTTCGTATACCCGTAGTGCGTGGCAAAAATTTAGACATCGGCTCGGCTCATTCCCGCAACCCACGACGCATCATGACAAGGCGAGGCGAGGCGAGGCGTGGCGAGGCGGGCGGCGGAGGAGGAGCGCGCATGGATGTCCCTCTTGTTCTCATGCTCATACAAGTGGGGAAAGAACCTCCCTTATAAGGAGGTCCAACTCCCACTAAACTAGCAATGTGGGACTAAACTTTAGTAGTATCCCTTGCCTTGCACGAATGGGCTAAGTGGGCCTCTAGCATTTATTAGGAATTTCTGAAATAGTTATTGGGCTGTCCCAAAATAGACTAAATTCCAGCAATCCCCCACCAGATCCCAGAGGCACACAAGAATTGCCTGTGGTTCCAAAATACTGTTTTATATACCGGTACTGCAGTGGAGACTGTTAAGTTGAACTTCCACCTAGAACTCTATGCTACACTAGTAAGCAACTTGAACAGTGGACTGGGCCTTGAACTGTAAGTTTACTGCGAATCTAGCTTCACACAAAGCCTTGACCGATAGTGGGCTACCGTGGGTCTTCCCCGCGGGTAGAGCTTATGCGTCATACTCCGAGACCTTTTATGAGTTTACTAGAGAGAACCCTACTCTCATAGATTGCGACTTTAACAATTAGACTCATATAGGTGTGTTCTTCAAAAGATGTTCTGTAGGACAACATCTCTGCTTAAAAGAGCCACTTAGAATACATTAAGATATACATCAACCTGCCATGCAGATTAGAGAGTATTGCATCTTCATGGAGTGGTATTGTTAATAGTAAGGATACTCTCCTCTCAGTTGACCAACAACTTGCCTTCCACATCTAATTCACGGGATCTCCGATCACAAAGAATAGGTTACCACTGCGAACAACTCATATTGTGGGTCTCATACCCATCTCACTCAATGTGTTATCTATCACATTACGTGATAGACCCTTAGTAAAAGGATCTGCCAGATTTTTAGACGTTTGGATATAATCCAATGCAATAACTCCGGAGTTTCTCATTTTTCCGACATACTTTAATATTCTCGGAACGTGTCTTGATGAATTCATGTTATCTTTTGAGTTGCTCACTTTCGTGATCACAGTTTGATTGTCGCAGTTCATGAGGATACCCGGTACAGGTTTCTCAATAACCGGCAAGTCATTCAAGAGCCGGCGAAGCCAATCTGCTTCGACCGTAGCTGTATCTAGTGCTGTGAGTTGTGCTTCCATTGTTGACCTCGTTAAGATGGTCTGCTTGCAAGACTTCCAAGAAACAGCGCCACCACCATGAGTGAACACATATCCGCTCGTGACCTTTATCTCATCAGCATCTGAGATCCAGTTTGAGTCACTATACTCTTCAAGCACCTTTGGGTGCCCAGTGTAGTGAATTCCATAATTCGCAGCGCCTTTCAAATAACGCAAAACTCTCTCTAGAGCTTTCCAATGCACATCTCCTGGTCTTGAGACAAACCGGCTCAGTTTGCTAACAGCAAAATATATGTCTGGTCTTGTAGCAGTGGTTAAACACATAAGCGAACCAATAATCTGAGAATATTTCAATTGGTCTCTAGCAATTCTTCGATTCTTTCGAAGCAACACTCTAGCATCATATGGTGTTGGAGAGGGCTTGTAGTCACTGTAGCCAAAGCGACTCAAGATCTTTTCCACATAGTGAGATTGAAGCAATGTAATGAAGGAAATATGCCCTAGAGGCAATAATAAAGTTATTATTTATTTCCTTATTTCATGATAAATGTTTATTATTCATGCTAGAATTGTATTAACCGGAAACATGATACATGTGTGAATACATAGACAAACATATAGTCACTAGTATGCCTCTACTTGACTAGCTCATTAATCAAAGGTGGTTATGTTTCCTAACCAAAGACATGTGTTGTCATTTGATTAATGAGATCGCATCATTAGGAGAATGATGTGATTGACATGACCCATTCCGTTAGCTTAGCACATGATCGTTTAGTATGTTGCTGTTGCTTTCTTCATGACTTATACATGTTCCTGTAACTATGAGATTATGCAACTCCCATTTACCGGAAGAACACTTTGTGTGCTATCAAACGTCACAACGTAACTGGGTGATTATAAAGGTGCTCTACAGGTGTTTCCGAAGGTACATGTTGGGTTGGTATAATTCGAGATTAGGTTTTGTCACTCCGATTGTCGGAGAGGTATCTCTGGGCCCTCTCGGTAATGCACATCATTATAAGCCTTGCAAGCAATGTGACCAAATGAGTTGGTTACGGGATGATGCATTATGGAACGAGTAAAGAGACTTGCCGATAACGAGATTGAACTAGGTATTGGATACCGACGATCAAATCTCGGGCAAGTAACATACCGATGACAAAGGGAACAACGTATGTTGTTATGCGGTTTGACCGATAAAGATCTTCGTAGAATATGTAGGAACCAATATGGGCATCCAGGTTCCGCTATTGGTTATTGACCTAGAATAGTTCTAGGTCATGTCTACATAGTTCTCGAACCCGTAGGGTCCGCACGCTTAACATTACGATGACAGTTATATTATGAGTTTATGAGTTTTGATGTACCGAAGGAGTTCGGAGTCCCGGATGAGATCGGGGACATGACGAGGAGTCTCGAAATGGTCGAGACGTAAAGATCGATATATTGGACGACTATATTCGGAGTTCGGAAAGGTTCCGAGTGATTCGGGTATTTTTCGGAGTACCGGAGAGTTACGGGAATTCGCCGGGGAGTATATGGGCCTTATTGGGCCATACGGGAATTGAGGAGAGAGGCCGAAAGGAAGGAGGCGCGCAGCCCCCCTCTGGTCCGAATTGGACAAGGGGTGCAACCCCTCTTTCCTTCCTCCTCTCCCCCTCTTTCCCCCTTCTCCTACTCCAACAAGGAAAGAAGGAGTCCTACTCCCGGTGGGAGTAGGACTCCCCTTGGCGCGCCTCTCCCTGGCCGGCCGCCTCCTCCCTTGCTCCTTTATATACGGGGGCAGGGGGGCACCCCATGACACACAAGTTGATCTACGGATCGTTCCTTAGCCGTGTGCGGTGCCCCCCTCCACCATATTCCACCTCGGTCATATCGTCGCGGAGTTTAGGCGAAGCCCTGCGCCGGTAGAACATCATCATCGTCACCATGCCGTCGTGCTGACGGAACTCATCCCCGACATCCTGCTGGATCGGAGTCCGGGGATCGTCATCGAGCTGAACATGTGCTGAACTCAGAGGTGCCGTACGTTCGGTGCTTGGATCGGTCGGATCGTGAAGACGTACGACTACATCAACCGCGTTGTCATAATGCTTCCGCTTACGGTCTACGAGAGTACATGGACAACACTCTCCCCTCTCATTGCTATGTCATCACCATGATCTTGCGTGTACATAGGAATTTTTTTGAAATTACTACATTCCCCAACAGTGGTATCAAAGCCTGGTTTTATGCGTTGATGTTATATGCACGAGAAACCAAGTGAGTTGTGGGCGATACAAGTCATACTGCTTACCAGCATGTCATACTTTGGTTCGGCGGTATTGTGAGATGAAGCGGCCCGGACCGACATTACGAGTACGCTTACGCGAGACTGGTTTCACCGTTACGAGCACTTGTGCTTAAAGGTGGCTGGCGGGTGTCTGTCTCTCTCACTTTAGCTGAGTCGAGTGTGGCTACGCCCGGTCCTTGCGAAGGTTAAAACAACACCAACTTGACAAACTATCGTTGTGGTTTTTGATGCGTAGGTAAGAACGATTCTTGCTAAAGCCCGTAGCAGCCACGTAAAATTTGCAACAACAAAGTAGAGGACGTCTAACTTGTTTTTGCAGGGCATGTTGTGATGTGATATGGTCAAGACGTGATGCTATTGTATGAGATGATCATGTTTTGTAACCGAAGTTATCGGCAACTGGCAGGAGCCATATGGTTGTCGCTTTATTGTATGAAATGCAAACGCCCTGTAATTGCTTTACTTTATCACTAAGCGGTAGCGATAGTCGTAGAAGCAATAGATGGCATAACGACAACGATGCTACGATGGAGATCAAGGTGTCGCGCCGGTGACGATGGTGATCACGATGGTGCTTCGGAGATGGAGATCACAAGCACAAGATGATGATGGCCATATCATATCACTTATATTGATTGCATGTGATGTTTATCCTTTATGCATCTTATCTTGCTTTGATTGACAGTAGCATTTTAAGATGATCTCTCACTAAAATTATCAAGAAGTGTTCTCCCTGAGTATGCACCGTTGCCAAAGTTCATCGTGCCCAGACACCACGTGATGATCGGGTGTGATAAGCTCTACGTCCATCTACAACGGGTGCAAGACAGTTTTGCACACGCGGAATACTCAGGTTAAACTTGACGAGCCTAGCAGATGCAGATATGGCCTCGGAACACGGAGACCGAAAGGTCGAGCGTGAATCATATAGTAGATATGATCAACATAGTGATGTTCACCATTGAAAACTACTCCATCTCACGTGATGATCGGTTATGGTTTAGTTGATTTGGATCACGTGATCACTTAGATGACTAGAGAGATGTCTGTCTAAGTGGGAGTTCTTAAGTAATATGATTAACTGAACTTTAATTTATCATGAACTTAGTCCTGGTAGTATTTTGCAAATTATTTTGTAGATCAATAGCTTGCGTTGTTGCTCTCATATGTTTATTTTGATATGTTCCTAGAGAAAATTGTGTTGAAAAATGTTAGTAGCAATGATGCGGATTGGATCCGTGATCTGAGGTTTATCCTCATTGTTGCGTAGAAGAATTATGTCCTTGATGCACCGCTAGGTGACAAACCTATTGCAGGAGCAGATGCAGACGTTATGAACGTTTGGCTAGCTCAATATGATGACTACTTGATAGTTTAGTGCACCATGCTTAACGGCTTAGAATCGGGACTTCAAAGACGTTTTGAACGTCATGGACCATATGAGATGTTCCAGGAGTTGAAGTTAATATTTCAAGAAAATACCCGAGTTGAGAGATATGAAGTCTCCAACAAGTTCTATGGCTAAAAGATGGAGGAGAATCGCTCAACTAGTGAGCATGTGCTCAGATTGTCTGGGTACTTCAATCGCTTGAATCAAGTGGGAGTTAATCTTCCAGATAAGATAGTGATTGATAGAATTCTCTAGTCACCATCACTAAGTTACTAGAACTTTGTGATGAACTATAGTATGCAAGGGATGACGAAAACAATTCCCAAGCTCTTCGCGATGCAAAAATCGACGAAGGTAGAAATCAAAGAAAAACATCAAAGTGTTGATGGTGGACAAGATCACTAGTTTCAAGAAAAAGGGCAAAGGGAAGAAGGGTAACTTCAAGAAGAACAACAAGCAAGTTGCTGCTCAAGTGAAGAAGCCCAAGTCTGGACCTAAGCCTAAGACTAAGTGATTCTACTGCAAATGGACTGGTCACTGGAAGTGGAACTACCCCAAGTATTTGGCGGATAAGAAGGATGGCAAAGTGAACATAGGTATATTTGATATACATGCTATTGATGTGTACTTTACTAGTGTTTATAGCAACCCCTTGGTATTTGATACTAGTTCAGTTGCTAAGAGTAGTAACTCAAAACGGGAGTTGCAGAATAAACAGAAACTAGTTGAGGATGAGGTGACGATGAATGTTGGAAGTAGTTCCAAGATTGATATGATCATCATCGCACACTCCCTATACTTTCGGGATTAGTGTTGAACCTAAATAAATGTTATTTGGCGTTTGCGTTGAGCATGAATATGATTTGATCATGTTTATTGCAATACGGTTATTCATGTAAGTTAGAGAATAATTATTGTTCTGTTTACATGAATAAAACCTTCTATGGTCATACACCCAATGAAAATGGTTTGTTGGATCTCGATCGTGTGATACACATATTCATAATATTGAAACCAAAAGATGTAAAGTTAATAATGATAGTGCAACTTATTTGTGGCACTGCTGTTTAGGTCATATTGGTGTAAAGCGCATGAAGAAACTCCATAAAAGATGGATTTTCGGAATCACTTGGTTATGAATCATTTGATGCTTGCGAACCGTGCCTTTTGGGCAAGATGACTAAAACTCCGTTCTCCGGAACAATGGAACAAGCTACTGACTTATTGGAAATAATACATACCGATGTATGCGATCCAATGAGTGTTGATGCTCGTGGCAAGTATCTTTATTTTCTGACCTTCACAAGATGATTTGAGCAGATATGGGTATATCTACTTGATGAAACATAAGTCTGAAATAGTTGAAAGGTTCAAAGAATTTCAGAGTGAAGTGAAAAATCATCGTAACAAGAAAATAAAGTTTTTGCGATCTGATCGCGGAGACAAATATTTGAGTTACGAGTTTGGTCTTCAATTAAAACAATGTGGAATAGTTTCACAGCTCACGCCACCTGGAACACCACAACTTTATGGTGTGTCCGAACGTCGTAACCGCACTTTATTGGATATGGTGCGATCTATGATGTCTCTTACCGATTTACTGCTATTGTTTTGGGGTTATGCATTAGAGACAGCTGCATTCACTTTAAATTGGGCACCATCAAAATCCGTTGAGACGACGCCTTATGGACTGTGGTTTGGCAAGAAACCAAAGTTGTCGTTTCTTAAAGTTTGGAGTTGCGATGCTTATATGAAAAAGTTTCAACCTGATAAGCTCGAACCCAAATCGGAGAAGTGCGTCTTCATAAAATACCTAAAGGAAACTGTTGGGTACTCCTTCTATCACAAATCCAAAGGCAAAACATTCATTGCTTAGAATGGATCCTTTCTAGAGAAGGAGTTTCTCTCGAAAGAAGTGAGTGGGAGGAAAGTAGAACTTGATGAGGTAATTGTACCTGCTCCCTTATTGGAAAGTAGTTCATCACAGAAATCTATTCCTGTGACTACTACACCAATTAGTGAGGAAGTTAATGATGATGATCATGAAACTTTAGATTAAGTTACTACAGAACCTCGTAGGTCTTCCAGAGTAAGATCCGCACCAGAGTGGTACGGTAATCCTATTCTGGAAGTCATGTTACTTGACCATGACGAACCTACGAACTATGAGGAAGCAATGATGAGCCCAGATTCCGCGAAATGGCTTGAGACCATGAAAATCTGAGATGGGATCCATGTATGAGAACAAAGTGTGGACTTTGATGGAGTTGCCCGATGATAGGCAAGCCATATTGTATAAATGGATCTTCAAGAGGAAGACAGACGCTAATAGTAGTGTTACTATGTACAAAGCTCGACTTGTCGCAAAAAAGTTTTCGACAAGTTCAAGGTGTTGACTACAATGAGATTTTCTCAAATGTAGTGATGCTTAAGTCTATCCGAATCATGTTAGAAATTGCCACATTTTATGAAATCTGGCAAATGGATGTCAAAACTGCATTCCTTAATGGATTTTTTGAAGAAGAGTTGTATATGATGCAACCATAAGGTTTTGTCGATCCAAAAGGTGCTAACAAATTGTGCAAGCTCCAGCGATCCATCTATGGACTGGTGCAAGCATCTCGGAGTTGGAATATATGCTTTGATGAGTTGATCAAAGCATATGGTTTTATACAGACTTTTGAAGAAGCATGTATTTACAAGAAAGTGAGTGGGAGCTCTGTAGCATTTCTAATATTATATGTGGATGACATATTGTTAATTGGAAATGATATGGAAATTCTGGATAGCATGAAAGGATACTTGAATAAGAGTTTTTCAAAGCAAGACCTCGGTGAAGCTGCTTACACATTGAGCATCAAGATCTATATAGATAGATCAAGACGCTTGATAAGTTTTTTCAATGAGTACATACCTTGATAAATTTTTGAAATAATTCAAAATGGAACGGTCAAAGAAAGGAGTTCTTGCATGTGTTACAAGGTGTGAAGTTGAGTAAGACTCAAGACCCGACCATTGCAGAAAATAGAAAGAGAATGAAAAGTCATTCCCTATGCCTCAGTCATAGGTTCTATAAAGTATGCTATGCTGTGAACAGACCTATTGTATATCTTGCTCTATGTTTGGCAAATGAATACAATTTTGATCTAATAAGTAGATCACTGGACATGGGTCAAGAATATCCTTAGTGAGGACTAAGGAGATGTTTCTCGATTATGGAGGTGATAAAAGAGCCCGTCGTAAAAGTTACAATGATGCAAGCTTTTACACCAATCCAGATGACTCTAAGTCTCAATCTAGGATACATATTAAAAGTGGGAGCAATTAGCTAGAGTAGCTCCATGCAGAGCATTGTGGACATAGAATATTTGCGAAATACATACAGCTCTGAATATGACAGACCCATTGACTAAGCTTCTCTCACGAGCAAAACATGATCATACCTTAGTACTCTTTTGGGTGTTAATCACATAGCGATGTGAACTAGATTATTGACTCTAGTAAACCCTTTGGGTGTTGATCACATGATGATGTGAACTATGGGTATTAATCACATGCAGATGTGAATATTGGTGTTAAATCACATAGCGATGTGAACTAGATTATTGACTCTAGTGCAAGTGGGAGACTGAAGGAAATATGCCCTAGAGAAAATAATAAAGTTATTATTTATTTCCTTATTTCATGATAAATGTTTATTATTCATGCTAGAATTGTATTAACCGGAAACATGATACATGTGTGAATACATAGACAAACATATAGTCACTAGTATGCCTCTACTTGACTAGCTCATTAATCAAAGGTGGTTATGTTTCCTAACCAAAGACATGTGTTGTCATTTGATTAATGAGATCGCATCATTAGGAGAATGATCTGATTGACATGACCCATTCCGTTAGCTTAGCACATGATCGTTTAGTATGTTGCTGTTGCTTTCTTCATGACTTATACATGTTCCTGTAACTATGAGATTATGCAACTCCCATTTACTAGAAGAACACTTTGTGTGCTACCAAACGTCACAACGTAACTGGGTGATTATAAAGGTGCTCTACAGGTGTTTCCGAAGGTACATGTTGGGTTGGTATAATTTGAGATTAGGTTTTGTCACTCCGATTGTCGGAGAGGTATCTCTAGGCCCTCTCGGTAATGCACATCATTATAAGCCTGGCAAGCAATGTGACCAAATGAGTTGGTTACAGGATGATGCATTACGGAACGAGTAAAGAGACTTGCCGGTAACGAGATTGAACTAGGTATTGGATACCGACGATCAAATCTCGGGCAAGTAACATACCGATGACAAAGGGAACAACGTATGTTGTTATGCGGTTTGACCGATAAAGATCTTCGTAGAATATGTAGGAACCAATATGGGCATCCAGGTTCCGCTATTGGTTATTGACCGAGAATAGTTCTAGGTCATGTCTACTTAGTTCTCGAACCCGTAGGGTCCGCACGCTTAACGTTACGATGACAGTTATATTATGAGTTTATGAGTTTTGATGTACCGAAGGAGTTCGGAGTCCCGGATGAGATCGGGGACATGACGAGGAGTCTCGAAATGGTCGAGATGTAAAGATCGATATATTGGACGACTATATTCGGAGTTCGGAAAGGTTCCGAGTGATTCGGGTATTTTTCGGAGTACCGGAGAGTTACGGGAATTCGCCGGGGAGTATATGGGCCTTATTGGGCCATACGGGAATTGAGGAGAGAGGCCGAAAGGAAGGAGGTGCACAGCCCCCCTCTGGTCCGAATTGGACAAGGGGTGCAGCCCCTCTTTCCTTCCTCCTCTCCCCCTCTTTCCCCCTTCTCCTACTCCAACAAGGAAAGAGGGAGTCCTACTCCCGGTGGGAGTAGGACTCCCCTTGGCGCGCCTCTCCCTGGACAGCCGCCTCCTCCCCTTGCTCCTTTATATACGGGGGCAGGGGGGCACCCCATGACACACAAGTTGATCTACGGATCGTTCCTTAGCCGTGTGCGGTGCCCCCCTCCACCATATTCCACCTCGGTCATATCGTCGCGGAGTTTAGGCGAAGCCCTGCGCCGGTAGAACATCATCATCGTCACCACGCCATCATGCTGACGGAACTCATCCCCGACACCATGCTGGATCGGAGTCCGGGGATCGTCATCGAGCTGAACGTGTGCTGAACTCGGAGGTGCCGTACATTCGGTGCTTGGATCGGTTGGATCGTGAAGACGTACGACTACATCAACCGCGTTGTCATAACGCTTCCGCTTATGGTCTACGAGGGTACGTGGACAACACTCTCCCCTCTTGTTGCTATGTCATCACCATGATCTTGCGTGTACGTAGGAATTTCTTTGAAATTACTATGTTCCCCAACATGTAATCCCACCATCATTGGCTCTCAAGAACTTGATGTTCAGAATAACATCAGCCACTCCTAAATCCTTCATCTCAAAGCAACGAGATAGGAAATCCTTGACCTCCTTAATAACCTTCAGATTTGTTCCGAAAATAAGTATGTCATCAACATACAAGCAAAGAATATCTCCCTTGCCCCCACCATGGCGATAGTACACACATTTATCAGCTTCGCTTACAACAAAGCCTGCAGCTGTTAAAGTTCTTTCAAACTTCTCATGCCACTGCTTGGGTGCTTGCTTAAGTCCATACAAAGACTTCAGCAACTTCCACATTTTTCCTTCCTGACCATCTACTACAAACCCATCTGGTTGTTCCATATAAATTTCCTCTTCCAACTCTCCATTTAGGAAAGCAGTCTTAACATCCATTTGATGAACGAGAAGACCATGTGAGGCAGCTAGTGAAAGTAGTACTCGAATAGTGGTCAGTCGCGCCACAGGTGAGTAAGTATCAAAGAAGTCTTCACCTTCCTTTTGAGTATATCCCTTAGCCACGAGTCGTGCCTTGTACTTTTCGATAGTACCATCAGGCCTAACCTCCTTCTTGAATACCCATTTGCACCCTATAGGTTTGCACCCATAAGGACGATCAGTTATCTCCCAAGTTTCCTTTGCCAAGATGGAATCCATCTCACTACGGATCGCTTCCTTCCAGTAGTCAGCATCTTCAGATGCATAGGCCTCTGAAATAGAACTGGAAGTATCATCTATGAGATACACAAGAAAGTCATCACCAAAGGACTTTGCAGTCCTCTGTCTCTTGCTCCTAGTAGGAACATCATTGTTCTCCTCCACAGGACTTTCAAAGTGTTCCATCGAAATGGCAGGTTTAGTAATTGTAACTGGTTCCTGAGTCGATGAACTAGGTATCTCCTGATTAGATGAGGTAGCCATATCATTCATGGGAAAGATATCTTCAAATAAAGTCGCATCATTCGACTCCATAATCGTACCGACATGCATGTCTGGTACCTCAGATTTTACAACCAAGAATCTATAACCAAGGCTATGGAAAGCATATCCCAGGAAAACACAATCCACAGTCTTTGGTCCAAGCTTGCGCTTCTTTGGAATTGACACATTGACTTTCGCCAAACAACCCCAGGTTCATAGAAACGAGAGCTTTAACCTTTTCTTCTCCCATTCCTCGAATGGAGTTATCTGTTTTTTCTTTATGGGAACCCATTTTAGGACATGACATGCACTCAATATCGCCTCCCCCCACCATGCCTTGGAGAGACCCGATGTGTCTAACATGGCGTTAACCAAATCAGTTAGAGTACGGTCTTTGTCCCAGCCACCCCATTTGACTGAGGTTAATAGGGAGGCGTCCTCTCATGGATTATACCATGTTCCACACAAAAGGAATCAAATTCATTTGAGAAATACTCTCCACCACAATCGGACCTAAGCCTCTTGATCTTTCGATCAAGTTGGTTTTCTGCTTCAGCTTTATAGATCTTGAAATAGTTCAAAGCCTCATCCTCAGATTTCAGAAGATACACATGACAGTATCTAGTGGAGTCATCAATTAACGTCATAAAATACTACTTTCCACCTTCTATCAAAACACCATTCATTTCACATAGATCTGAATGTATGAGCTCTAGTGGTGCAAGATTTCTCGTTTCTGTAGTCACATGAGACTTATGAGGTTGCTTAGCTTGCACACACACTTGACACTTAGATCCCTTGACAGCGGTGAAACTAGGGATTAAATTTAACTTCGCTAGTCGCGACATGCAACCAAAGTTAACATGACAGAGACGTGAATGCCACACATTTGATTCACTATTATTGCAAACATGATTAACAACTTTATTGCAAACATCTAATAAGGATAAAAGAAACAGGCCTCCTGACTCATAGACTTTACCAACAAATGTTCCATACTTGGATATTACAAATTTATTCGACTCAAAGACAAGCTTGTAGCCATCTCTACACAGAAGAGATCCCTAACAAGATTTTTATTGACGGAGGGGACATAATGCATGTTCTTCAGCCACACGATCTTCCCCGAAGTAAACTTCAAATAGGTTGTGCCAACACCACGAACAGAAGCACTTGAACCATTGCCCATCATCATGGTGGAAGTCCCTGCGGTCTGATAAGATGAAAACATGGAAATATCACCGCATACATGCACATTAGCACCCATGTCAATTAACCAATCAGGAGAATGACATACTGAAAAAATAGTGGGAAATATACCATACCCATCATCCTTCATGTCAGTGTCTCCAATGACAACATTATCGGTCTTGCCGCCTTTCCCAAGATGATGCTTGTCATAGCGTTTAGGGCAACTAGGAGCCCAATGATCAGGATCTCCACACACATGACAAACACCTTTCTTCTTGTCATTCTTCTTCTTGAAGTTTGTGTGCTTTACAACCTTGTTCTTCCCATCAAACTTTTCTTTACCATCAAACTTTCCCTTTTTCTTGAACTTGTGGGGCTGGAAGTTCTTCTTCTGTACCATATTGACACTAGAACCTCCCTCAATACCTCGAGCACAGTTGTCCTTTGCTCTCGCCTTTTCTTCCACATCAAGAGTACCAATGAGATCCGGAATGGAAAACTCCTGCCTCTTATGCTTCAGTAAGGTAGGAAAGTTCCTCCACGTGGGAGGAAGCTTAGTGATGATACCTCCGGCAATAAACTTGTCCGGTAGGATACAATTGAAGTGCTCAAGTTCTCTAGCAAATGATTGTATCTCATGAGCTTTCTCAACCACGGAGCGCTCTTCAGTCATCTTGTAATCATAGAATTGCTCCATGATGTACAACTCAGTGCCAGCATCCGAGACCCCAAACTTGGCCTCGAGTGCGTCCCACATATCTTTTACATTATCAATTGATGCATAAGCATCAACTATGTTCTCACCAAGAACACTCAAAAGAGCAGCCTTAAACAGAGTATCCATTTTCTGAAAAGCTTGTGCCTGTTGAGCATCATGCTCTCCTGCAGGTTTGCCAAGAGTGGCGTCATAGCAACTCATGGTTTGAAACCATAAGACTGCTCTCACGCGCCACCTCTTATAGTGGATACCCTCAAACATAGGAGGTCTCATGGAAGCAGCAAAACCACTTGGGGTAAATTGCCTATAATAAGGTTTTTGGATTGTTGTAAATATGAGCAATTTACCATATGATTTTATTAATGGAAATACTAGATAAAGCATGAGTAAAATAGTAGAGATAAAGCAAGTCATGCGATCTGACAGAGAGAAGGTAAATAACATCTGCAAATATGAACTAGAAACGAACATATCTAGAGCAGAGAGTAGAACAAGGAACGGTGACAGAACCTCTAACAAGAAAAGCAAGAACACGTACGGGACAACAACATCAACAGTAGAATTGGACTTGCGGTCGGTGTCCTTGGTAGCCATATCGTCGAGGAGGTTGTCGACGTCGGGGAAGTAGTCGTCGTCGGGGAAGTAGTCATCGGAGTCTGGGGCGTCCGTAACGAAGAAGTCAGTAGTCGCGCTGAGCGCTCCCCAAAAACCTTATCGCCCTTCTCCCGTACAGGACTCAAAGAGGTGGAGTTTCAGAGGCCTACTGTCCCGACCTGCGGTGCACGCCGCAAGCCGGGATGGGGAAGATCGTAGCAGCAATGCAGTGCTCAGGAACTTTGAGGCGAGAGGAAGAGGATCTTCTGGTGTGTCTCTTTGAGAGGAGCGACCTCCCTTTTATAGGCGCAACTAAAGGAGGCAAGAGGCTGCGCCAGGAGCTGAAGAGAATGAGGGAGATGAAACAAACAGGTAGCAGCTGAAGGGTGCAACATTCATATTCAATATCCACCATAGCAAAACTTTCCAGCTCTCGAGTGACCTTTCATATACTCGTAGTGCAGGAAAAAAATTTAGACATCGGCTCGGCTCATTCCCGCAACCCGCAACCCGCGGCGCGTCATGACGAGGCGTGGCGTGGCGAGGCGGGCGGCGGAGGAGGAGCACACATGGATGTCCCTCTTGTTCTCATGCTCATACAAGTGGGGAAAGAACCTCCCTTATAAGGAGGTCCAACTCCCACTAAACTAGCAATGTGGGACTAAACTTTAGTAGTATCCCTTTCCTTGCACGAATGGGCTAAGTGGGCCTCTAGGATTTATTAGGAATTTCTGAAATAGTTATTGGGCTGTCCCAAAATAGACTAAATTCCAGCAATCCCCCACCAGATCCCAGAGGCACACAAGAACCGCCTTTGGTTCCAAAACACTGTTTTATATACCGGTACTGCAGTGGAGATGTTAAGTTGAACTTCCACCTAGAACTCTATGCTACACTAGTAAGCAACTTGAACAGTGGACTGGGCCTTGAACTCCAAGTTTTCTACGAATCTAGCTTCACACAGAGCCTTGACCGATACGGGGCTACCGTGGGTCTTCCCCGTGGGTGGAGCTTATGCGTCATACTCCGAGACCTTTCATGAGTTTACTAGAGAGAACCCTACTCTCATGGATTGCGACGTTTAACAATCAGACTCATATAGGTGTGTTCTTCAAAAGATGTTCTGCAGGACAACATCTCTACTTAAAAGAGCCACTTAGAACACATTAAGATTACATCAACCTGCCATGTAGATTAGGTGAGTATTGCATCTTCATGGAGTGGTATTGTTAATAGTAAGGATACACTCCTCTCAGTTGACCAACAACTTGTCTTCCACATCTAATTCACGGGATCTCCGATCACAAAGAATAGGTTACCATTGTGAACAACTCATATTGTGGGTCTCATACCCATCTCCCTCGATGCGTTATCTATCACATTACGTGATAGACCCTTAGTAAAAGGATCTGCCAGATTTTTGGACGTTTGGATATAATCCAATGCAATAACTCAGGAGTTTCTCATTTTTCTGACAGACTTTAATCTTCTTGGAACGTGTCTTGATGAATTCATGTTATATTTTGAGCTGCTCCATTTCGTGATCACAGTTTGATTGTCGCAGTTCATAAGGATACCCGATGCAGGTTTCTCAACAACCGGCAAGTCATTCAAGAGCCGGTGAAGCCAATCTGCTTCGACCGTAGCTGTATCTAGTGCTGTGAGTTGTGCTTCCATTGCTGACCTCGCTAAGATGGTCTGCTTGCAAGACTTCCAAGAAACAGCACCACCACCATGAGTGAACACATATCCGCTCGTGACCTTTATCTCATCAGCATCTGAGATCCAGTTTGAGTCACTATACCCTTCAAGAACCTTTGGGTGCCCAGTGTAGTGAATTCCATAATTCGCAGTGCCTTTCAAAACTCTCGCTAGAGCTTCCAATGCATATCTCCTAGTTTTGAGACAAACTAGCTCAGTTTGCTAACAGCAAAAGAGATGTCAGGTCTTGTAGCACTGGTTAAATACATAAGCGAGCTAATAATCTGAGAATATTTCAATTGGTCTCTAGCAATTCTTCAATTCTTTGGAAGCAACACACTAGCATCATATGGTGTTGGAGAGGGATTGTAGTCACTATAGCCAAAGCGACTCAAGATGTTTTCCACATAGTGAGATTGAAGCAATGTAATCACACCATCATTGTCTCTCAAGAACTTGATGTTCAAAATAACATCAGCCACTCCTAAATCCTTCATCTCAAAGCAACGAGATAGGAAATCCTTGACCTCCTTAACAACCTTCAGATTTGTTCCGAAAATCAGTATGTCATCAACATACAAGCAAAGAATAACTCCCTCGCCCCCACCATGGCGATAGTACACACATTTATCAGCTTCGCTCACAACAAAGCATGCAGCTATTAAAGTTCTTTGAAACTTCTCATGCCACTACTTGGGTCCTTGCTTAAGTCCATACAAAAACTTCAGCATTTTGCACACTTTTCCTTCCTGACCATCTACTACAAACCCATCTGGTTGTTCCATATAAATTTCCTCTTCCAACTCTCCATCTAGGAAAGCAGTCTTAACATCCATTTGATGAACGAGAAGACCATGTGAGGCAGCTAGTCAAAGTAGTACTCGAATAGTGGTCAGTCGCGCCACAGGTGAGTAAGTACGAAAGAAGTCTTCACCTTCCTTTTGAGTATATCCCTTAGCTACGAGTCATGCCTTGTACTTTTCGATAGTACCATCAGGCCTAAGCTTCTTCTTGAATACCCATTTGCACCCTATAGGTTTGCACCCATAAGGACGATCAGTTATCTCCCAAGTTTCATTTGCCAAGATGGAATCCATCTCACTACGGATCGCTTCCTTCCAGTAGTCAGCATCTTCAGATGCATAGGCCTCTGAAATAGAACTGGGAGTGTCATCTATGAGATACACAAGAAAGTCATCACCAAAGGACTTTGCAGTCTTCTATCTCTTGCTCCTAGTAGGAACTTAATTGTTCTCCTCCACAGGACTTTACAAGTGTTCCATCAAAATGGCAGGTTCAGTAATTGTAACTAGTTACTGAGTCGATGAACTAGGTATCTCCTGATTAGATGAGGTAGCCATATCCTTCATGGGAAAGATATCTTCAAAGAAAGTCTCATCATTCGACTCCATAATCATACCAACATGCATGTCAGGTACCTCAGATTTTACGACCAAGAATCTATAACCAATGCTATGAAAAGCATATCCCAGGAAAACACAATCCATAGTCTTTGGTCCAAGCTTGCATTTCTTTGGAATGGGCACATTGACTTTCGCCAAACAACCCCAGGTTCGTAGATACGAGAGATTTAACCTTTTCTTCTCCCATTCCTCGAATGGAGTTATCTGTTTGTTCTTTGTGGGTACCCGATTTAGGACATGACATGCAGTCAATATCGCCTCCCCCCACCATGCCTTGGAGAGACCCGATGTGTCTAACATGGCGTTAACCAAATCAGTTAGAGTATGGTTCTTTCTTTCGGCCACCCCATTTGACAGAGGTGAATAGGTTGGCATCCTCTCATGGATTATACCATGTTTCGCACAAAAGGAATCAAATTCATTTGAGAAATACTCTCCACCATGATCGGACCTAAGCCTCTTGATCTTTCGATCAAGTTGGTTTTCCGCTTCAGCTTTATAGATCTTGAAATAGTTCAAAGCCTCATCCTTAGATTTCAGAAGATAGACATGACAGTATCTAGTGGAGTCATCAATTAACGTCATAAAATACTTATTTCCACCTTTTGTCAAAACGCCATTCATTTCACATAGATCTGAATGTATGAGCTCTAGTGGTGCGAGATTTCTCGTTTTCGTAGTCACATGAGACTTACGAGGTTGCTCAGCTTGCACACACACACACTTGACACTTAGATCCCTTGACAGTGGTGAGACTAGGGATTAAATTTAACTTTGCTAGTCGCGACATGCAACCAAAGTTAACATGAGAGAGACGTGAATGCCACACATTTGATTCACTATTGCTGTAAACATGACTAACAACTTTATTGCAAACGTCTAATAAGGATAAACGAAACAGGCCTCCTGACCCATAACCTTTACCAACAAAGGTTCCGTACTTGGATATTACAAATTTATTCGACTCAAAGGCAAGCTTTTAGCCATGTCTACACAGAAGAGATCCGCTAACAAGATTTTTATTGACGGAGGGGACATAATGCATGTGCTTCACCCGCATGATCTTCCCCAAAGTAAACTTCAGATCAACCGTGCCAACACCACGAACAGAAGCACTTGAACCATTTCCCATCGGCACGGTGGAAGTCCCCGTGGTCTGATAAGATGAAAACATGGAAATATCACCGCATACATGCACATTAGCACCCGTGTCAATTAACCAATCAGGAGAATGACATACTGAAAGAATAGTGGGAAATATACCATACCCATCATCCTTCATCTTAGTGTCTCCAATGACAACATTAGCGGTCTTGCCGCCTTTCCCTAGATGACGCTTGTCATAGCGATTAGGGCAACTAGGAGCCCAATGATCAGGATCTCCACACACATGACAAACACCTTTCTTCTTGTCATTCTTCTTCTTGAAGTTCGTGTGCTGTACAACCTTGTTCTTCCCATCAAACTTTGCTTTACCATCAAACTTTCCCTTGTTCTTGAACTGGTGGGGCTAGAAGTTCTTCTTCTATACCAGATTGGCACTAGAACCTCCCTCAAAACCTCGACCACGGTTGTCCTTTGCTCTCACCTTTTCTTCCACATCAAGAGTACAAATGAGATCCGGAACGGAAAACTCATGCCTCTTATGCTTCCGTAAGGTAGAAAAGTTCCTCCACGTGGGAGGAAGCTTATTGATGATAGCTTTAGCAATAAACTTGTCCGGTAGGATACAATTGAAGTGCTCAAGTTCTCTAGCAAATGACTGTATCTCATGAGCTTGCTCACACTACGAAAAAAATACACTTCCGTGATGATACGTGTTTGTCACAGTAGGTCGCATTTTCTGTCATGCATGTACATCCATGACGATTTTATGATAGAATAAAGATAGTCATATCTGTGCTGTCGTAGAAGTGTTCCATGACATTACCAAAATTATCATCACGGAAGTGTCCAATTCCATGACGATAAATCGCGCGTCATAGAAGTTCTTTCGTCAAGGGTGACCATAAGGACGATCAGTTATCTCCCAAGTTTCATTTGCCAAGATGGAATCCATCTCACTACGGACCGCTTCCTTCCAGTAGTCAGCATCTTCAGATGCATAGGCCTCTGAAATAGAACTGGGAGTGTCATCTATGAGATACACAAGAAAGTCATCACCAAAGGACTTTGCAGTCCTCTATCTCTTGCTCCTAGTAGGAACTTAATTGTTCTCCTCCACAGGACTTTGAAAGTGTTCCATCAAAATGGCAGGTTCAGTAATTGTAACTAGTTACTGAGTCGATGAACTAGGTATCTCCTGATTAGATGAGGTAGCCATATCCTTCATGAGAAAGATATCTTCAAAGAAAGTCTCATCATTCGACTCCATAATCATACCAACATGCATGTCAGGTACCTCAGATTTTACAACCAAGAATCTATAACCAATGCTATGAAAAGCATATCCCAGGAAAACACAATCCACAGTCTTTGGTCCAAGCTTGCATTTCTTTGGAATGGGCACATTGACTTTCGCCAAACAACCCCAGGTTCGTAGATACGAGAGATTTAACCTTTTCTTCTCCCATTCCTCGAATGGAGTTATCTGTTTGTTCTTTGTGGGTACCCGATTTAGGACATGACATGCAGTCAATATCGCCTCCCCCCACCATGCCTTGGAGAGACCCGATGTGTCTAACATGGCGTTAACCAAATCAGTTAGAGTATGGTTCTTTCTTTCGGCCACCCCATTTGACAGAGGTGAATAGGTTGGCATCCTCTCATAGATTATACCATGTTTCGCACAAAAGGAATCAAATTCATTTGAGAAATACTCTCCACCATGATCGGACCTAAGCCTCTTGATCTTTCGATCAAGTTGGTTTTCCGCTTCAGCTTTATAGATCTTGAAATAGTTCAAAGCCTCATCCTTAGATTTCAGAAGATAGACATGACAGTATCTAGTGGAGTCATCAATTAACGTCATAAAATACTTATTTCCACCTTTTGTCAAAACGCCATTCATTTCACATAGATCTGAATGTATGAGCTCTAGTGGTGCGAGATTTCTCGTTTTCGTAGTCACATGAGACTTACGAGGTTGCTCAGCTTGCACACACACACACACACTTGACACTTAGATCCCTTGACAGTGGTGAGACTAGGGATTAAATTTAACTTTGCTAGTCGCGACATGCAACCAAAGTTAACATGAGAGAGACGTGAATGCCACACATTTGATTCACTATTGCTGTAAACATGACTAACAACTTTATTGCAAACGTCTGATAAGGATAAACGAAACAGGCCTCATGACCCATAACCTTTACCAACAAAGGTTCCGTACTTGGATATTACAAATTTATTCGACTCAAAGACAAGCTTTTAGCCATCTCTACACAGAAGAGATCCGCTAACCAGATTTTTATTGACGGAGGGGACATAATGCATGTGCTTCACCCGCATGATCTTCCCCAAAGTAAACTTCAGATCAACCGTGCCAACACCACGAACAGAAGCACTTGAACCATTGCCCATCGGCACGGTGGAAGTCCCTGTGGTCTGATAAGATGAAAACATGGAAATATCACCGCATACATGCACATTAGCACCCGTGTCAATTAACCAATCAGGAGAATGACATACTGAAAGAATAGTGGGAAATATACCATACCCATCATCCTTCATCTCAGTGTCTCCAATGACAACATTAGCGGTCTTGCCGCCTTTCCCAAGATGACGCTTGTCATAGCGATTAGGGCAACTAGGAGCCCAATGATCAGGATCTCCACACACATGACAAACACCTTTCTTCTTGTCATTCTTCTTCTTGAAGTTCGTGTGCTGTACAACCTTGTTCTTCCCATCAAACTTTGCTTTACCATCAAACTTTCCCTTGTTCTTGAACTGGTGGGGCTAGAAGTTCTTCTTCTGTACCAGATTGGCACTAGAACCTCCCTCAAAACCTCGACCACGGTTGTCCTTTGCTCTCGCCTTTTCTTCCACATCAAGAGTACAAATGAGATCCAGAACGGAAAACTCATGCCTCTTATGCTTCCGTAAGGTAGAAAAGTTCCTCCACGTGGGAGGAAGCTTATTGATGATAGCTTTAGCAATAAACTTGTCCGGTAGGATACAATTGAAGTGCTCAAGTTCTCTAGCAAATGACTGTATCTCATGAGCTTGCTCACACTACGAAAAAAATACACTTCCGTGATGATACGTGTTTGTCACAGTAGGTCGCATTTTCTGTCATGCATGTACATCCATGACGATTTTATGATAGAATAAAGATAGTCATATCTGTGCTGTCGTAGAAGTGTTCCATGACATTACCAAAATTATCATCACGGAAGTGTCCACTTCCATGACGATAAATCGCGCGTCATAGAAGTTCTTTCGTCAAGGGTGACCATAAGGACGATCAGTTATCTCGCAAGTTTCATTTGCCAAGATGGAATCCATCTCACTACGGACCGCTTCCTTCCAGTAGTCAGCATCTTCAGATGCATAGGCCTCTGAAATAGAACTGGGAGTGTCATCTATGAGATACACAAGAAAGTCATCACCAAAGGACTTTGCAGTCCTCTATCTCTTGCTCCTAGTAGGAACTTAATTGTTCTCCTCCACAGGACTTTGAAAGTGTTCCATCAAAATGGCAGGTTCAGTAATTGTAACTAGTTACTGAGTCGATGAACTAGGTATCTCCTGATTAGATGAGGTAGCCATATCCTTCATGGGAAAGATATCTTCAAAGAAAGTCTCATCATTCGACTCCATAATCATACCAACATGCATGTCAGGTACCTCAGATTTTACAACCAAGAATCTATAACCAATGCTATGAAAAGCATATCCCAGGAAAACACAATCCACAGTCTTTGGTCCAAGCTTGCATTTCTTTGGAATGAGCACATTGACTTTCGCCAAACAACCCCAGGTTCGTAGATACGAGAGATTTAACCTTTTCTTCTCCCATTCCTCGAATGGAGTTATCTGTTTGTTCTTTCTGGGTACCTGATTTAGGACATGACATGCAGTCAATATCGCCTCCCCCCACCATGCCTTGGAGAGACCCGATGTGTCTAACATGGCGTTAACCAAATCAGTTAGAGTATGGTTCTTTCTTTCGGCCACCCCATTTGACAGAGGTGAATAGGTTGGCATCCTCTCATGGATTATACCATGTTTCGCACAAAAGGAATCAAATTCATTTGAGAAATACTCTCCACCATGATCGGACCTAAGCCTCTTGATCTTTCAATCAAGTTGGTTTTCCGCTTCAGCTTTATAGATCTTGAAATAGTTCAAAGCCTCATCCTTAGATTTCAGAAGATAGACATGACAGTATCTAGTGGAGTCATCAATTAACGTCATAAAATACTTATTTCCACCTTTTGTCAAAACGCCATTCATTTCACATAGATCTGAATGTATGAGCTCTAGTGGTGCGAGATTTCTCGTTTTCGTAGTCACATGAGACTTACGAGGTTGCTCAGCTTGCACACACACACACACTTGACACTTAGATCCCTTGACAGTGGTGAGACTAGGGATTAAATTTAACTTTGCTAGTCGCGACATGCAACCAAAGTTAACATGAGAGAGACGTGAATGCCACACATTTGATTCACTATTGTTGTAAACATGACTAACAACTTTATTGCAAACGTCTGATAAGGATAAATGAAACAGGCCTCCTGACCCATAACCTTTACCAACAAAGGTTCTGTACTTGGATATTACAAATTTATTCGACTCAAAGACAAGCTTTTAGCCATCTCTACACAGAAGAGATCCGCTAACAAGATTTTTATTGACGGAGGGGACATAATGCATGTGCTTCACCCGCATGATCTTCCCCAAAGTAAACTTCAGATCAACCGTGCCAACACCACGAACAGAAGCACTTGAACCATTGCCCATCGGCATGGTGGAAGTCCCTGTGGTCTGATAAGATGAAAACATGGAAATATCACCGCATACATGCACATTAGCACCCGTGTCAATTAACCAATCAGGAGAATGACATACTGAAAGAATAGTGGGAAATATACCATACCATCATCCTTCATCTCAGTGTCTCCAATGACAACATTAGCGGTCTTGCCGCCCTTCCCAAGATGACGCTTGTCATAGCGATTAGGGCAACTAGGAGCCCAATGATCAGGATCTCCACACACATGACAAACACCTTTCTTCTTGTCATTCTTCTTCTTGAAGTTCATGTGCTATACAACCTTGTTCTTCCCATCAAACTTTGCTTTACCATCAAACTTTCCCTTGTTCTTGAACTGGTGGGGCTAGAAGTTCTTCTTCTGTACCAGATTGGCACTAGAACCTCCCTCAAAACCTCGACCACGGTTGTCCTTTGCTCTCGCCTTTTCTTCCACATCAAGAGTACAAATGAGATCCGGAA
>NC_041393.1:18110061-18124729 GCF_002162155.2 Triticum dicoccoides | reverse complement strand
GATTTAGGACATGACATGCAGTCAATATCGCCTCCCCCCACCATGCCTTGGAGAGACCCGATGTGTCTAACATGGCGTTAACCAAATCAGTTAGAGTATGGTTCTTTCTTTCGGCCACCCCATTTGACAGAGGTGAATAGGTTGGCATCCTCTCATGGATTATACCATGTTTCGCACAAAAGGAATCAAATTCATTTGAGAAATACTCTCCACCATGATCGGACCTAAGCCTCTTGATCTTTCGATCAAGTTGGTTTTCCGCTTCAGCTTTATAGATCTTGAAATAGTTCAAAGCCTCATCCTTAGATTTCAGAAGATAGACATGACAGTATCTAGTGGAGTCATCAATTAACGTCATAAAATACTTATTTCCACCTTTTGTCAAAACGCCATTCATTTCACATAGATCTGAATGTATGAGCTCTAGTGGTGCGAGATTTCTCGTTTTCGTAGTCACATGAGACTTACGAGGTTGCTCAGCTTGCACACACACACACTTGACACTTAGATCCCTTGACAGTGGTGAGACTAGGGATTAAATTTAACTTTGCTAGTCGCGACATGCAACCAAAGTTAACATGAGAGAGACGTGAATGCCACACATTTGATTCACTATTGCTGTAAACATGACTAACAACTTTATTGCAAACATCTGATAAGGATAAACGAAACAGGCCTCCTGACCCATAACCTTTACCAACAAAGGTTCCGTACTTGGATATTACAAATTTATTCGACTCAAAGACAAGCTTTTAGCCATCTCTACACAGAAGAGATCCGCTAACAAGATTTTTATTGACGGAGGGGACATAATGCATGTGCTTCACCCGCATGATCTTCCCCAAAGTAAACTTCAGATCAACCGTGCCAACACCACGAACAGAAGCACTTGAACCATTGCCCATCGGCACGGTGGAAGTCCCTGTGGTCTGATAAGATGAAAACATGGAAATATCACCGCATACATGCACATTAGCACCCGTGTCAATTAACCAATCAGGAGAATAACATACTGAAAGAATAGTGGGAAATATACCATACCCATCATCCTTCATCTCAGTGTCTCCAATGACAACATTAGCGGTCTTGCCGCCTTTCCCAAGATGACGCTTGTCATAGCGATTAGGGCAACTAGGAGCCCAATGATCAGGATCTCCACACACATGACAAACACCTTTCTTCTTGTCATTCTTCTTCTTTAAGTTCGTGTGCTGTACAACCTTGTTCTTCCCATCAAACTTTGCTTTACCATCAAACTTTCCCTTGTTCTTGAACTGGTGGGGCTAGAAGTTCTTCTTCTGTACCAGATTGGCACTAGAACCTCCCTCAAAACCTCGACCACGGTTGTCCTTTGCTCTCGCCTTTTCTTCCACATCAAGAGTACAAATGAGATCCAGAACGGAAAACTCATGCCTCTTATGCTTCCGTAAGGTAGAAAAGTTCCTCCACGTGGGAGGAAGCTTATTGATGATAGCTTTAGCAATAAACTTGTCCGGTAGGATACAATTGAAGTGCTCAAGTTCTCTAGCAAATGACTGTATCTCATGAGCTTGCTCACACTACGAAAAAAATACACTTCCGTGATGATACGTGTTTGTCACAGTAGGTCGCATTTTCTGTCATGCATGTACATCCATGACGATTTTATGATAGAATAAAGATAGTCATATCTGTGCTGTCGTAGAAGTGTTCCATGACATTACCAAAATTATCATCACGGAAGTGTCCACTTCCATGACGATAAATCGCGCGTCATAGAAGTTCTTTCGTCAAGGGTGACCATAAGGACGATCAGTTATCTCGCAAGTTTCATTTGCCAAGATGGAATCCATCTCACTACGGACCGCTTCCTTCCAGTAGTCAGCATCTTCAGATGCATAGGCCTCTGAAATAGAACTGGGAGTGTCATCTATGAGATACACAAGAAAGTCATCACCAAAGGACTTTGGAGTCCTCTATCTCTTGCTCCTAGTAGGAACTTAATTGTTCTCCTCCACAGGACTTTGAAAGTGTTCCATCAAAATGGCAGGTTCAGTAATTGTAACTAGTTACTGAGTCGATGAACTAGGTATCTCCTGATTAGATGAGGTAGCCATATCCTTCATGGGAAAGATATCTTCAAAGAAAGTCTCATCATTCGACTCCATAATCATACCAACATGCATGTCAGGTACCTCAGATTTTACAACCAAGAATCTATAACCAATGCTATGAAAAGCATATCCCAGGAAAACACAATCCACAGTCTTTGGTCCAAGCTTGCATTTCTTTGGAATGAGCACATTGACTTTCGCCAAACAACCCCAGGTTCGTAGATACGAGAGATTTAACCTTTTCTTCTCCCATTCCTCGAATGGAGTTATCTGTTTGTTCTTTGTGGGTACCTGATTTAGGACATGACATGCAGTCAATATCGCCTCCCCCCACCATGCCTTGGAGAGACCCGATGTGTCTAACATGGCGTTAACCAAATCAGTTAGAGTATGGTTCTTTCTTTCGGCCACCCCATTTGACAGAGGTGAATAGGTTGGCATCCTCTCATGGATTATACCATGTTTCGCACAAAAGGAATCAAATTCATTTGAGAAATACTCTCCACCATGATCGGACCTAAGCCTCTTGATCTTTCGATCAAGTTGGTTTTCCGCTTCAGCTTTATAGATCTTGAAATAGTTCAAAGCCTCATCCTTAGATTTCAGAAGATAGACATGACAGTATCTAGTGGAGTCATCAATTAACGTCATAAAATACTTATTTCCACCTTTTGTCAAAACGCCATTCATTTCACATAGATCTGAATGTATGAGCTCTAGTGGTGCGAGATTTCTCGTTTTCGTAGTCACATGAGACTTACGAGGTTGCTCAGCTTGCACACACACACACTTGACACTTAGATCCCTTGACAGTGGTGAGACTAGGGATTAAATTTAACTTTGCTAGTCGCGACATGCAACCAAAGTTAACATGAGAGAGACGTGAATGCCACACATTTGATTCACTATTGCTGTAAACATGACTAACAACTTTATTGCAAACATCTGATAAGGATAAACGAAACAGGCCTCCTGACCCATAACCTTTACCAACAAAGGTTCCGTACTTGGATATTACAAATTTATTCGACTCAAAGACAAGCTTTTAGCCATCTCTACACAGAAGAGATCCGCTAACAAGATTTTTATTGACGGAGGGGACATAATGCATGTGCTTCACCCGCATGATCTTCCCCAAAGTAAACTTCAGATCAACCGTGCCAACACCACGAACAGAAGCACTTGAACCATTGCCCATCGGCACGGTGGAAGTCCCTGTGGTCTGATAAGATGAAAACATGGAAATATCACCGCATACATGCACATTAGCACCCGTGTCAATTAACCAATCAGGAGAATGACATACTGAAAGAATAGTGGGAAATATACCATACCCATCATCCTTCATCTCAGTGTCTCCAATGACAACATTAGCGGTCTTGCCGCCTTTCCCAAGATGACGCTTGTCATAGCGATTAGGGCAACTAGGAGCCCAATGATCAGGATCTCCACACACATGACAAACACCTTTCTTCTTGTCATTCTTCTTCTTGAAGTTCGTGTGCTGTACAACCTTGTTCTTCCCATCAAACTTTGCTTTACCATCAAACTTTCCCTTGTTCTTGAACTGGTGGGGCTAGAAGTTCTTCTTCTGTACCAGATTGGCACTAGAACCTCCCTCAAAACCTCGACCACGGTTGTCCTTTGCTCTCGCCTTTTCTTCCACATCAAGAGTACAAATGAGATCCAGAACGGAAAACTCATGCCTCTTATGCTTCCGTAAGGTAGAAAAGTTCCTCCACGTGGGAGGAAGCTTATTGATGATAGCTTTAGCAATAAACTTGTCCGGTAGGATACAATTGAAGTGCTCAAGTTCTCTAGCAAATGACTGTATCTCATGAGCTTGCTCACACTACGAAAAAAATACACTTCCGTGATGATACGTGTTTGTCACAGTAGGTCGCATTTTCTGTCATGCATGTACATCCATGACGATTTTATGATAGAATAAAGATAGTCATATCTGTGCTGTCGTAGAAGTGTTCCATGACATTACCAAAATTATCATCACGGAAGTGTCCACTTCCATGACGATAAATCGCGCGTCATAGAAGTTCTTTCGTCAAGGGTGACCATAAGGACGATCAGTTATCTCGCAAGTTTCATTTGCCAAGATGGAATCCATCTCACTACGGACCGCTTCCTTCCAGTAGTCAGCATCTTCAGATGCATAGGCCTCTGAAATAGAACTGGGAGTGTCATCTATGAGATACACAAGAAAGTCATCACCAAAGGACTTTGCAGTCCTCTATCTCTTGCTCCTAGTAGGAACTTAATTGTTCTCCTCCACAGGACTTTGAAAGTGTTCCATCAAAATGGCAGGTTCAGTAATTGTAACTAGTTACTGAGTCGATGAACTAGGTATCTCCTGATTAGATGAGGTAGCCATATCCTTCATGGGAAAGATATCTTCAAAGAAAGTCTCATCATTCGACTCCATAATCATACCAACATGCATGTCAGGTACCTCAGATTTTACAACCAAGAATCTATAACCAATGCTATGAAAAGCATATCCCAGGAAAACACAATCCACAGTCTTTGTTCCAAGCTTGCATTTCTTTGGAATGGGCACATTGACTTTCGCCAAACAACCCCAGGTTCGTAGATACGAGAGATTTAACCTTTTCTTCTCCCATTCCTCGAATGGAGTTATCTGTTTGTTCTTTGTGGGTACCCGATTTAGGACATGACATGCAGTCAATATCGCCTCCCCCCACCATGCCTTGGAGAGACCCGATGTGTCTAACATGGCGTTAACCAAATCAGTTAGAGTATGGTTCTTTCTTTCGGCCACCCCATTTGACAGAGGTGAATAGGTTGGCATCCTCTCATGGATTATACCATGTTTCGCACAAAAGGAATCAAATTCATTTGAGAAATACTCTCCACCATGATCGGACCTAAGCCTCTTGATCTTTCGATCAAGTTGGTTTTCCGCTTCAGCTTTATAGATCTTGAAATAGTTCAAAGCCTCATCCTTAGATTTCAGAAGATAGACATGACAGTATCTAGTGGAGTCATCAATTAACGTCATAAAATACTTATTTCCACCTTTTGTCAAAACGCCATTCATTTCACATAGATCTGAATGTATGAGCTCTAGTGGTGCGAGATTTCTCGTTTTCGTAGTCACATGAGACTTACGAGGTTGCTCAGCTTGCACACACACACACTTGACACTTAGATCCCTTGACAGTGGTGAGACTAGGGATTAAATTTAACTTTGCTAGTCGCGACATGCAACCAAAGTTAACATGAGAGAGACGTGAATGCCACACATTTGATTCACTATTGCTGTAAACATGACTAACAACTTTATTGCAAACGTCTGATAAGGATAAACGAAACAGGCCTCCTGACCCATAACCTTTACCAACAAAGGTTCTGTACTTGGATATTACAAATTTATTCGACTCAAAGACAAGCTTTTAGCCATCTCTACACAGAAGAGATCCGCTAACAAGATTTTTATTGACGGAGGGGACATAATGCATGTGCTTCACCCGCATGATCTTCCCCAAAGTAAACTTCAGATCAACCGTGCCAACACCACGAACAGAAGCACTTGAACCATTGCCCATCGGCACGGTGGAAGTCCCTGTGGTCTGATAAGATGAAAACATGGAAATATCACCGCATACATGCACATTAGCACCCGTGTCAATTAACCAATCAGGAGAATGACATACTGAAAGAATAGTGGGAAATATACCATACCATCATCCTTCATCTCAGTGTCTCCAATGACAACATTAGCGGTCTTGCCGCCCTTCCCAAGATGACGCTTGTCATAGCGATTAGGGCAACTAGGAGCCCAATGATCAGGATCTCCACACACATGACAAACACCTTTCTTCTTGTCATTCTTCTTCTTGAAGTTCATGTGCTATACAACCTTGTTCTTCCCATCAAACTTTGCTTTACCATCAAACTTTCCCTTGTTCTTGAACTGGTGGGGCTAGAAGTTCTTCTTCTGTACCAGATTGGCACTAGAACCTCCCTCAAAACCTCGACCACGGTTGTCCTTTGCTCTCGCCTTTTCTTCCACATCAAGAGTACAAATGAGATCCGGAATGGAAAACTCATGCCTCTTATGCTTCCGTAAGGTAGAAAAGTTCCTCCACGTGGGAGGAAGCTTATTGATGATAGCTTTAGCAATAAACTTGTTCGGTAGGATACAATTGAAGTGCTCAAGTTCTCTAGCAAATGACTGTATCTCATGAGCTTGCTCACACTACGAAAAAAATACACTTCCGTGATGATACGTGTTTGTCACAGTAGGTCGCGTTTTCTGTCATGCATGTACATCCATGACAATTTTATGATAGAATAAAGATAGTCATATCTGTGCTGTCGTAGAAGTGTTCCATGACATTACCAAAATTATCATCACGGAAGTGTCCACTTCCATGACGATAAATCGCGCGTCATAGAAGTTCTTTCGTCAAGGGTGACCATAAGGACGATCAGTTATCTCCCAAGTTTCATTTGCCAAGATGGAATCCATCTCACTACGGACCGCTTCCTTCCAGTAGTCAGCATCTTCAGATGCATAGGCCTCTGAAATGGAACTGGGAGTGTCATCTATGAGATACACAAGAAAGTCATCACCAAAGGACTTTGCAGTCCTCTATCTCTTGCTCCTAGTAGGAACTTAATTGTTCTCCTCCACAGGACTTTGAAAGTGTTCCATCAAAATGGCAGGTTCAGTAATTGTAACTAGTTACTGAGTCGATGAACTAGGTATCTCCTGATTAGATGAGGTAGCCATATCCTTCATGGGAAAGATATCTTCAAAGAAAGTCTCATCATTCGACTCCATAATCATACCAACATGCATGTCAGGTACCTCAGATTTTACAACCAAGAATCTATAACCAATGCTATGAAAAGCATATCCCAGGAAAACACAATCCACAGTCTTTGGTCCAAGCTTGCATTTCTTTGGAATGGGCACATTGACTTTCGCCAAACAACCCCAGGTTCGTAGATACGAGAGATTTAACCTTTTCTTCTCCCATTCCTCGAATGGAGTTATCTGTTTGTTCTTTGTGGGTACCCGATTTAGGACATGACATGCAGTCAATATCGCCTCCCCCCACCATGCCTTGGAGAGACCCGATGTGTCTAACATGGCGTTAACCAAACCAGTTAGAGTATGGTTCTTTCTTTCAGCCACCCCATTTGACAGAGGTGAATAGGTTGGCATCCTCTCATGGATTATACCATGTTTTGCACAAAAGGAATCAAATTCATTTGAGAAATACTCTCCACCATGATCGGACCTAAGCCTCTTGATCTTTCGATCAAGTTGGTTTTCCGCTTCAGCTTTATAGATCTTGAAATAGTTCAAAGCCTCATCCTTAGATTTCAGAAGATAGACATGACAGTATCTAGTGGAGTCATCAATTAACGTCATAAAATACTTATTTCCACCTTTTGTCAAAACGCCATTCATTTCACATAGATCTGAATGTATGAGCTCTAGTGGTGCGAGATTTCTCGTTTTCGTAGTCACATGAGACTTACGAGGTTGCTCAGCTTGCACACACACACACTTGACACTTAGATCCCTTGACAGTGGTGAGACTAGGGATTAAATTTAACTTTGCTAGTCGCGACATGCAACCAAAGTTAACATGAGAGAGACGTGAATGCCACACATTTGATTCACTATTGCTGTAAACATGACTAACAACTTTATTGCAAACGTCTGATAAGGATAAACGAAACAGGCCTCCTGACCCATAACCTTTACCAACAAAGGTTCTGTACTTGGATATTACAAATTTATTCGACTCAAAGACAAGCTTTTAGCCATCTCTACACAGAAGAGATCCGCTAACAAGATTTTTATTGACGGAGGGGACATAATGCATGTGCTTCACCCGCATGATCTTCCCCAAAGTAAACTTCAGATCAACCGTGCCAACACCACGAACAGAAGCACTTGAACCATTGCCCATCGGCACGGTGGAAGTCCCTGTGGTCTGATAAGATGAAAACATGGAAATATCACCGCATACATGCACATTAGCACCCGTGTCAATTAACCAATCAGGAGAATGACATACTGAAAGAATAGTGGGAAATATACCATACCATCATCCTTCATCTCAGTGTCTCCAATGACAACATTAGCGGTCTTGCCGCCCTTCCCAAGATGACGCTTGTCATAGCGATTAGGGCAACTAGGAGCCCAATGATCAGGATCTCCACACACATGACAAACACCTTTCTTCTTGTCATTCTTCTTCTTGAAGTTCATGTGCTATACAACCTTGTTCTTCCCATCAAACTTTGCTTTACCATCAAACTTTCCCTTGTTCTTGAACTGGTGGGGCTAGAAGTTCTTCTTCTGTACCAGATTGGCACTAGAACCTCCCTCAAAACCTCGACCACGGTTGTCCTTTGCTCTCGCCTTTTCTTCCACATCAAGAGTACAAATGAGATCCGGAACGGAAAACTCATGCCTCTTATGCTTCCGTAAGGTAGAAAAGTTCCTCCACGTGGGAGGAAGCTTATTGATGATAGCTTTAGCAATAAACTTGTCCGGTAGGATACAATTGAAGTGCTCAAGTTCTCTAGCAAATGACTGTATCTCATGAGCTTGCTCACACTACGAAAAAAATACACTTCCGTGATGATACGTGTTTGTCACAGTAGGTCGCATTTTCTGTCATGCATGTACATCCATGACGATTTTATGATAGAATAAAGATAGTCATATCTGTGCTGTCGTAGAAGTGTTCCATGACATTACCAAAATTATCATCACGGAAGTGTCCACTTCCATGACGATAAATCGCGCGTCATAGAAGTTCTTTCGTCAAGGGTGACCATAAGGACGATCAGTTATCTCGCAAGTTTCATTTGCCAAGATGGAATCCATCTCACTACGGACCGCTTCCTTCCAGTAGTCAGCATCTTCAGATGCATAGGCCTCTGAAATAGAACTGGGAGTGTCATCTATGAGATACACAAGAAAGTCATCACCAAAGGACTTTGCAGTCCTCTATCTCTTGCTCCTAGTAGGAACTTAATTGTTCTCCTCCACAGGACTTTGAAAGTGTTCCATCAAAATGGCAGGTTCAGTAATTGTAACTAGTTACTGAGTCGATGAACTAGGTATCTCCTGATTAGATGAGGTAGCCATATCCTTCATGGGAAAGATATCTTCAAAGAAAGTCTCATCATTCGACTCCATAATCATACCAACATGCATGTCAGGTACCTCAGATTTTACAACCAAGAATCTATAACCAATGCTATGAAAAGCATATCCCAGGAAAACACAATCCACAGTCTTTGTTCCAAGCTTGCATTTCTTTGGAATGGGCACATTGACTTTCGCCAAACAACCCCAGGTTCGTAGATACGAGAGATTTAACCTTTTCTTCTCCCATTCCTCGAATGGAGTTATCTGTTTGTTCTTTGTGGGTACCCGATTTAGGACATGACATGCAGTCAATATCGCCTCCCCCCACCATGCCTTGGAGAGACCCGATGTGTCTAACATGGCGTTAACCAAATCAGTTAGAGTATGGTTCTTTCTTTCGGCCACCCCATTTGACAGAGGTGAATAGGTTGGCATCCTCTCATGGATTATACCATGTTTCGCACAAAAGGAATCAAATTCATTTGAGAAATACTCTCCACCATGATCGGACCTAAGCCTCTTGATCTTTCGATCAAGTTGGTTTTCCGCTTCAGCTTTATAGATCTTGAAATAGTTCAAAGCCTCATCCTTAGATTTCAGAAGATAGACATGACAGTATCTAGTGGAGTCATCAATTAACGTCATAAAATACTTATTTCCACCTTTTGTCAAAACGCCATTCATTTCACATAGATCTGAATGTATGAGCTCTAGTGGTGCGAGATTTCTCGTTTTCGTAGTCACATGAGACTTACGAGGTTGCTCAGCTTGCACACACACACACTTGACACTTAGATCCCTTGACAGTGGTGAGACTAGGGATTAAATTTAACTTTGCTAGTCGCGACATGCAACCAAAGTTAACATGAGAGAGACGTGAATGCCACACATTTGATTCACTATTGCTGTAAACATGACTAACAACTTTATTGCAAACGTCTGATAAGGATAAACGAAACAGGCCTCATGACCCATAACCTTTACCAACAAAGGTTCCGTACTTGGATATTACAAATTTATTCGACTCAAAGACAAGCTTTTAGCCATCTCTACACAGAAGAGATCCGCTAACAAGATTTTTATTGACGGAGGGGACATAATGCATGTGCTTCACCCGCATGATCTTCCCCAAAGTAAACTTCAGATCAACCGTGCCAACACCACGAACAGAAGCACTTGAACCATTGCCCATCGGCACGGTGGAAGTCCCTGTGGTCTGATAAGATGAAAACATGGAAATATCACCGCATACATGCACATTAGCACCCGTGTCAATTAACCAATCAGGAGAATGACATACTGAAAGAATAGTGGGAAATATACCATACCCATCATCCTTCATCTCAGTGTCTCCAATGACAACATTAGCGGTCTTGCCGCCTTTCCCAAGATGACGCTTGTCATAGCGATTAGGGCAACTAGGAGCCCAATGATCAGGATCTCCACACACATGACAAACACCTTTCTTCTTGTCATTCTTCTTCTTGAAGTTCGTGTGCTGTACAACCTTGTTCTTCCCATCAAACTTTGCTCTACCATCAAACTTTCCCTTGTTCTTGAACTGGTGGGGCTAGAAGTTCTTCTTCTGTACCAGATTGGCACTAGAACCTCCCTCAAAACCTCGACCACGGTTGTCCTTTGCTCTCGCCTTTTCTTCCACATCAAGAGTACAAATGAGATCCGGAACGGAAAACTCATGCCTCTTATGCTTCCGTAAGGTAGAAAAGTTCCTCCACGTGGGAGGAAGCTTATTGATGATAGCTTTAGCAATAAACTTGTCCGGTAGGATACAATTGAAGTGCTGAAGTTCTCTAGCAAATGACTGTATCTCATGAGCTTGCTCACACTACGAAAAAAAATACACTTCCGTGATGATACGTGTTTGTCACAGTAGGTCGCATTTTCTGTCATGCATGTACATCCATGACGATTTTATGATAGAATAAAGATAGTCATATCTGTGCTGTCGTAGAAGTGTTCCATGACATTACCAAAATTATCATCACGGAAGTGTCCACTTCCATGACGATAAATCGTGTGTCATAGAAGTTCTTTCGTCATGGGTGACCGACACGTGGCATCCACCGTAACGGAACACCGTTAAGCTATCGGGTCCGGTTCTGGATCCGATAACCCGTTAACAGCCCGGACCAATGGGAAATTTCCATGTGTAAAATTCTGATTGGCCGGAGGAAACATGTGTCAGCTCGTAAGTGGGCCAGATGTCGCCCGTCCATTGGAGGAGACATGCCTATGATACATCGACATGTGGCAGGGCCCAACAAAGGCCCATATAGGTTAAAAAGGCCGACCCAGTCAAAGGCCCATAGTACTTACTCAGGTACTAGTGGGCCAGCCTAATGACAGTCTGTTTAATAAAGGCCCATTTACGGCCCGAAGCCAGATCTGGCCCGTTAATTGTTCACCGAATTTTTGGGCCCAATTACAGCCCAGTGACTTTCAGTCTATTAGCGGCCTGATGTAGACATGAGCCCATTTCAGCCCGGTGTGACTTTTGGCCTGGGAATGGCCCGTGCTGCCCATGGGCCATAAATGGTCTGACAGGACATCGAGCCCACTAACGGCCCGTGATAAAGGTGGCAATAGTTCATCCCAACATGACTTTGGGCCTGTTAAAGGCTTGTCGTATAATTCGGCCCGTTGATGCCTGTACTAAGCTTTCGTCCTCTTAAAGGCCCATGATATCAGTGGGTTAACTAAGGCCCGAGATATGTTTGTAATGGCCCATCATATAACTAGGCCCAAAAAGGCCCGGTCTACATTTCAGCCTGCTGAAGGCCCGTGGACGACTAGTGAAAATTGAGGCCCAACTTGCATTTCGGCCTGCTAAAGGCCCATTGTTTCATATGGGCCGTAACAGGCCAGTAGAATATTCAGCCTGTTAATGGCCCAACGCTACCTGGGCCAAACTAAGTGCTGGGTCCATAAAAGGCCCAACTAAAATATAGGCCGGAGTAAGTTGTGGGCCTGGCGCAAAGTGTGAAGGCCCCAATCATTCGGGCCCAAGAAAGATGCAGGCCGGCCCAATTGTGGCCCGCTAAAAACCAGGCCCGTCAGAGGCGAATGTTTTGGCCGTGTCGACTACATCAGATTTTTTTCCAGATAGCGAATCACTACTAGGGAAAACCCTAGTAGTAGCGCGGGATGCGGTGCTACTAGTAAGGCGCTATAGCTAACTCTTAGTAGTAGCGCGGTCCGTACCCGCGCTACTACTATTGACTATATCAGCAACGCTTTTATGGAACACACTACTATTAGTTAGCTGTAGCGGTTTCCTAGCCCCTCGCTACTGCTATATCTTTCATCATTTTCCCCAGCTTCCTACCCCGTTTCGGCCCCGTTTCGGTGGTTTCGGTCCAGATACTAGGTACTACTAGACATCAATTTCATAAAGCATTATAGGTACTAGGTAGTACTCCCTTCGTTCCAAATTACCCATCGTGGTTCAAACCACGACGAGTAATTTGGAACGAAGGGAGTACTTGATAACAATTTCATATATAGTCAACATGCATCCTCAAGCAGTACTTGGTGATATCGACCATGATCACCATATGTAGTTCTAGATGATATCGACGACGATCATCATATGTAGTTCTAGATGATATCGACGACGATCATCATATGTAGTTCTAGATGATATAGCCACACACACATATGTAGTTCTAGATGATATCAAAGACGATCATCATCCTCAAGCCTGAGCGGTTGGTGTTCCTGATAGTAATTAGGATGGCCTGTCCAACACGAAGATTCTTGCCATCGAGGAATCTCTTCCACCCAACCGAGTTTAAGTGTGTGCGACCGTCCATGTCCACGCGGTAATTACAGATTGTGACGGAGCCCCTTGCGGTAAGGCGTAGTCTAGCTGAGCCTTCTTCATCAGGCTCGATACCATAACTCACAGATATGCTCTTTGCCAATTTCTAAAAAAGAAAAAAACATATCAATTAATAAATAGCCTCGCACATACTCTTGCAAATAAGTATATATATGGATTATCTACACTATTAATAGTTCCTTAGATTCTACACTAATAAGCATATCATCGACTAGATTCAACACAACATATCATTGGACTCTACACTAAGCATATCATCGGATAATTTGCATTTGTAAGTATAACATACCATTTCATGTCGATCGACCATGGTACTTGTCAGGCGGGTCACAAATGGCACCCCGACAAAGTCAGCATGTGGCAGCATTATGTCCCATAGGTTGTACACCTCCTCCTCACTCAGCCTCATTCTTTGAGCCACGATGGCTTCATGAAGTGGGTCCTCATCATCTTCATCGAGTGGGTCCTCATTATCTTCATCATCTTCGTCATCTTCATCATCTTCATCATCTTCATCATCTTCCACCAGGTTGATATAAATGACAGCCAGCTTGGGTCTTTCTGCTCTGAAGGAGAAGCTAATCAACTCACCACCAGTAAGACACATGTGGGCGAGGAAACGGGCCCATCCATCTCCTCCAATTTGCGAAATATCGCGTCCTTTCTCGACCTCCATAGTGTACGACCCCCAGGAGCCTAAAATGTCACAGTGTCTCCTGTCAGCTTGTTGAATTTCAACCTCACATGGCATGGGAGGATCTGTGTAAAAAAGAAAAATGACACAATGCAGTAATGCCAACACTAAAAATAAAATAGTTGTTACATTTCATATAATTTCTTACCGCCGCATGATGAAAGCTCGGGTGGAAGTAGATGCCGAATAGCTTGCCAGTTGCAAGGCTGCTGGCGCACCTTGACCTGCACAATTGACATGGTGGTGGTGGTGGTGGTGGCGCAATTTTCCTAAAGCAATATGAGCAAAGGATTAACGATCTACTTCACACGAAAGAAAAACAGTAGCATGTGACTTTTTTGGTTCTTCTTCACTTACATTTTCACAGCTAGGTGGTGCCAAATCTTCAGAGCTATCAACTAGCATACTAAATCAACTAAATCAAAATGTTCTATAAATCAACTAGCCTATTAAATCAACTTGCCTACTAAATTAAGTAAATCAAAATGTTCTATAAATCAACTAAATCAACTAGCCTACTAGATCAACTTGCCTACTAAATCAACAAAATCAAAATGTTCTAAATCAACTAGCCTACTAAATCAACTAAATCATATGAACTAAATCAAAATGTTGCATATGACCTAGCCTACTAAATCAAAATGTAGTAGGGAGGAGGGGTTGTAGATGTAGGAGGGAGAAGGAGGGGCGACTAGAGGAGGGAGGAGAGAGTAGGACGGAGGAGGAAGGGCGGAGCGAGGAGGGGCCGGCCGGCGGCGAGTCCAGGGAGGACGGAGGAGGAGGGCGGTACCGAGTTCAGTGAGGAGGAGGAGGTGACGGCGGTGCAGAGGGAGGAGGTGTAGGCGATGGTGGCCGAT
>NC_041393.1:18071750-18109764 GCF_002162155.2 Triticum dicoccoides | reverse complement strand
GAGTGGGTGGTGAGATAGCTAGTTTTAGCAGTAGCGCGGTGTACGTAAAGGCGCTACTGCTAAACTACCTAGCAGTAGCACCCTTCTATTTAACGCGCTGCTGCTATAACTAGCTCCGTGGCGGGGTTGTGGGAATTATAGCAGTAGCGTGTCCTAGAGGTGGCGCGCTACTGCTACTTTTCTTTCAGCAGCGAGTTCTGGTGGAGCGCGCTACTGATAAATTGCAGCATCGCCTTATTTTAAAACTCGTTGCTGGTAAGATCCTGTGTGTAGGCTTTTCCCTAGTAGTGGATGACGACAGTAACTAGTAGGAATTAAGAACAAACCTACTCTATACAATAAAGAAATTACAACATAGTAACTAAGAATAAACCTACACTATACAATAAAGGATTTATGGTATATTACATCCACTGGGCATCAAAGTTCGCCACCAGTGATCATAAAGCGCAACGAAGAAGTAGATTAAAAACTGGGCACCATTGCAGCGTAACAAAATAATATTGAATCGAGACCACTTCCAAGACAGTTCAAGAAAGGTTAGCCTTGTGCGAGAACTGCTGCGCAAGCTACTGAGCAAGGCTGTGGGACCGGCCTAGCATGTCGGTCATAGCTTCCAGGTGTAGCTGTTTAGCAATGAGGTTCTCATTGGTGTTCTCCACAATCTTTCTTAGAGATAGGAATTCAAGTCGAAGTTGAGTTGCAGAATGCCTTTCTGCTAGAACTTGGGACTGAAGAAGTCGAACTGATTCAGACAACGAATTCTGTGAGCTTGTTTGACTGATAGTCTCAAGTAACTTTAACACTGCATCAAGACAAGACTTTGGGGTTGTCTCACTATCTTCAAGATGTTTTTCCTTCTTTGCTGCAATATATGTTGGGTTTGTCTCACAGCCTTCAGCAGACTTGTGCATGCCATCAAGCATATCACCCTGAAACAAGCAGAGAGATGACATGTTTTGCATGTGTATAAACAAAGATGATAACTGTGCTGTCAATCCCATCCAATTTCAAATTACAAAATAAAGCGTAAGTTCAAAATATCAATAGCATAATTTCGCATTGTTCATAATGCGGAGAGCTTCACCACACTACTGGATTACCATGTTAACATAACAAGCATAGATGAAGGGAAAAAAAATAATTGTATCTATTTTGATTAATGTGCATGGCATGTTGTTCATATCATCAGCCACATTAGTAAGATAAAACAGGAGATGACAAGGTGCAAACGTGGGCTGCTTCACCACACACAGGAATATAGATCCACAAAAACAAGCATACATATATGGAGTTTTGAGTAATGTGCATGGTATGAATAAGGAATTTGGTTTTACAAGTAAAACTTAGAACTCACGGTTCTTGCGAAGATCCATTTTGATAGAAACAGCAAACTAAACAGAAGTAAACGATAGGGAGTGTGAGCAAATTAAACAGCAGTTGAGGATAAAGGCTTTAGAAGTACTGACTTACATCAATAGTTAACACCGACTTTATAATGCCCTTCTCCATGTCAAGGGAAGGATAACTCAAGAATTTCAGCACATAATCTTCTTCATAAGCATTGCCTGTACTCTACATTTTGTAGAGAGTAATTATAGATATGATAATACTTGAAGGGATAGAGGATAATGAAGATAAGATGCAGATTGATGCTACATAATCAACTACCAATCCCTGGAAGTACAAGCGTTACAGGACAAAATGTACTAACAAGAGCAATGGGCTACACTTCTGCACTGGCATTGTCTGTGTATTCTACTTTTTGGTAAATGGTGGGCGAGGGAGATAAGATGCAGAATGCTACACAATGAACTAATCCCTCTTCCCATAATACAAGAGTGTTTTGAACACTGGTGTACTATACAAAACGTTCTTATATTATGGGATGGAGGGAGTAGCTGTTAATGTAAGTACAGTGATAGACGATGTTTAGTCCTTACAAGAGGACTGCAGAGCTAAACCTCTTCAAAAGCATTGGGTTGATTCTAAATTTATGTAAGAGTCCATACAGATCTTATAATGTCCACCAAATGGACGATAACGAGGCTAACATGTGCAGTGGTGCTACAAAATCAAACAGCTATGAAAGTAAGTATGGTCATACAGGGCAAGAGGTACTCACAAGCGCAATGCAGTGTGCAGTACAGTTGCGAGATTCTGTGGTCCCTTGAGAATGAATGTTCTTCTACTAATAGTTTTCGTACAAGTGAGACGTTAAGGCAAATGCAGAAATGTAGTTCAAATTGTGATGTGATATCATAGACAGTACCTTACGCCGTAGACGAGACCAATGTGTAACAAGATTATTCCAGTCACCATCAGATAAATGTAGCACCGGAGACTTTACAGAAATTTCGTTTGGAGGCTCGCCATCGAAGTGCGCTTTCCTCAGGTAGGAACGATACTTCATCAATGAGTGCTTGAAAACTGCAACCAACCCTTGCTCGTCTTCACAATCCAGTTTCGTCCTCGCCTATTTAAGAGAATGAAATCTTGTGTCTTCTGTCAGCAGAAACATATGCAGTAATGACCCTGAATAACATTAGTACATTACTTACGCGTAAGTTGTGGAGGAAGACTGTAAATTCTCCTGTGTCTGCGGTATAATCTTTACATGAAGGAAAGATGCGCACAAAGTTCCTGACAGCAATATAAGCTTCGTCTTCTAAACTGGGAAGAAATGGAATAGGGGTCCTATTTGCTGCAATTGGGGCTCTCTCTGGTTCGAAAAGGTATTTGGCAACTGAATTTGGTTTACTCTTTGCTGGAATGGGGGTTTTGCATCGTAGAGCTAGTGCTATGTCAACTGGCATCATCATACTATTTGCTGCAGTTGGGGTCTGCTGAGTTGGGGCATCACAAATGACCAGTGTAGTAGGGCTAGAGTCTGCTAGAGTTGGGGTGTTTTGTGGGTCAGGTGATATTGCAACTACACCTAATGGGCTATTTGATTTATTAGGTGCCACTACCTTTTCCAAATACTTTGCTTGTGCTCCTCCGTGATCAGCAATCGCCCTCTTCCTTTTGAACGTCTGATACACAAGAACAACATTTGAATGGATAAATATGGTATGATGACAGATGGAATACGTACTGAAAATGGATAGGCAGGGCGTATTCACATACATGATGTGTAAACTAAGCTAATGGCAGTGCAACAAAGTAGAAGCAATGGAAAGCATCAGTTGCAAGATATGTGCGACCAATATAACCTTGTAAAGTTAGAGCAAGCACCTTGATGGGTGAATAAGATAGGACATCTGCCTATGACTCCTCCACTAGGGAGCGACATTGACTTAGGTCTCCCTCTAGCTCAAAATCACTATTAGAATCATATTTTGAGCATGAATCTATAGGTGGAGAGCATTTGCATTGCATTGCATCCAGACTTTGATTTCAGTCCCTTAATGCCAAGTTTGATAGCCATGGCATTGTTCTGCTTTATTCTTTTCATGTGCACAAGCTCATAATCATTATAATGCTGTTTAGAATCTGAGTTCATGAAAAAGATAAAAAGTAGTCAGATTATCTATGGAATGCATTGCGGATTCAACTCGAAGAGTGTCTCCCTATAAACCCCTGCATATGCAAAGTTGACCCCCAACCGTGCTGACCAGACCACACACGGAAATACAAACCCCTTATGTCTCTATAACAGGCAGACACACATTTCAAAACTGAAGTAGGAACAATAGAATCCTATCAAATTCGTATTTGAACAAATAAACTAAGGAATTATGAGTGGCATAATGTTTAGCTTCAAGGTTGGAGTGTTGGTAGTGCGACACAAAGCAAGTAGGCAGATTGTATTCCATGTAAAAGATCGAAGCCTATGTAAAAGCTGGAAATGACACTTTCTTTCTATACAATGCAGTGTTCGTTGCCCACACATGATGGAAGAGATCACACAGAGAAATACTATTCACTCATGTCTATGGTTCCAGTATTTTGAAACAGGGTGGTCCACCCAAAAATAATATTGACAACAAATATGACAAGGCAAGCATAGATGTAGTGAATCAATCATTTACTTGTGAGCTTACTAGGACAAGTATGCAGAATTGTAACTGCAGTAAGAGACCATCCAAGATCTAAATCAAGAAGTTTGTCTAGCACTTATTGTTTGCAAATAATCGACGTGAATAATTGGATATTATATTAAATGAGTAAGAAAGACAAGTAAAATTGTTAACAAACCTGGCTTGCAGTAGTAATCTGGGTCAATGTCACTACGACCAACAATCCAAAATGACTAGTGTCTGTTCCTAGGGGCGGAATTTTGAAACCCTGTGAACTTTACAGGTACTAAAGATTACTGAAATACATCTGAACCATTAAGTGTAGGTAGCACTCAGCACACAACAAACCCTAATGACAGTCCTGCCAAATGAGTAATGAATCAATTAGAAAATGGGTGATGCGGAGTGGCTGCTGAGTGTTGAGGATGTATCTTGCTACGTCTTGAGCTAGCGTTGGTTTTCCCCGAAGAGGAGACGGTGATGCAGCAAGTGTAGCGTAAGTATTTCCCTCAGTTTTTGAGAACCAAGGTATCAATCCAGTAGGAGGCTCCTCAAAAGTCCCACACACCTACACAAACAAACTAAGAACTCGCAACCAACACAATAACGGGGTTGTCAATCCCTTCACGACCACTTGCGAAAGTGAGGTCTGATAGAGATAGTATGATAAGATAAATATATTTTTGGTATTTTGTAATATAGATGCAAGAAAGTAAAGATGCAAATAAAAGTAGATTGAAAGCAAATATGATAAGAGATAGACCTAGGGCCATAGGTTTCACTAGAGGCTTCTCTCGAGAGCATAAGTATTACGGTGGGTGAACAAATTACTGTCGAGCAATTGATAGAAAAGCGAATAATTATGACGTTATCTAGGCATGATCATGTATATAGGCATCACATCCATAACAAGTAGACCGACTCCTGCCTGCATCTACTACTATTACTCCACACATCGACTGACTCCTGCCTGCATCTAGAGTATTAAGTTCATAAGAACAGAGTAACGCATTAAGCAAGATGATATGATGTAGAGGGATAAACTCATGCAATATGATATAAACCCCATCTTGTTATCCTCGATGGCAACAATACAATACGTGTCTTGCAACCCTTTCTGTCACTGGGTAAGAACACCGCAAGATTGAACCCAAAGCTAAGCACTTCTCCCATGGCAAGAAAGATCAATCTAGTAGGCCAAACCAAACCGATAATTCGTAGAGACTTGCAAAGATAACTAAATCATACATAAAAGAATTCAGAGGAGATTCAATTAATATCCATAGATAAATCGGATCATAAACCCACAATGCATCAGATCTCGACAAACACACCGCAAAAAGAGATTACATCAAATAGATCTCCACAAGAGAGGGGGAGAACATTGTATTGAGATCCAAAAAGAGAGAAGTAGCCATCTAGCTAATAACTATGGACCCGTAGGTCTGTGGTAAACTACTCACAACTCATAGGAGGGGCAAGCAGTTATTTTTAGGGGTTTGAGGGCTCTACTAGTAATGCTCTTAGAGCGGTGAAATGCGAAGGTAGAACACAACATCATTGGCATGAACAACGCGGTGCACTATGCCAGTGTTATTGCACTACCACTAGCAGCACGTATCCCTGGAAGCGGAGAATTAATACAGGCCAACCTCGTCATGGCAATATGTATAGTTCAGAGCTTGCAAATACTCATAGGAATAAACATGGGATACTCATCGTCTCCCGTAGACGCCGTTGCAGTCCATCACTGGGACCGCAGCTCCTCGTCCTTGGCAACAACAGCCGGGACATCCTACCGGGGTGGCCGGGAGCGCAGTCCTGGGCGATGCAGCCATCTTTCCCGGTGGGATATCACTGAGGGAGAAGCCTATTAGATTTAGGTTTGAATTTGATATACTCTCTTCGATCCAAATTATTTGTCGCATACTTAGTACAATTCTGTACTAAAGTTGTGTTGTACTAAGTGTACACTCTAAGTGTCAGAAATCTGTTGGTGTTCCCGGGAGTGCGCGCTCCTGTACGCGAAAAAATATTTTGAAGTGTGAAAAATTTCAAACAAAAATTTGACGCATACATCTCGACATTATATGTGTACAAGTCAAGTTTCAGAAAAAAAACCTGACATATTTTGTGGCTTTGTGTAAAAAAGACAAAAGAATGACTTATGAAAATCATTTTTAACACGGGGTTTTGTTGTCGGTTTTTCGTGAAACGACTTTATGAGCATGTACAATATTAAGATGTACGCCCTAAGTTTTTGTTTGAATTCTTTTAACATTTCAAAATATGTTTAAAAACCATTTTAAAAACCAGGAGCGTCCGCTCCCATTTGCCAAAATGCCACTCTCCTACAAAGTATGCGCCAATTAATTTGTATTGAAAGAGTACTATATGCCAATACAAATTTTCAGGCTTTGAGAATTGGTATCACCATTTTCATATTTTAAAACATGCCACTACAAAGTTTTATGCTTTCAAATATGCCATTGTATACCGATTGAGGCCATTAGGAGACAATAAGAAACCCCTCGAAAAAAGACAATTAGGAGATGCATGGACGGAAAATGCCCCCTGGAACTGCCAAACGCCACGCCGGTGCCGGCGAGAGCAACTTTGCACTGCGAACTACCATCCGGGATGCTCACTTCTCAGAAGCTGCGCATGTGGGCTCCAGCATGTCGCCATCGACATTGTACGCGAAAAACCTATAGTAGCCAACGATGGCATACTGATGAGGCTCCGCATGTAGAGGTCGTGTGCGCAGCCTAGTGCCCATCCTGCCGCCCGCCACGGCCAGCTCGTCCGCTCGCTGCCCATTGGGACATTCAAGACCGGCTTAGGACGGCAAGCGCCAGAAGATCCGGAAAGCCCCCAATCGATTTCCTCTCATTTCTCCCCAATCACTGTGTTGTAAATATGAACAATTTATCATATAATTTTATTAATGAAAAAACTAGATAAAGCATGAGTAAATAGTAGAGATAAAGAAAGTCATGCAATCTGACAGAGAGAAGGTAAATAACATCGGCAAATATGAACTAGAACCGAACATATGTAGAGCAGAGAGTAGAACAAGGAACTGTGACATAATCTCTAACAGGGAAAGCAAGAACACATACGGGATAACAGCAACAGTAGAACTGGACTTGGGGTCGGTGTCCTCGGTAGCCATGTCGTCGAGGAGGATGTCGACGTTGTGGAAGTAGTCGTCGGAGTCCAGGGCGTCCGTGACGAAGAAGTCAGTAGTCGCGCTGACCGCTCCCCAAAAACCTTATCACCCTTCTCCTGTACAGGACTCAAAGAGGTGGAGTTTCATAGGCCTACTGTCCCGACCTGCAGTGCACGCTGCAAGCCGGGATGGGGAAGATCGTAGAAGCAACGCATTGCTCAGGAACTTTGAGGCAAGAGGAAGAGGATCTTCTGATGTGTCTCTCTGAGAGGAGCGACCTTTCGTATACCCGTAGTGCGTGGCAAAAATTTAGACATCGGCTCGGCTCATTCCCGCAACCCACGGTGCATCATGACGAGGCGAGGCGTGGCGAGGCGGGCGGCGGAGGAGGAGCGCGCATGGATGTCCCTCTTGTTCTCATGCTCATACAAGTGGGGAAAGAACCTCCCTTATAAGGAGGTCCAACTCCCATTAAACTAGCAATTTGGGACTAAACTTTAGTAGTATCCCTTGCCTTGCACGAATGGGCTAAGTGGGCCTCTAGCATTTATTAGGAATTTCTGAAATAGTTATTGGGCTGTCCCAAAATAGACTAAATTCCAGCAATCCCCCACCAGATCCCAGAGGCACACAAGAATTGCCTTTGGTTCCAAAATACTGTTTTATATACCGGTACTGCAGTGGAGACTGTTAAGTTGAACTTCCACCTAGAACTCTATGCTACACTAGTAAGCAACTTGAACAGTGGACTGGGCCTTGAACTGTAAGTTTTCTGCGAATCTAGCTTCACACAAAGCCTTGACCGATAGTGGGCTACCGTGGGTCTTCCCCGCGGGTAGAGCTTATGCGTCATACTCCGAGACCTTTTATGAGTTTACTAGAGAGAACCCTACTCTCATAGATTGCAACTTTAACAATCAGACTCATATAGGTGTGTTCTTCAAAAGATGTTCTGTAGGACAACATCTCTGCTTAAAAGAGCCACTTAGAATACATTAAGATATACATCAACCTGCCATGCAGATTAGAGAGTATTGCATCTTAATGGAGTGGTATTGTTAATAGTAAGGATACTCTCCTCTCAGTTGACCAACAACTTGCCTTCCACATCTAATTCACGGGATCTCCGATCACAAAGAATAGGTTACCACTGTGAACAACTCATATTGTGGGTCTCATACCCATCTCACTCAATGTGTTATCTATCACATTACGTGATAGACCCTTAGTAAAAGGATCTGCCAGATTTTTAGACGTTTGGATATAATCCAATGAAATAACTCCGGAGTTTCTCATTTTTCCGACATACTTTAATATTCTCGGAACGTGTCTTGATGAATTCATGTTATATTTTGAGCTGCTCACTTTCGTGATCACAGTTTGATTGTCGCAGTTCATGAGGATATCCGGTACAGGTTTCTCAATAACCGGCAAGTCATTCAAGAGCCGGCGAAGCCAATCTGCTTCGACCGTAGCTGTATCTAGTGCTGTGAGTTGTGCTTCCATTGTTGACCTCGTTAAGATGGTCTGCTTGCAAGACTTCCAAGAAACAACGCCACCACCATGAGTGAACACATATCCGCTCGTGACCTTTATCTCATCAGCATCTGAGATCCAGTTTGAGTCACTATACTCTTCAAGCACCTTTGGGTGCCTAGTGTAGTGAATTCCATAATTCGTAGCGCCTTTCAAATAACGCAAAACTCTCTCTAGAGCTTTCCAATGCACATATCCTGGTCTTGAGACAAACCGGCTCAGTTTGCTAACAGCAAAATATATGTCTGGTCTTGTAGCACTGGTTAAACACATAAGCGAACCAATAATCTGAGAATATTTCCATTGGTCTCTAGCAATTCTTCGATTCTTTCGAAGCAACACACTAGCATCATATGGTGTTGGAGAGGGCTTGTAGTCACTGTAGCCAAAGCGACTCAAGATCTTTTCCACATAGTGAGATTGAAGCAATGTAATGAAGGAAATATGCCCTAGAGGCAATAATAAAGTTATTATTTATTTCCTTATTTCATGATAAATGTTTATTATTCATGCTAGAATTGTATTAACCGGAAACATGATACATGTGTGAATACATAGACAAACATATAGTCACTAGTATGCCTCTACTTGACTAGCTCATTAATCAAAGGTGGTTATGTTTCCTAACCAAAGACATGTGTTGTCATTTGATTAATGAGATCGCATCATTAGGAGAATGATGTGATTGACATGACCCATTCCGTTAGCTTAGCACATGATCGTTTAGTATGTTGCTGTTGCTTTCTTCATGACTTATACATGTTCCTGTAACTATGAGATTATGCAACTCCCATTTACCGGAAGAACACTTTGTGTGCTATCAAACGTCACAACGTAACTGGGTGATTATAAAGGTGCTCTACAGGTGTTTCCGAAGGTACATGTTGGGTTGGTATAATTCGAAATTAGGTTTTGTCACTCCGATTGTCGGAGAGGTATCTCTGGGCCCTCTCGGTAATGCACATCATTATAAGCCTTGGAAGCAATGTGACCAAATGAGTTGGTTACGGGATGATGCATTATGGAACGAGTAAAGAGACTTGCCGGTAACGAGATTCAACTAGGTATTGGATACCGACGATCAAATCTCGGGCAAGTAACATACCGATGACAAAGGGAACAACGTATGTTGTTATGCGGTTTGACCGATAAAGATCTTCGTAGAATATGTAGGAACCAATATGGGCATCCAGGATCCGCTATTGGTTATTGACCGAGAATAGTTCTAGGTCATGTCTACATAGTTCTCGAACCCGTAGAGTCCGCACGCTTAACGTTACGATGACAGTTATATTATGAGTTTATGAGTTTTGATGTACCGAAGGAGTTCGGAGTCCCGGATGAGATCGGGGACATGACGAGGAGTCTCAAAATGGTCGAGACGTAAAGATCGATATATTGGACGACTATATTCGGAGTTCGGAAAGGTTCCGAGTGATTCGGGTATTTTTCGGAGTACCGGAGAGTTACGGGAATTCGCCGGGGAGTATATGGGCCTTATTGGGCCATACGAGAATTGAGGAGAGAGGCCGAAAGGAAGGAGGCGCGCAGCCCCCCTCTGGTCCGAATTGGACAAGGGGTGCAGCCCCTCTTTCCTTCCTCCTCTCCCCCTCTTTCCCCCTTCTCCTACTCCAACAAGGAAAGAGGGAGTCCTACTCCCGGTGGGAGTAGGACTCCCCTTGGCGCGCCTCTCCCTGGCCGGCCGCCTCCTCCCCTTGCTCCTTTATATACGGGGGCAGGGGGGCACCCCATGACACACAAGTTGATCTACGGATCGTTCCTTAGCCGTGTGCGGTGCCCCTCTCCACCATATTCCACCTCGGTCATATCGTCGCGGAGTTTAGGCGAAGCCCTGCGCCGGTAGAACATCATCATCATCACCACGCCGTCGTGCTGACGGAACTCATCCCCGACACCCTGCCGGATCGGAGTCCGGGGATCGTCATCGAGCTGAACGTGTGGTGAACTCGGAGGTGCCGTACGTTCGGTGCTTGGATCGGTCGGATCGTGAAGACGTACGACTACATCAACCGCGTTGTCATAATGCTTCCGCTTACGGTCTACGAGGGTACGTGGACAACACTCTCCCCTCTCGTTGCTATGTCATCACCATGATCTTGCGTGTACGTAGGAAATTTTTTGAAATTACTACGTTCCCCAACAGTGGTATCAAAGCCTGGTTTTATGCGTTGATGTTATATGCACGAGTAGAACACAAGTGAGTTGTGGGCGATACAAGTCATACTGCTTACCAGCATGTCATACTTTGGTTTGGCGGTATTGTGAGATGAAGCGGCCCGGACCGACATTACGCGTACGCTTACGCGAGACTGGTTTCACCGTTACGAGCACTTGTGCTTAAAGGTGGCTGGCGGGTGTCTGTCTCTCTCACTTTAGCTGAGTCGAGTGTGGCTACGCCCAGTCCTTGCGAAGGTTAAAACAACACCAACTTGACAAACTATCGTTGTGGTTTTTGATGCGTAGGTAAGAACGGTCCTTGCTAAAGCCCGTAGCAGCCACGTAAAATTTGCAACAACAAAGTAGAGGACGTCTAACTTGTTTTTGTAGGGCATGTTGTGATGTGATATGGTCAAGACGTGATGCTATTGTATGAGATGATCATGTTTTGTAACCGAAGTTATCGGCAACTGGCAGGAGCCATATGGTTGTCGCTTTATTGTATGAAATGCAAACGCCCTGTAATTGCTTTACTTTATCACTAAGCGGTAGCGATAGTCGTAGAAGCAATAGATGGCATAACGACAACGATGCTACGATGGAGATCAAGGTGTCGCACCGGTGATGATGGTGATCATGAAGGTGCTTCGGAGATGGAGATCACAAGCACAAGATGATGATGGCCATATCATATCACTTATATTGATTGCATGTGATGTTTATCCTTTATGCATCTTATCTTGCTTTGATTGACGGTAGCATTTTAAGATGATCTCTCACTAAAATTATCAAGAAGTGTTCTCCCTGAGTATGCACCGTTGCCAAAGTTCGTCGTCCCCAGACACCACGTGATGATCGGGTGTGATAAGCTCTACGTCCATCTATAACGGCTGCAAGACAGTTTTGCACACGCGGAATACTCAGGTTAAACTTGACGAGCCTAGCAGATGCAGATATGGCCTCGGAACACGGAGACCGAAAGGTCGAGCGTGAATCATAGAGTAGATATGATCAACATACTGATGTTCACCATTGAAAACTACTCCATCTCACGTGATGATCGGTTATGGTTTAGTTGATTTGGATCACGTGATCACTTAGATGACTAGAGAGATGTCTGTCTAAGTGGGAGTTCTTAAGTAATATGATTAATTGAACTTTATTTTATCATGAACTTAGTCCTGGTAGTATTTTGCAAATTATTTTGTAGATCAATAGCTTGCGTTGTTGCTCTCATATGTTTATTTTGATATGTTCCTAGAGAAAATTGTGTTGAAAAATGTTAGTAGCAATGATGCGGATTGGATCCGTGATCTGAGGTTTATCCTCATTGCTGCGTAGAAGAATTATGTCCTTGATGCACCGCTAGGTGACAAACCTATTGCAGGAGCAGATGCAGACGTTATGAACGTTTGGCTAGCTCAATATGATGACTACTTGATAGTTTAGTGCACCATGCTTAACGGCTTAGAATCAGGACTTCAAAGACGTTTTGAACGTCATGGACCATATGAGATGTTCCAGGAGTTGAAGTTAATATTTCAAGAAAATACCCGAGTTGAGAGATATGAAGTCTCCAACAAGTTCTATGGCTAAAAGATGGAGGAGAATCGCTCAACTAGTGAGCATGTGCTCAGATTGTCTGGGTACTTCAATCGCTTGAATCAAGTGGGAGTTAATCTTCCAGATAAGATAGTGATTGACAGAATTCTCTAGTCACCATCACTAAGTTACTAGAACTTCGTGATGAACTATAGTATGCAAGGGATGACGAAAACAATTCCCAAGCTCTTCGCGATGCAAAAATCGACGAAGGTAGAAATCAAAGAAAAACATCAAAGTGTTGATGGTGGACAAGATCACTAGTTTCAAGAAAAAGGGCAAAGGGAAGAAGGGGAACTTCAAGAAGAACAGCAAGCAAGTTGCTGCTCAAGTGAAGAAGCCCATGTCTGGACCTAAGCCTAAGACTAAGTGATTCTACTGCAAAGGGACTGGTCACTGGAAGTGGAACTACCCCAAGTATTTGGCGGATAAGAAGGATGGCAAAGTGAACATAGGTATATTTGATATACATGCTATTGATGTGTACTTTACTAGTGTTTATAGCAACCCCTTGGTATTTGATACTAGTTCAGTTGCTAAGAGTAGTAACTCAAAACGGGAGTTGCAGAATAAACAGAAACTAGTTGAGGATGAGGTGACGATGAATGTTGGAAGTAGTTCCAAGATTGATATGATCATCATCGCACACTCCCTATACTTTCAGGATTAGTGTTGAACCTAAATAAATGTTATTTGGCGTTTGCGTTGAGCATGAATATGATTTGATCATGTTTATTGCAATATGGTTATTCATGTAAGTTAGAGAATAATTATTGTTCTGTTTACATGAATAAAACCTTCTATGGTCATACACCCAATGAAAATGGTTTGTTGGATCTCGATCGTGTGATACACATATTCATAATATTGAAACCAAAAAATGTAAAGTTAATAATGATAGTGCAACTTATTTGTGGCACTGCCGTTTAGGTCATATTGGTGTAAAGCGCATGAAGAAACTCCATAAAAGATGGATTTTCGGAATCACTTGGTTATGAATCATTTGATGCTTGCGAACCGTGCCTTTTGGGCAAGATGACTAAAACTCCGTTCTCCGGAACAATGGAACAAGCTACTGACTTATTGGAAATAATACATACTGATGTATGCGATCCAATGAGTGTTGATGCTCGTGGCAAGTATCGTTATTTTCTGACCTTCACAAGATGATTTGAGCAGATATGGGTATATCTACTTGATGAAACATAAGTCTAAAATAGTTGAAAGGTTCAAAGAATTTCAGAGTGAAGTGAAAAATCATCGTAACAAGAAAATAAAGTTTTTGCGATCTGATCGCGGAGACAAATATTTGAGTTACGAGTTTGGTCTTCAATTAAAACAATGTGGAATAGTTTCACAGCTCACGCCACCTAGAACACCACAACTTTATGGTGTGTCCGAACGTCGTAACCGCACTTTATTGGATATGGTGCGATCTATGATGTCTCTTACCGATTTACCGCTATTGTTTTGGGGTTATGCATTAGAGACAGCTGCATTCACTTTAAATTGGGCACCATCAAAATCCGTTGAGACGACGCCTTATGGACTGTGGTTTGGCAAGAAACCAAAGTTGTCGTTTCTTAAAGTTTGGAGTTGCGATGCTTATATGAAAAAGTTTCAACCTGATAAGCTCGAACCCAAATCAGAGAAGTGCGTCTTCATAGAATACCTAAAGGAAACTGTTGGGTACTCCTTCTATCACAAATCCAAAGGCAAAACATTCATTGCTTAGAATGGATCCTTTATAGAGAAGGAGTTTCTCTCGAAAGAAGTGAGTGGGAGGAAAGTAGAACTTGATGAGGTAATTGTACCTGCTCCCTTATTGGAAAGTAGTTCATCACAGAAATCTGTTCCTGTGACTACTACACCAATTAGTGAGGAAGTTAATGATGATGATCATGAAACTTTAGATTAAGTTACTATAGAACCTCGTAGGTCTTCCAGAGTAAGATCCGCACCAGAGTGGTACGGTAATCCTATTCTGGAAGTCATGTTACTTGACCATGATGAACCTACGAACTATGAGGAAGCGATGATGAGCCCAGATTCCGCGAAATGGCTTGAGACCATGGAAATCTGAGATGGGATCCATGTATGAGAACAAAGTGTGGACTTTGGTGGAGTTGCCCGATGATCGGCAAGCCATATTGTATAAATGGATCTTCAAGAGGAAGACAGGCGCTATAGTAGTGTTACTATGTACAAAGCTTGACTTGTCGCAAAAAGGTTTTCGACAAGTTCAAGGTGTTGACTACAATGAGATTTTCTCAAATGTAGTGATGCTTAAGTCTGTCCGAATCATGTTAGAAATTGGCACATTTTATGAAATCTGGCAAATGGATGTCAAAACTGCATTCCTTAATGGATATTTTGAAGAAGAGTTGTATATGATGCAACCATAAGGTTTTGTCGATCCAAAAGGTGCTAACAAATTGTGCAAGCTCCAGCGATCCATCTATGGACTGGTGCAAGCATCTCGGAGTTGGAATATATGCTTTGATGAGTTGATCAAAGCATATGGTTTTATACAGACTTTTGAAGAAGCCTGTATTTACAAGAAAGTGAGTGGGAGCTCTGTAGCATTTCTAATATTATATGTGGATGACATATTGTTAATTGGAAATGATATGGAAATTCTGGATAGCATGAAAGGATACTTGAATAAGAGTTTTTCAAAGCAAGACCTCGGTGAAGCTGCTTACACATTGAGCATCAAGATCTATATAGATAGATCAAGACGCTTGATAAGTTTTTTCAATGAGTACATACCTTGATAAATTTTTGAAATAATTCAAAATGGAACAGTCAAAGAAAGGAGTTCTTGCATGTGTTACAAGGTGTGAAGTTGAGTAAGACTCAAGACCCGACCATTGCAGAAAATAGAAAGAGAATGAAAAGTCATTCCCTATGCCTCAGTCATAGGTTCTATAAAGTATGCTATGCTGTGAACAGACCTATTGTATACCTTGCTCTGTGTTTGGCAAGTGAATACAATTTTGATCTAATAAGTAGATCACTGGACATGGGTCAAGAATATCCTTAGTGAGGACTAAGGAGATGTTTCTCGATTATGGAGGTGATAAAAGAGCCCGTCGTAAAAGTTACAACGATGCAAGCTTTTACACCAATCCAGATGACTCTAAGTCTCAATCTAGGATACATATTAAAAGTGGGAGCAATTAGCTAGAGTAGCTCCATGCAGAGCATTGTGGACATAGAATATTTGCGAAATACATACAGCTCTGAATATGACAGACCCGTTGACTAAGCTTCTCTCACGAGCAAAACATGATCATACCTTAGTACTCTTTTGGGTGTTAATCACATAGCGATGTGAACTAGATTATTGACTCTAGTAAACCCTTTGGGTGTTGATCACATGATGATGTGAACTATGGGTATTAATCACATGCAGATGTGAATATTGGTGTTAAATCACATAGCGATGTGAACTAGATTACTGACTCTACTGCAAGTGGGAGACTGAAGGAAATATGCCCTAGAGGCAATAATAAAGTTATTATTTATTTCCTTATTTCATGATAAATGTTTATTATTCATGCTAGAATTGTATTAACCGGAAACATGATACATGTGTGAATACATAGACAAACATATAGTCACTAGTATGCCTCTACTTGACTAGCTCATTAATCAAAGGTGGTTATGTTTCCTAACCAAAGACATGTGTTGTCATTTGATTAATGAGATCGCATCATTAGGAGAATGATGTGATTGACATGACCCATTCCGTTAGCTTAGCACATGATCGTTTAGTATGTTGCTGTTGCTTTCTTCATGACTTATACATGTTCCTGTAACTATGAGATTATGCAACTCCCATTTATCGGAAGAACACTTTGTGTGCTACCAAACGTCACAACGTAACTGGGTGATTATAAAGGTGCTCTACAGGTGTTTCCGAAGGTACATGTTGGGTTGGTATAATTCGAGATTAGGTTTTGTCACTCCGATTGTCGGAGAGGTATCTCTAGGCCCTCTCGGTAATGCACATCATTATAAGCCTGGCAAGCAATGTGACCAAATGAGTTGGTTACGGGATGATGCATTACGGAACGAGTAAAGAGACTTGCCGGTAACGAGATTGAACTAGGTATTGGATACCGACGATCAAATCTCGGGCAAGTAACATACCGATGACAAAGGGAACAACGTATGTTGTTATGCGGTTTGACCGATAAAGATCTTCGTAGAATATGTAGGAACCAATATGGGCATCCAGGTTCCGCTATTGGTTATTGACCGAGAATAGTTCTAGGTCATGTCTACATAGTTCTCGAACCCGTAGGGTCCGCACGCTTAACGTTACGATGACAGTTATATTATGAGTTTATGAGTTTTGATGTACCGAAGGAGTTCGGAGTCCCGGATGAGATCGGGGACATGACGAGGAGTCTCGAAATGGTCGAGATGTAAAGATCGATATATTGGACGACTATATTCGGAGTTTTGTCACCCCTTGGCGCGCCTCTCCCTGGCCGCCCGCCTCCTCCCCTTGCTCCTTTATATACGGGGGCAGGGGGACACCCCATGACACACAAGTTGATCTACGGACCGTTCCTTAGCCGTGTGCGGTGCCCCCCTCCACCATATTCCACCTCGGTCATATCGTCGCGGAGTTTAGGCGAAGCCCTGCGCCGGTAGAACATCATCATCGTCACCACACCGTCGTGCTGACGGAACTCATCCCCGACACCCTGCTGGATCGGAGTCCGGGGATCGTCATCAAGCTGAACGTGTGCTGAACTCGGAGGTGCCGTACGTTCGGTGCTTGGATCGGTCTGATCGTGAAGACATACGAATACATCAACCGCGTTGTCATAACGCTTCCGCTTACGGTCTACGAGGGTACGTGGACAACACTCTCCCCTCTTGTTGCTATGTCACCATGATCTTGCGTGTACGTAGGAATTTCTTTGAAATTACTATGTTCCCCAACATGTAATCCCACCATCATTGGCTCTCAAGAACTTGATGTTCAGAATAACATCAGCCACTCCTAAATCCTTCATCTCAAAGCAACGAGATAGGAAATCCTTGACCTCCTTAATAACCTTCAGATTTGTTCCGAAAATAAGTATGTCATCAACATACAAGCAAAGAATAACTCCCTCGCCCCCACCATGGCAATAGTACACACATTTATCAGCTTCGCTTACAACAAAGCCTGCAGCTGTTAAAGTTCTTTCAAACTTTTCATGCCACTGCTTGGGTGCTTGCTTAAGTCCATACAAAGACTTCAGCAACTTCCACACTTTTCCTTCCTGACCATCTACTACAAACCCATCTGGTTGTTCCATATAAATTTCCTCTTCCAACTCTCCATTTAGGAAAGCAGTCTTAACATCCATTTGATGAACGAGAAGACCATGTGAGGCAGCTAGTGAAAGTAGTACTTGAATAGTGGTCAGTCGCGCCACAGGTGAGTAAGTATCAAAGAAGTCTTCACCTTCCTTTTGAGTATATCCCTTAGCCACGAGTCGTGCCTTCTACTTTTCGATAGTACCATCAGGCCTAACCTCCTTCTTGAATACCCATTTGCACCCTATAGGTTTGCACCCATAAGGACGATCAGTTATCTCCCAAGTTTCATTTGCCAAGATGGAATCCATCTCACTACGGACCGCTTCCTTCCAGTAGTCAGCATCTTCAGATGCATAGGCCTCTGAAATAGAACTGGAAGTATCATCTATGAGATACACAAGAAAGTCATCACCAAAGGACTTTGCAGTCCTCTGTCTCTTGCTCCTAGTAGGAACTTCATTGTTCTCCTCCACAGGACTTTCAAAGTGTTCCATCGAAATGGCAGGTTTAGTAATTGTAACTGGTTCCTGAGTCGATGAACTAGGTATCTCCTTATTAGATGAGGTAGCCATATCATTCATGGGAAAGATATCTTCAAATAAAGTCGCATCATTCTGTTGGGGAACGTAGCAGAAATTCAAAAATTTTCCTACGCAACACCAAGATCTATCTATGGAGAGACCAGCAACGAGTAGAAAGGAGAGTGCATCTACATACCCTTGTAGATCGCTAAGCGGAAGCGTTCAAGTGAACGGGGTTGATGGAGTCGTACTCGTCGTGATTCAGATCACCGATGATCCTAGTGCCGAACGGACAGCACCTCCGCGTTCAACACACGTACAGCTCGACGATGTCTCCCACGCCTTGATCCAGCAAGGAGAGAGGGAGAGGTTGAGGAAGACTCCATCCAGCAGCAGCACAACGGCGTGGTGGTGATGGAGGAGCGTGGCAACCCTGCAGGGCTTCGCCAAGCACCTACGGGAGAGGAGATGTGTCACGGGAGGGAGAGGGAGGCAACCAAAGGCCTTAGGTTTGATTGCTCCTCCTTTTCCCCACTATATATAGGGCCAAGGGAGAGGGGGAGGGCGCAGCCTTGCCCCCTCCTCCAAGGAAGGGGTGCGGCTAAGGATGGGGAGGAGTCCATCCTCCCCAAGGCACCTCGGAGGTGCCTTCCCCCTTGAGGACTCTTCCCTCCCCAAGTTTCCTTGCGCATGGGCCTCTTGGGGCTGGTGCCCTTGGCCCATGTAGGCCAAGGCGCACCACCTACAGCCCATGTGGCCCCCCGGGGCAGGTGGCCCCACCCGGTGGGCCCCCGGGACCCTTCCGGTGGTCCCGGTACAATACCGATGACCCCGAAACTTGTCCCGATGGCCGAAACAGGACTTCCTATATATAAATCTTTACCTCCGGACCATTCCGGAACTCCTCATGACGTCCGGGATCTCATCCGGGACTCCGAACAACATTCGGTAACCACATACAAGCTTCCTTTATAACCCTAGCGTCATCGAACCTTAAGTGTGTATACCCTACGGGTTCGGGAGACATGCAGACATGACCGAGACGTTCTCCGGTCAATAACCAACAGCGGGATCTGGATACCCATGTTGGCTCCCACATGTTCCACGATGATCTCGTCGGATGAACCATGATGTCAAGGACTCAATCGATCCCGTATACAATTCCCTTTGTCTAGCGGTATGGTACTTGCCCGAGATTCGATCGTCGGTATACCGATACCTTGTTCAATCTCGTTACCGGCAAGTCTCTTTACTCGTTCCGTAACACATCATCCCGTGATCAACCCCTTGGTCACATTGTGCACATTATGATGATGTCCTACCGAGTGGGCCCAGAGATACCTCTCCGTTTACACGGAGTGACAAATCCCAGTCTCGATCCGCATAAAACAATAGATACTTTCGGAGATACCTGTAGTGCACCTTTATAGTCACCCAGTTACGTTGTGACGTTTGATACACTCAAAGCACTGCTACGGTATCCAGGAGTTACACGATCTCATGGTCAAAGGAAGAGAGACTTGACATTGGCAAAGCTCTAGCAAACGAACTACACGATCTTTGTGCTAGTCTTAGGATTGGGTCTTGTCCATCACATCATTCTCCTAATGATGTGATCCCGTTATCAACGACATCCGATGTCCATAGCCAGGAAACCATGACTATCTGTTGATCACAACGAGCTAGTCAACTAGAGGCTCACTAGGGACATATTGTGGTCTATGTATTCACACGTGTATTACGATTTCCGGATAATACAGTTATAGCATGAATAAAAGACAATTATCATGAACAAGGAAATATAATAATAATACTTTTATTATTGCCTCTAGGGCATATTTCCAACAGTCTCCCACTTGCACTAGAGTCAATAATCTAGTTCACATCGCCATGTGATTAACACTCACAGGTCACATCGCCATGTGACTAACACCCAAGAGTTTACTAGAGTCAGTAGTCTAGTTCACATCACTATGTGATTAACACTCAATGAGTTTTATGTTTGATCATGTTGCTTGTGAGAGAGGTTTTAGTCAACGGGTCTGAACCTTTCAGATCTGTGTGTGCTTTACAAATCTCTATGTCATCTCCTAGATGCAGCTACCACGCTCTATTTGGACCTATTCCAAATAACTGTTCTACTTGGAGCTATTCTAAATTATTGCTCCATTATATGTATCCGGTCTCTCTACTCAGAGCTATCCGGATAGGTGTCAAGCTTGCATCGACATAACCCTTTACGACGAACTCTTTTACCACCTCCATAATCGAGAAAAATTCCTTAGTCCACTAGTTACTAAGGATAACTTTGACCGCTGTCCTGTGAGCCACTCTTGGATCACTCTTGTACCCCTTGACTGACTCATGGCAAGGCACACTTCAGGTGCGGTACACAGCATAGCATACTGAAGAGCCTACGTCTTAAGCATAGGGGACGACCTTCGTCTTTTCTCTCTATTCTGCCGTGGTCGAGCTTTAAGTCTTAACTTCGTACCTTACAATTCAGGCAAGAACTTCTTCTTTGACTGGTCCATCTTGAACACCTTCAAGATCATGTCAAGGTATGTGCTCATTTGAAAGTATTATTAAGCATTTTGATCTATCCTTATAGATCTTGATGCTCAATGTTCAAGTAGCTTAATCCAGGTTTTCTATTGAAAAACACCTTTCAAATAACCCTATATGCTTTCTAGAAATTCTACATCATCTCTGATCATCAATATGTCAACAACATATACTCATCAGAAATTCTATAGTGCTCCCACTCACTTCTTTGGAAATACAAGTTTCTCATAAACTTTGTACAAACCCAAAATCTTTGATCATCATCAAAGCATACATTCCAACTCCGAGATGCTCACTCCAGTCCTTAGAAGGATCGCTGGAGCTAGCATACCTTTTAGCATCCTCAGGATTGACAAAACTTTTCTGATTGTATTGCATACAACCTTTCCTTACGAAAACTAGTAAGGAAACTTGTCTTGACATCCATCTGCCAGATTTCATAAATGCAGCTAATGCTAACATGATTCCGACGGACTTAAGCATCGCTACGGATGAGAAAATCTCATCGTAGTCAACTCCTTGAACTTGTGAAAAACTCTTCGCCACAAGTCGAGCCTCATAGACGGTGACATTACCATCCACGTCCGTCTTCTTCTTAAAGATCCATTTATCTTAATGGCTTGCCGATCATCGGGCAAGTCCGCCAAAGTCCATGGATCCGTTCTCGGATTTTATGGCCTCGAGCCATTTATCGGAATCCGGGCCCACCATTGCTTCTCCATAGCTCGTAGGTTCATTGTTGTCCAGCAACATGACTTTCAAGACAGGATTACTATACCACTCTGAAGTAGCACGTATCCTTGTCACCCTACGAGGTTCGGCAGTGATTTGATCCGAAACTTCATGATCAATATCATAAGTTTCCACTTCAATTGGTGTAGGTGCCACGGGAACAACTTCCTGTGCCCTGCTACACACTGGTTGAAGTGACGGTTCAATAACCTCATCAAGTCTCCACCATCCTCCCACTCAACTTTTCGAGAGAAACCTTTCCTCGAAAAAGGACCCGATTCCAGAAACAATTCATATTGCTTTCGGATCTGAATTAGGAGGTATACCCAACTGTTTTGGGTGTTCTATGAAGATGTATTTTATCCGCTTTGGGTTCGAGCTTAATCCTGAAACTTTTTCACATAAGCGTCGCAGCCCCAAACTTTTAAGAAATGACAGCTTAGGTTTCTCTAAACCATAATTCATACGGTGTCATCTCAACGGAATTACGTGGTGCCCTATTTAAAGTGAATGTGGTTGTCTCTAATGCCTAACCCATGGACAATAGTGGTAATTCGATAAGAGACATCATGGTACGCACCATATCCAATAGGGTGCAACTATGATGTTCGGACACACCATCACACTATGGTGTTCCAGGCGGTATTAATTGTGAAACAATTTCCACAATGTCTTAATTGTGTGCCAAAACTCGTAACTCAGATATTCATCTCTATGATCGTATCATAGACATTTTATCCTCTTGTCACAATGATCTTCTACTTCACTCTGAAATTACTTGAACCATTCAATAATTCAGACTTGTGTTTCATCAAGTAAATATTCTCAACATCTACTCGAATCATCTGTGAAGTAAGAACATAACGATATTCACTGCATGCCTCAGCACTTATTGGACTGCACACATCAAAATGTGTTACTTCCAACAAGTTGCTATCTTGTTCCATCTTACTGAAAACGAGGCTTTTCAGTCATCTTGCCCATGTGGTATGATTTGCATGTCCCAAGTGATTCAAAATCAAGTGAGTCAAAACGGTCCATTTGCATGGAGTTTCTTCATGCATATACACCAATAGACATGGTTCGCATGTCTCAAACTTTTCAAAAACGAGTGAGCCCAAAGATCCATCAATATGGAGCTTCTTCATGCGTTTTATACCGATATGACTTATGTGGCAGTGCCACAAGTAGGTGGTACTATCATTACTATCTTTTGGCATGAACATGTGTATCACTACGATCGAGATTTAATAAACCATTCATTTTAGGTGTAAGACCATTGAAGGTATTATTCAAATAAACAGAGTAACCATTATTCTCCTTAAATGAATAACCGTATTGCGATAAACGTAATCCAATCATGTCTATGCTCAACGCAAACACCAAATAACAATTATTTAGGTTTAACACCAATCTCTTTGGTAGAGGGAGCGTGCGATGCTTGATCATATCAAGCTTGGAAAAACTTCCAACACATATCGTCAGCTCACCTTTAGCTAGTCTCCGTTTATTCCGTAGCCTTTTGTTTCGAGTTACTAACACTTAGCAACCGAACCGGTATCTAATACCCTGGTGCTACTAGGAGTACTAGTAAAGTACACATTAACATAATGTATATCCAATATACTTCTATCGACCTAGCCAGCCTTCTCATCTACCAAGTATCTAGGGTAATCCTGCTCCAGTGGTTGTTCCCTTTATTACAGAAGCACTCAGTCTCGGGTTTGGGTTCAACCTCGGGTTTCTTCATTGGTGCAGCAGCTGATTTGCCGTTTCATGAAGTATCCCTTCTTTCCCTTGCCCTTCTTGAAACTAGTGGTTTCATCAACCATCAACAATTGATGCTCCTTCTTGATTTCTACTTTCGCGATGTCAAACAACGCGAATACCTCAAGGATCATCATATCTATCCCTGATATGTTATAGTTCATCACGAAGCTCTAGCAGCTTGGTGGTAATGACTTCGGAGAAACTATCACTATTTCATCTGGACGATCAACTCCCACTTGATTCAAGTGATTGTTGTACTCAGACAATCTGAGCACAAGCTCAACGATTGAGCTTTTCTCCCTTAGTTTGTAGGCTAAGAAAATTGTCGGAGGTCTCATACCTCTTGACGTTGGCACGAGCCTGAAATCCCAATTTCAGCCCTCGAAACATCTCATATGTTCCGCGACGTTTCGAAAACGTTTTTGGTGCCTCTACTTAAACCATTTAACTGAACTATCACGTAGTAATCAAAACGTGTATGTTCGATGTTCGAAACATCCACAAACGACGTTTGGGGTTCAGCACACTAAGCAGTGTATTAGGGACATAAGCTTTCTACTGATCGCATAATCGCTACTATCAACTTTCAACTATATTTTCTCTAGGAACATATCTAAAACAGTAGAACTATAGCGTGAGCTACGACATAATTTGCAAAAGGTCTTTTGACTATGTTCAAGATAATTAAGTTCATCTTATGAACTCCCACTCAGGTAGACATCCCTCTGGTCATCTAAGTGATCACATGATCCGAGTCAACTAGGCTGTGTCCGATCATCACGTGAGACGGACTAGTTAACGTCGGTGAACATCTTCATGTTGATCGTATCTACTATACGACTCATGCTCGACCTTTCGGTCTCCGTGTTCCGAGGCCATGTCTGCACATGCTAGGCTCGTCAAGTTAACCCTAAGTGTTTTCGCTGTGTAAAACTGTCTTACACCCGTTGTATGTGAACGTAAGAATCCATCACACCCGATCATCACGTGGTGCTTAGAAGCGACGAACTGTAGCAACGGTGCACAGTTAGGGGAGAACACTTCTTGAAATTTTGTAAGGGATCATCTTATTTACTACCGTCGTCCTAAGTAAACAAGATGCATAAACATAATAAACATCACATGCAATTATATAGTTGTGACATGATATGGCCAATATCATATAGCTCCATTGATCACCATCTTCGGGGCTCCATGATCATCTTGTCACCGGCTTGACACCATGATCTCCATCATCATGATCTCCATCATCGTGTCTTCATGAAGTTGTCACGCCAACGACTACTTCTACTTCTATGGCTAACGCGTTTAGCAATAAAGTAAAGTAAGTTACATGGCGTTCTTCAATGACATGCAGGTCATACAAAAAATAAAGACAACTCCTATGGCTCCTGCCGGTTGTCATACTCATCGACATGCAAGTCGTGAATCCTATTACAAGAACATGATCAATCTCATACATCACATATCATTCATCACATTCTTCTTGGCCATATCACATCACATAGCATACCCTGCAAAAACAAGTTAGACGTCCTCTAATTGTTGTTGCATGTTTTACGTGGCTGCTATGGGTTTCTAGCAAGAACGTTTCTTACCTACGCAATACCACAACGTGATATGCCAATTGCTATTTACCCTTCATAAGGACCCTTTTCATCGAATCCGTTCCGACTAAAGTGGGAGAGACTGGCACCCGCTAGCCACCTTATGCACCAAGTGCATGTCAATCGGTGGAACCTGTCTCACGTAAGAGTACGTGTAAGGTCGGTCCGGGCCGCTTCATCCCACAATACCGTCGAAACAAGATTGGACTAGTAACGGTAAGCACATTGAACAACATCAACGCCCACAACTACTTTGTGTTCTACTCGTGCAAAGAATCTACGCAATAGACCTAGCTCATGATGCCACTGTCGGGGAACGTAGCAGAAATTCAAAAAATTTTCCTACGCAACACCAAGATCTATCTATGGAGAGACCAGCAACGAGTAGAAAGGAGAGTGCATCTACATACCCTTGTAGATCGCTAAGCGGAAGCGTTCAAGTGAACGGGGTTGATGGAGTCGTACTCGTCGTGATTCAGATCACCGATGATCCTAGTGCCGAACGGACAGCACCTCCGCGTTCAACACACGTACAGCTCGACGATGTCTCCCACGCCTTGATCCAGCAAGGAGAGAGGGAGAGGTTGAGGAAGACTCCATCCAGCAGCAGCACAACGGCGTGGTGGTGATGGAGGAGCGTGGCAACCCTGCAGGGCTTCGCCAAGCACCTACGGGAGAGGAGATGTGTCACGGGAGGGAGAGGGAGGCAACCAAAGGCCTTAGGTTTGATTGCTCCTCCTTTTCCCCACTATATATAGGGCCAAGGGAGAGGGGGAGGGCGCAGCCTTGCCCCCTCCTCCAAGGAAGGGGTGCGGCTAAGGATGGGGAGGAGTCCATCCTCCCCAAGGCACCTCGGAGGTGCCTTCCCCCTTGAGGACTCTTCCCTCCCCAAGTTTCCTTGCGCATGGGCCTCTTGGGGCTGGTGCCCTTGGCCCATGTAGGCCAAGGCGCACCCCCTACAGCCCATGTGCCCCCCCGGGGCAGGTGGCCCCACCCGGTGGGCCCCCGGGACCCTTCCGGTGGTCCCGGTACAATACCGATGACCCCGAAACTTGTCCCGATGGCCGAAACAGGACTTCCTATATATAAATCTTTACCTCCGGACCATTCCGGAACTCCTCGTGACGTCCGGGATCTCATCCGGGACTCCGAACAACATTCGGTAACCACATACAAGCTTCCTTTATAACCCTAGCGTCATCGAACCTTAAGTGTGTAGACCCTACGGGTTCGGGAGACATGCATACATGACCGAGACGTTCTCCGGTCAATAACCAACAGCGGGATCTGGATACCCATGTTGGCTCCCACATGTTCCACGATGATCTCATCGGATGAACCATGATGTCAAGGACTCAATCGATCCCGTATACAATTCCCTTTGTCTAGCGGTATGGTACTTGCCCGAGATTCGATCGTCGGTATACCGATACCTTGTTCAATCTCGTTACCGGCAAGTCTCTTTACTCGTTCCGTAACACATCATCCCGTGATCAACCCCTTGGTCACATTGTGCACATTATGATGATGTCCTACCGAGTGGGCCCAGAGATACCTCTCCGTTTACACGGAGTGACAAATCCCAGTCTCGATCCGCATAAAACAATAGATACTTTCGGAGATACCTGTAGTGCACCTTTATAGTCACCCAGTTACGTTGTGACGTTTGATACACTCAAAGCACTCCTACGGTATCCAGGAGTTACACGATCTCATGGTCAAAGGAAGAGATACTTGACATTGGCAAAGCTCTAGCAAACGAACTACACGATCTTTGTGCTAGTCTTAGGATTGGGTCTTGTCCATCACATCATTCTCCTAATGATGTGATCCCGTTATCAACGACATCCAATGTCCATAGCCAGGAAACCATGACTATCTGTTGATCACAACGAGCTAGTCAACTAGAGGCTCACTAGGGACATATTGTGGTCTATGTATTCACACGTGTATTACGATTTCCGGATAATACAGTTATAGCATGAATAAAAGACAATTATCATGAACAAGGAAATATAATAATAATACTTTTATTATTGCCTCTAGGGCATATTTCCAACACATTCGACTCCATAATCGTACCGACATGCATGTCTGGTACTTCAGATTTTACAACCAAGAATCTATAACCAATGCTATGGAAAGCATATCCCAGGAAAACACAATCCACAGTCTTTGGTCCAAGCTTGCATTTCTTTGGAATGGGCCCATTGACTTTCGCCAAACAACCCCAGGTTCGTAGATACGAGAGATTTAACCTTTTCTTCTCCCATTCCTCGAATGGAGTTATCTGTTTGTTCTTTATGGGAACCCATTTTAGGACATGACATGCACTCAATATCGCCTCCCCCCACCATGCCTTGGAGAGACCCGATGTGTCTAACATGGCGTTAACCAAATCAGTTAGAGTATGGTCTTTGTCCCAGCCACCCCATTTGACTGAGGTGAATAGGGAGGCGTCCTCTCATGGATTATACCATGTTCCGCACAAAAGGAATCAAATTCATTTGAGAAATACTCTCCACCACAATCGGACCTAAGCCTCTTGATCTTTCGATCAAGTTGGTTTTCTGCTTCAGCTTTATAGATCTTGAAATAGTTCAAAGCCTCATCCTCAGATTTCAGAAGACACACATGACAGTATCTAGTGGAGTCATCAATTAACGTCATAAAATACTACTTTCCACCTTCTGTCAAAACACCATTCATTTCACATAGATATGAATGTATGAGCTCTAGTGGTGCAAGATTTCTCTATTCTGTAGTCACATGAGACTTATGAGGTTGCTTAGCTTGCACACACACTTGACACTTAGATGCCTTGACAGCGGTGAAACTAGGGATTAAATTTAACTTCGCTAGTCGCGACATGCAACCAAAGTTAACATGACAGAGACGTGAATGCCACACATTTGATTCACTATTATTGCAAACATGATTAACAACTTTATTGAAAACATCTAATAAGGATAAAAGAAACAGGCCTCCTGACTCATAGCCTTTACCAACAAATGTTCCATACTTGGATATTACAAATTTATTCGACTCAAAGACAAGCTTGTAGCCATCTCTACACAGAAGAGATCCCTAACAAGATTTTTATTGACGGAGGGGACATAATGCATGTTCTTCAGCCACACGATCTTCCCCGAAGTAAACTTCAAATAGGTTGTGCCAACACCACGAACAGAAGCACTTGAACCATTGCCCATCATCATGGTGGAAGTCCCTGCGGTCTGATAAGATGAAAACATGGAAATATCACCGCATACATGCACATTAGCACCCATGTCAATTAACCAATCAGGAGAATGACATACTGAAAAAATAGTGGGAAATATACCATACCCTCATCCTTCATGTCAGTGTCTCCAATGACAACATTAGCGGTCTTGCCGGCTTTCCCAAGATGATGCTTGTCATAGCGTTTAGGGCAACTAGGAGCCCAATGATCAGGATCTCCACACACATGACAAACACCTTTCTTCTTGTCATTCTTCTTCTTGAAGTTTGTGTGCTTTACAACCTTGTTCTTCCCATCAAACTTTTCTTTACCATCAAACTTTCCCTTTTTCTTGAACTTGTGGGGCTGGAAGTTCTTCTTCTGTACCATATTGACACTAGAACCTCCCTCAATACCTCGAGCACAGTTGTCCTTTGCTCTCGCCTTTTCTTCCACATCAAGAGTACCAATGAGATCCGGAATGGAAAACTCCTGCCTCTTATGCTTCAGTAAGGTAGGAAAGTTCCTCCACGTGGGAGGAAGCTTAGTGATGATACCTCCGGCAATAAACTTGTCTGGTAGGATACAATTGAAGTGCTCAAGTTCTCTAGCAAATGATTGTATCTCATGAGCTTTCTCAACCACGGAGCGCTCTTCAGTCATCTTGTAATCATAGAATTGCTCCATGATGTACAGCTCAGTGCCAGCATCCGAGACCCCAAACTTGGCCTCGAGTGCGTCCCACATATCTTTTACATTATCAATTGATGCATAAGCATCAACTATGTTCTCACCAAGAACACTCAAAAGAGCAGCCTTAAACAGAGTATCCATTTTCTGAAAAGCTTGTGCCTGTTGAGCATCATGCTCTCCTGCAGGTTTGCCAAGAGTGGCGTCATAGCAACTCATGGTTTGAAACCATAAGACTGCTCTCACGCGCCACCTCTTATAGTGGATACCCTCAAACATAGGAGGTCTCATGGAAGCAGCAAAACCACTTGGGGTAAATTGCCTATAATAAGGTTTTTGGATTGTTGTAAATATGAGCAATTTACCATATGATTTTATTAATGGAAATACTAGATAAAGCATGAGTAAAATAGTAGAGATAAAGCAAGTCATGCGATCTGACAGAGAGAAGGTAAATAACATCTGCAAATATGAACTAGAAACGAACATATCTAGAGCAGAGAGTAGAACAAGGAACTGTGACAGAACCTCTAACAAGAAAATCAAGAACACGTACGGGACAACAACATCAACAGTAGAACTGGACTTGCGGTCGGTGTCCTTGGTAGCCATGTCGTCGAGGAGGTTGTCGACGTCGGGGAAGTAGTCGTCGTCAGGGAAGTAGTCATCGGAGTCTGGGGCGTCCGTGACGAAGAAGTCAGTAGTTGCGCTGAGCGCTCCCCAAAAACCTTATCGCCCTTCTCCCGTACAGGACTCAAAGAGGTGGAGTTTCAGAGGCCTACTGTCCCGATCTGCGGTGCACGCCGCAAGCCGGGATGGGGAAGATCGTAACAGCAATGCAGTGCTCAGGAACTTTGAGGCGAGAGGAAGAGGATCTTCTGGTGTGTCTCTTTGAGAGGAGCGACCTCCCTTTTATAGGCGCAACTAAAGGAGGCCAGAGGCCGCGCCATGAGCTGAAGAGAATGAGGGAGATGAAACAAACAGGTAGCAGCCGAAGGGTGCAACATTCGTATTCAATATCCACTATAGCAAAACTTTCCAGCTCTCGAGTGACCTTTCATATACTCGTAGTGCATGAAAAAAATTTAGACATCAGCTCGGCTCATTCCCGCAACCCGCAACCCGCGGCGCGTCATGACGAGGCGTGGCGTGGCGAGGCGGGCGGCGGAGGAGGAGCACACATGGATGTCCCTCTTGTTCTCATGCTCATACAAGTGGGGAAAGAACCTCCCTTATAAGGAGGTCCAACTCCCACTAAACTAGCAATGTGGGACTAAACTTTAGTAGTATCCCTTTCCTTGCACGAATGGGCTAAGTGGGTCTCTAGGATTTATTAGGAATTTCTGAAATAGTTATTGGGCTGTCCCAAAATAGACTAAATTCCAGCAATCCCCTACCAGATCCCAGAGGCACACAAGAACTGCCTTTGGTTCCAAAACACTGTTTTATATACCGGTACTGCAGTGGAGATGTTAAGTTGAACTTCCACCTAGAACTCTATGCTACACTAGTAAGCAACTTGAACAGTGGACTGGGCCTTGAACTCCAAGTTTTCTGCGAATCTAGCTTCACACAGAGCCTTGACCGATACGGGGCTACCGTGGGTCTTCCCCGTGGGTGGAGCTTATGCGTCATACTCCGAGACCTTTCATGAGTTTACTAGAGAGAACCCTACTCTCATGGATTGCGACGTTTGACAATCAGACTCATATAGGTGTGTTCTTCAAAAGATGTTCTGCAGGACAACATCTCTACTTAAAAGAGCCACTTAGAACACATTAAGATTACATCAACCTGCCATGTAGATTAGGTGAGTATTGCATCTTCATGGAGTGGTATTGTTAATAGTAAGGATACACTCCTCTCAGTTGACCAACAACTTGTCTTCCACATCTAATTCACGGGATCTCCGATCACAAATAATAGGTTACCATTGTGAACAACTCATATTGTGGGTCTCATACCCATCTCCCTCGATGCGTTATCTATCACATTACGTGATAGACCCTTAGTAAAAGGATCTGCCAGATTTTTGGACGTTTGGATATAATCCAATGCAATAACTTAGGAGTTTCTCATTTTTCTGACAGACTTTAATCTTCTTGGAACGTGTCTTGATGAATTCATGTTATATTTTGAGCTGCTCCCTTTCGTGATCACAGTTTGATTGTCGCAGTTCATAAGGATACCCGATGCAGGTTTCTCAACAACCGGCAAGTCATTCAAGAGCCGGTGAAGCCAATCTGCTTCGACCGTAGCTGTATCTAGTGCTGTGAGTTGTGCTTCCATTGCTGACCTCGTTAAGATGGTCTGCTTGCAAGACTTCCAAGAAACAGCGCCACCACCATGAGTGAACACATATCCGCTCGTGACCTTTATCTCATCAGCATCTGAGATCCAGTTTGAGTCACTATACCCTTCAAGCACCTTTGGGTGCCCAGTGTAGTGAATTCCATAATTCACAGTGCCTTTCAAAACTCTCTCTAGAGCTTCCAATGCATATCTCCTGGTTTTGAGACAAAGTGGCTCAGTTTGCTAACAGCAAAAGAGATGTCAGGTCTTGTAGCACTGGTTAAATACATAAGCGAGCTAATAATCTGAGAATATTTCAATTGGTCTCTAGCAATTCTTCGATTCTTTGGAAGCAACACACTAGCATCATATGGTGTTGGAGAGGGATTGTAGTCACTATAGCCAAAGCGACTCAAGATGTTTTCCACATAGTGAGATTGAAGCAATGTAATCACACCATCATTGTCTCTCAAGAACTTGATGTTCAAAATAACATTAGCCACTCCTAAATCCTTCATCTCAAAGCAACGAGATAGGAAATCCTTGACCTCCTTAACAACCTTCAGATTTGTTCCGAAAATCAGTATGTCATCAACATACAAGCAAAGAATAACTCCCTCGCCCCCACCATGGCGATAGTACACACATTTATCAGCTTCGCTCACAACAAAGCATGCAACTATTAAAGTTCTTTGAAACTTCTCATGCCACTACTTGGGTCCTTGCTTAAGTCCATACAAAAACTTCAGCAACTTCCACACTTTTCCTTCCTGACCATCTACTACAAACCCATCTGGTTGTTCCATATAAATTTCCTCTTCCAACTCTCCATTTAGGAAAGCAGTCTTAACATCCATTTGATGAACGAGAAGACCATGTGCGGCAGCTAGTCAAAGTAGTACTCGAATAGTGGTCAGTCGCGCCACAGGTGAGTAAGTACGAAAGAAGTCTTCACCTTCCTTTTGAGTATATCCCTTAGCTACGAGTCATGCCTTGTACTTTTCGATAGTACCATCAGGCCTAAGCTTCTTCTTGAATACCCATTTGCACCCTATAGGTTTGCACCCATAAGGACGATCAGTTATCTCCCAAGTTTCATTTGCCAAGATGGAATCCATCTCACTACGGACCGCTTCCTTCCAGTAGTCAGCATCTTCAGATGCATAGGCCTCTGAAATAGAACTCGGAGTGTCATCTATGAGATACACAAGAAAGTCATCACCAAAGGACTTTGCAGTCCTCTATCTCTTGCTCCTAGTAGGAACTTAATTGTTCTCCTCCACAGGACTTTGAAAGTGTTCCATCAAAATGGCAGGTTCAGTAATTGTAGCTAGTTACTGAGTCGATGAACTAGGTATCTCCTGATTAGATGAGGTAGCCATATCCTTTATGGGAAAGATATCTTAAAAGAAAGTCTCATCATTCGACTCCATAATCATACCAACATGCATGTCAGGTACCTCAGATTTTACAACCAAGAATCTATAACCAATGCTATGAAAAGCATATCCAAGGAAAACACAATCCACAGTCTTTGGTCCAAGCTTGCATTTCTTTGGAATGGGCACATTGACTTTCGCCAAACAACCCCAGGTTCGTAGATACGAGAGATTTAACCTTTTCTTCTCCCATTCCTCGAATGGAGTTATCTGTTTGTTCTTTGTGGGTACCCGATTTAGGACATGACATGCAGTCAATATCGCCTCCCCCCACCATGCCTTGGAGAGACCCGATGTGTCTAACATGGCGTTAACCAAATCAGTTAGGGTATGGTTCTTTCTTTCGGCCACCCCATTTGACAGAGGTGAATAGGTTGGCATCCTCTCATGGATTATACCATGTTTCTCACAAAAGGAATCAAATTCATTTGAGAAATACTCTCCACCATGATCGGACCTAAGCCTCTTGATCTTTCGATCAAGTTGGTTTTCCGCTTCAGCTTTATATATCTTGAAATAGTTCAAAGCCTCATCCTTAGATTTCAGAAGATAGACATGACAGTATCTAGTGGAGTCATCAATTAACGTCATAAAATACTTATTTCCACCTTTTGTCAAAACGCCATTCATTTCACATAGCTCTGAATGTATGAGCTCTAGTGGTGCGAGATTTCTCGTTTTCGTAGTCACATGAGACTTACGAGGTTGCTCAGCTTGCACACACACACACACTTGACACTTAGATCCCTTGACAGTGGTGAGACTAGGGATTAAATTTAACTTTGCTAGTCGCGACATGCAACCAAAGTTAACATGAGAGAGACGTGAATGCCACACATTTGATTCACTATTGCTGTAAACATGACTAACAACTTTATTGCAAACATCTGATAAGGATAAACGAAACAGGCCTCCTGACCCATAACCTTTACCAACAAAGGTTCCGTACTTGGATATTACAAATTTATTCGACTCAAAGACAAGCTTTTAGCCATCTCTACACAGAAGAGATCCGCTAACAAGATTTTTATTGACGGAGGGGACATAATGCATGTGCTTCACCCGCATGATCTTCCCCAAAGTAAACTTCAGATCAACCGTGCCAACACCACGAATAGAAGCACTTGAACCATTGCCCATCGGCACGGTGGAAGTCCCTGTGGTCTGATAAGATGAAAACATGGAAATATCACCGCATACATGCACATTAGCACCCGTGTCAATTAACCAATCAGGAGAATGACATACTGAAAGAATAGTGGGAAATATACCATACCCATCATCCTTCATCTCAGTGTCTCCAATGACAACATTAGCGGTCTTGCCGCCTTTCCCAAGATGACGCTTGTCATAGCGATTAGGGCAACTAGGAGCCCAATGATCAGGATCTCCACACACATGACAAACACCTTTCTTCTTGTCATTCTTCTTCTTGAAGTTCGTGTGCTGTACAACCTTGTTCTTCCCATCAAACTTTGCTTTACCATCAAACTTTCCCTTGTTCTTGAACTGGTGGGGCTTGAAGTTCTTCTTCTGTACCAGATTGGCACTAGAACCTCCCTCAAAACCTCGACCACGGTTGTCCTTTGCTCTCGCCTTTTCTTCCACATCAAGAGTACAAATGAGATCCGGAACGGAAAACTCATGCCTCTTATGCTTCTGTAAGGTAAAAAAGTTCCTCCATGTGGGAGGAAGCTTATTGATGATAGCTTTAGCAATAAACTTGTCCGATAGGATACAATTGAAGTGCTCAAGTTCTCTAGCAAATGACTGTATCTCATGAGCTTGCTCACACTACGAAAAAAATACACTTCCGTGATGATACGTGTTTGTCACAGTAGGTCGCATTTTCTGTCATGCATGTACATTCATGACGATTTTATGACAGAATAAAGATAGTCATATCTGTGCTGTCGTAGAAGTGTTCCATGACATTACCAAAATTATCATCACGGAAGTGTCCACTTCCATGACGATAAATCACGCGTCACAGAAGTTCTTTCGTCAAGGGTGACCGACACGTGGCATCCACCGTAACGGAACACCGTTAAGCTATCAGGTCCGGTTCTGGATCCGATAACCCGTTAACAGCCCGGACCAATGGGAAATTTCCATGTGTAAAATTCTGATTGGCCGGAGGAAACATGTGTCAGCTCGTAAGTGGGCCAGATGTCGCCCGTCCATTGGAGGAGACATGCCTATGATACATCGACATGTGGCAGGGCCCAACAAAGGCCCATATAGGTTAAAAAGGCCGACCCAGTCAAAGGCCCATAGTACTTACTCAGGTACTAGTGGGCCAGCCTAATGACAGTCTGTTTAATAAAGGTCCCATTTACGGCCCGAAGCCAGATCTGGCCCGTTAATTGTTCATCGAATTTTTGGGCCCAATTACAGCCCAGTGACTTTCAGTCTATTAGCGGCCTGATGTAGACATGAGCCCATTTCAGCCCGGTGTGACTTTTGGCCTGGGAATGGCCCGTGCTGCCCATGGGCCATATATGGTCTAACGGGACATCGAGCCCACTAACGGCCCGTGATAAAGGTGGCAACAGTTCATCCCAACATGACTTTGGGCCTGTTAAAGGCTTGTCGTATAATTCGGCCCGTTGATGCCTGTACTAAGCTTTCGTCCTCTTAAAGGCCCATGATATCAGTGGGTTAACTAAGGCCCGAGATATGTTTGTAATGGCCCGTCATATAACTGGGCCCAAAAAGGCCCGGTCTACATTTCAGCCTGCTGAAGGCCCGTGGACGACTAGTGAAAATTGAGGCCCAACTTGCATTTCGGCCTGCTAAAGGCCCATGGTTTCATATGGGCCGTAACAGGCCAGTAGAATATTCAGCCTATTAATGGCCCAACGCTACCTGGGCCAAACTAAGTGCTGGGTCCATAAAAGGCCCAACTAAAATATAGGCCGGAGTAAGTTGTGGGCCTGGCGCAAAGTGTGAAGGCCCCAATCATTCGGGCCCAAGAAAGATGTAGGCCGGCCCAATTGTGGCCCGCTAAAAACCAGGCCCGTTAGAGGCGAATGTTTTGGCCGTGTCGACTACATAATTTTTTTTCCAGATAGCGAATCACTACTAGGGAAAACCCTAGTAGTAGCGCGGGATGCGGTGCTACTAGTAAGGCGCTATAGCTAACTCTTAGTAGTAGCGCGGTCCGTACCCGCGCTACTACTATTGACTATATCAGCAACGCTTTTATGGAACACACTACTATTAGTTAGCTGTAGCGGTTTCCTAGCCCCTCGCTACTGCTATATCTTTCATCATTTTCCCCAGCTTCCTACCCCGTTTCGGCCCCGTTTCGGTGGTTTCGGTCCAGATACTAGGTACTACTAGACATCAATTTCATAAAGCATTATAGGTACTAGGTAGTACTCCCTCCGTTCCAAATTACCCATCGTGGTTCAAACCACGATGAGTAATTTGGAACGAAGGGAGTACTTGATAACAATTTCATATATAGTCAACATGCATCCTCAAGCAGTACTTGGTGATATCGACCATGATCACCATATGTAGTTCTAGATGATATCGACGACGATCATCATATGTAGTTCTAGATGATATCGACGACGATCATCATATGTAGTTCTAGATGATATAGCCACACACACATATGTAGTTGTAGATGATATCAAAGACGATCATCATCCTCAAGCATGAGCGGTTGGTGTTCCTGATAGTAATTAGGATGGCCTGTCCAACACGAAGATTCTTGCCATCGAGGAATCTCTTCCACTCAACCGAGTTTAAGTGTGTGCGACCGTCCATGTCCACGTGGTAATTACAGATTGTGATGGAGCCCCTTGCGGTAAGGCGTAGTACAGCTGAGCCTTCTTCATCAGGCTCGATACCATAACTCACAGATATGCTCTTTGCCAATTTCTAAAAAAGAAAAAAACATATCAATTAATAAATAGCCTCGCACATACTCTTGCAAATAAGTATATATATGGATTATCTACACTATTAATAGTTCCTTAGATTCTACACTAATAAGCATATCATCGACTAGATTCAACACAACATATCATTGGACTCTACACTAAGCATATCATCGGATAATTTGCATTTGTAAGTATAACATACCATTTCATGTCGATCGACCATGGTACTTGTTAGGCGGGTCACAAATGGCACCCCGACAAAGTCAGCATGTGGCAGCATTATGTCCCATAGGTTGTACACCTCCTCCTCTCTCAGCCTCATTCTTTGAGCCACGATGGCTTCATGAAGTGGGTCCTCATCATCTTCATCGAGTGGGTCCTCATTATCTTCATCATCTTCGTCATCTTCATCATCTTCATCATCTTCATCATCTTCCACCAGGTTGATATAAATGACAGCTAGCTTGGGTCTTTCTGCTCTGAAGGAGAAGCTGATCAACTCACCACCAGCAAGACACATGTGGGCGAGGAAACGGGCCCATCCATCTCCTCCAATTTGCGAAATATTGCGTCCTTTCTCGACCTCCATAGTGTACGACCCCCAGGAGCCTAAAATGTCACAATGTCTCCTATCAGCTTGTTGAATTTCAACCTCACATGGCATGGGAGGATCTGTGTAAAAAAGAAAAATGACACAATGCAGTAATGCCAACACTAAAAATAAAATAGTTGTTACATTTCATATAATTTCTTACCGCCGCATGATGAAAGCTCGGGTGGAAGTAGATGCCGAATAGCTTGCCAGTTGCAAGGCTGCTGGCGCACCTTGACTTGCACAATTGACATGGTGGTGGTGGTGGTGGTGGCGCTATTTTCCTAAAGCAATATGAGCAAAGGATTAACGATCCACTTCACACGAAAGAAAAACAGTAGCATGTGACTTTTTTGGTTCTTCTTCACTTACATTTTCACAGCTAGGTGGTGCCAAATCTTCAGAGCTATCAACTAGCATACTAAATCAACTAAATCAAAATGTTCTATAAATCAACTAGCCTATTAAATCAACTTGCCTACTAAATTAAATAAATCAAAATGTTCTATAAATCAACTAAATCAACTAGCCTACTAGATCAACTTGCCTACTAAATCAACAAAATCAAAATGTTCTAAATCAACTAGCCTACTAAATGAACTAAATCATATGAACTAAATCAAAATGTTGCATATGACCTAGCCTACTAAATCAAAATGTAGTAGGGAGGAGGGGTTGTGGATGTAGGAGGGAGAAGGAGGGGCGACTAGAGGAGGGAGGAGAGAGTAGGACGGAGGAGGGAGGGCAGAGCGAGGAGGGGCCGGCCGGCGGCGAGTCCAGGGAGGACGGAGGAGGAGGGCGGTACCGAGTTCAGTGAGGAGGAGGAGGTGACGGCGGTGCAGAGGGAGG